>NW_028322237.1:6666666-6969696 GCF_059928025.1 Delphinapterus leucas
CAGGCAGGAGTGTCCTCACACCAGTGGGGCCACATCAGCGAAAGGTGAGGAACACAGCACATGTGGCCTCAAACAAGGGGACACACATCACAAAAGGGCTGGGAGTGAGGCATGCAGGAGGAGACTCACAACAGAGCGCCCATAGAATAAAAAAGGTGAGGAACCCCGCAGTCGGAAGCTCCAAGAAGGTGGCCCAGAGCACCGAGGCTATGGGATCCATGCCGGCGTGAACTCACAGCAGAGGGCCCACATTCTGACACTGTGAGCAACCCAGCCGTTGGGACCTCAGGGCAGAAAGCCCACATCCCCATGGGGATGGGACCCTGGCTGGAGTGTACTCGCACGACAGGGCGCACATCAGAAAATTTTGGGAGCCCATGAGTTAGGGCCTGACGCCAGAGGGCCCTCATTACCGAGGGGAGGAGACTCCCAGCAGGCACCAACTCCCAACTGAGGGCCCACATCGCCAAGGTGACGTGTGCCAGCCAGGCAGGAGTGACCTCACAGCAGAGGGCCCACCTCCCAGAAGTGTGAGGAATCCAGACAGGATCAGACTCTCACCAGAGGGCCCCCATCACCAAGGGGATGGGAAACAGGCAGGAGTGTCCTCACACCAGTGGGGCCACATCAATAAAGGTGAGGAAACCGGTACATGTGGCCTTAAACCAGAGGACCTACATCACAAATGGGCTGGGAGTGAGTCAGGAAGTAGGAGCATGAAAACACAGGACCCAAAGAATAAAAAAGCTAAGGAATCCAGCAGTAGGAACCTCCCATCAGGCCGCTCAGAGCACAGAGGCTATGGGATCTAGGCCTGGGTGAACTAACACCAGAGAGCCAACATCATGAAACGGTGAACAACACAGGTGTTGGGACCTTAGAGCAGAAGGCCCACATGCCCATGGGGATGGGAACCTCGCAGGAGTGTCCTCGTACCACTTAGCACGTATCAGAAAATGTGGGTACCCAGCAGTTAGGGCCTGAGGCAAGAGGGCCCCCATCACCGAGGGGAGGTTCCCAGCAGGCTCCAACTGCCACAAGAGGGCCGATGTTGCCCAGGTGGGGTGTGCCAGCCAGGCAGGAGTGACCTCACAGCAGAGGGCCCCCCTCACAGAAGGGTGAGGAACCCAGCCAGGATCAGACTCTCACCAGAGGGCCCACATCATCAAGGGGATAGGAACCAGGCAGGAGTGTCCTCACACCAGTGGGGCCACATCATCGAAAGGCGAGGGACCCAGCATACGTGGCCTCAAACCAGAGGACACACATCACCAAGGGGCTGGGAGTGAGGCAGGCAGGAGGAGTCTCAAAACTGAGGGCCCATAGAAGAAAAAAGGTGAGGAATCCCGCAGTTGTAACCTCCCAGCAGGTGGCCAGGAGCAGCGAGGCTATGGGATCCAGGCCGGAGAGAACTCACAGCAGAGGGCCCTCATCATGAAACTGAGCAACCCAAGGTTGGGACCTCAGAGCAGAAGGCCCACATTCCCATGGGGTTGGGAACCTGGCAGGAGTGTACTCGAACCACAGGGCGCATATCAGAAAATATTGGGAGCCCAGGAGTTAGGGTCTGACGCCAGAGGGCCCTCATTACCGAGGGGAGGAGACACCCAGCAGGCACCAAATCCCACCAGAGGGCCGACGTCGCCAAGGCGGGGTGTGCCAGCCAGGCAGGAGTGACCTCAGAGAAGAGGGCCCACCTCACAGAAGTGTGAGGAACCCAACCAGGATCAGACTCTCACCGGAGGGCCCACATCACCAAGGGGATGGGAACCAGGCAGGAGTGTCCTCACACCAGTGGGGCCACATCAGCCAAAGGTGAGGAACCCAGCACATGTGGCCTCAAACCACAGGACACACATCACCAAGGGGCTAGGAGTGAGGCAGGTGTCTGGAGGGGCACATTTAACTCTAATTTCCCACCAGGAAGTGGAATGAACCAAAGTCTCAGAGTGCCGTGCCGGACCCTGATTACGGCCTGAAGCAAACCTGCGGTTCTGTGGCCAGTTTTCAAGGAAACGAGTTAAGAAAGGAAATCACGGGCACTGTAATTCACAAACCTGCAGTGTTATAAATGACAGCTATTGGCAAAATTATATGGAAGTAAGTCTGCAAAGAGGACTTGAAAACGAGGCAGAATTGCAGGAATCATATTTCAGGAGGTAGATTGGAATTGCATTTAAAGCATGTGAAAAGCGGCAGATCTTTGACAGTGATGCACTTGGACAAAAGTGCGTAAACATTTTTTCCTGAATATATTCAGGAAAAAACACATATGCCCTTTTTGGCCAACCAAGCACTCGAGAAATGGAAATCCGCACTACAATGAAGTCTCATTTCCCATTCGTCAAAAGGGCCATCTGAAAAAAGTGTAAAAACCAGAAACACAGGACAGGCCATGGAGAACAGGGAGCCTTGTTATGCTGATGGGCGGGATGTAAATTGCCAACAGACACTCTGGAGTTGTTTATGGTGTATCCTGAAACATCTGAAAAACAAAGCTACAGACCCTAGGGCACTTCCACTTTTGGCCCTATAGCTTAGGAAAATTAAAATCAACAAGACACAGCCAACACCAAATTTAGGGCTGCTGTGTTTACAAGAACCTTGAGTCCAGTACAAATTAAATATCCCAGAAAGAAAAAAATGGATAAAGGAGTTGTGCTACTTACGTACAACGGAATATCACTCAGCAATGAAATCAATGTCATCAGGCCTCTAGCAGCAAATTGAGTGGATTTAAGTATGATGATTCTAAGAGAAATAGGTCACACAGAGAAAGAGAATTATCATAAGATATCACTAATAGAGAGAGTGTAAACTTGGCTACACATAAACTGAATTCCAAAACCGAACAGAGTCTCACATTTAGATAAAAACTTATGCTTGCTTAAGGGGAAAGTTGAGTTGGGGTGCTGTATAAAACCAGAGATTGAAATTAGCACACATACCGTTCCATAAGCCAAATATGTAATAGACAGGACCTACTCTTTGCTCAACGAAATAGACTCATCCATGGTGTATCACCTCACACCTGTTAGAATGGGCATCATCAGAAAATCTACAAACAACAAATGCTGGAAAGGGTGTGGAGATAAGGAACCCTCTTCCACTATTGTTGGGAATGTAAATTGATACAGTCACTGTGGAGGACATTATGGAGTTTCTTATAAAACTAAGAATAGAATTACCATATGATACAGCAATCCCACTACTGGGCATATACCCAGACAAAACCATAAATCAAAAAGAGACATTCACCGCAATGTTCATTGCATCACTATTTACAATATCCAGGTAATGGAAGCAACCTAAATGCCCACAGACAGACGAATGCATAAAGATGTGGTACATATATAAAATGGAATATTACTAAGCCATAAAAAGGAATGAAATTGGGTCATTTGTAGAGATGTTGATGGATCTAGAGACTGTCATACAGAGTGAAGTAAGTCAGAAAGAGAAAAACAAATCTTGTCTATTAATGCATATATGTGGAACCTAGAAAAATTGTACAGATGAACCGTTTTGCCAGGCAGAAATAGAACAACAGATGTAGACAACAAACGTATGGACACCAAGGGGGGAAAGCTGTTGGGGGGTGGTGGTGGGAGGAGTTGAGAGATTGGGATTGGCATGTATACATTTATATGTATAAAATAGATAACCAAAAAGAACCTGCTGTATAAAAAAATAAAATAAAATTCAAATTACAAAAAGTAAAACAGAAAAAATATTCTTCCCTTCACATACATGTATTTATATGAATAAATTATTTCCATGCTTATATCTGTAAATACAAAAAAGAGGAATAAAATCTACCTTGAACCAAAAACGAAAAAAAGAAAAAAAAACAGAACCCACCAGTTACACAGAGGAAAACCGTATCAGGGCACTTGCTCCAGTTGTAAACAATTCTGAAGTTGGTCAGTGGTGGGGAATCATCTCCCATTCAGCCAGCAGGCCCCACGCAACAAGCGTCCTCATTGCAAAGCTGGGGGACCGTGCCGAGGCATCTGTGAGTAAACGTGGGCTGAGCCCCAGGCCAGCTGCTGCTGAAATGTTCCCACCCTTCCCAGGTAAAACACCTGAATATGTACAAGGACTTGAAAGCCTAGAGGAAGGGCCATGGAGCCACATGAGTGACAGCATGCCAGCCGACTTGGTGCCTGCAGGCCAGCCAGGATGGTCCTGGCCCTGGGTGCTCTTCTGGAAGCTTTCCATTTCCCTGCCTGAGATACCCCTGCTGTCCCGGCCCCCACTGCTTTCTTCCTCACTCACCTCTGCCCAGGGAGAAATTCCAGCGGCAGGTATGGGTGACACATCCTCTTCTTTAGCAGGTGGCATCTTGGCAACTGCTGCAGAAAGTCCAGCAGAGCCCCACTCACACTGGGCCACCCACAAAGCCGTGGCCTCTCACTCCCTCCCACCAGTCCAGCCCCAAGACTGCTGACAGGGCAGAGAAAATGGCGTCAGGCACAGCTGCAGGGGCTCTTGCTGCCTGGAGCGGTGTTTATATTGATCTGAACCCAGGCACACCTGGGGAGGGCTGGCCGGCACGGCCGGGCTTCCCAGGCCAGCCAATAATCACCCCTCAGGGGCTCACAGTTGCAGAAACTGGAACTTGCTGAATCGGCCAGGTCCAAGGAACAGGTGTGGGCTCCTGAGAGTCAGGATAGACAAGGGGCTGCAGCTCTGGCTTGTTTTCTAATTATATTATCTGGCCCATGAGTGGGAGACAACTTCAAGAAAACCCTCTCCTAATGAGAGGAACCCAGGAGTCAGGGAGAGGAGGGGTGGCTGGTGGGTGGAGACAGAGGCCTGGTGCCCCGGGTGCAGTGGAAGTCTCTGGAAGACCAGGTGGAGGGAGGCCACACAGAGTGATGCCCAGGGTCACAGACCTGTCGGAGCTGCTGTTTGTTAGTTCAAGTCCTGCTCTGAGGTGCTCTGTGTCAGATCTGAGTGACAGGTGAGCTGGGAGTGCTCTGCAATGAGGGCGATATGCACGGTTCCTGTGTTCCCAGCCCTGCCATGGTACCTGCAAGGGTAGCTCTGTATCCTGGGAGGGGCCTGACCACGAGAGCCCCATGGGCTGCAGGGGAACCTGCCCAGGGAACCCCATATCCTGGGAGGGGCCTGAACACGAGAGCCCCATGGGCTGGGGTGGGGGTGGGGTACCTGCCCAGGTGAGCTCCATATCCTGGGATTGGCCTGACCTCGAGAGCCCCATGGGCTGCTGGAGTCCTGGTAAAGGATGTCAGGACAGTCAGTGAAGCCACCGAGGGTATACCTCCAGTAGTTCCTAAATCCTACACCCTTCTGGTCATGCTACCAACCACCAGGACATGGTATTCTGTATTAGTCTTCAATGATGCCTTCTTTTGTATTCTATTAGTCCCAGAGTCACAAGAAATTTTGGCTTGTGAGTGGCAGGACTCAACATACAACTAAAACAATACTTCCGGGCCGTGTTGCCCCAAGGGTTCAAAAATTCCCACACCATCTTTGGGGAAAGCTCAGCTAAAGAACTAAAAGTTCTACCTCTGGAAAAGGAAACACTCCTTCAATATGCAGACGACATTCTGATCGCCAGCCCTACTAAGGAGACCTCTGAACTACAAAGCCAATAAAGGATACAAGTTGTCCAAGACAAAGCTCAAATATCACAGACTACGGTGACCTGCCTGGGCTTCATTCTCACAGAAGGTCGGAGAAGCCCATCCCAGGAAAGGGAAGAAACAATTTACAGCCTTAACCATTTCTGAAACTAGAAGACAGCTTAGGGGTTCCTGGGGAGGCCAGGGTTTGCTGCTTCTGGATCCCTAACTACAGTCTACTAGCTGGGCCTCTATATGAAACACTGAAAGGAAAAGATGATGATCCTTTTGAATAGAATGCAGAAGTGGCCTTTCAAGAATGGAAAGAGCAGTCAATTCAGACCCTTGCCCTGGAACTCCCTAATTTAGCTAAACCCTTTGACCTTTACATTCCTGGTGAACGGTGAATCGCCATTGGAGTATTAGTGCAAAACCTGGGACCACTTGAAATGGAACAACGCAAGAATGCGATCCAGGTAGGATAAACTACGGTCACCAAGGGGCTTGGCCCACCGCCACATCTGGCCAAGATACTGGCAGTATCTGAAAACCTGGAAATCAGCAGCCCAAAAGGCCACCTCCCTCCGAAGGGAAAAGGACCCCACGTGGTGATCCTAACACCCAACCATGCCCTGAAGTTGCAGGGTTGGCTCCATGGGCACACTGACCTTGAGCGAGGAGGCCCTCCAACTCCAACCTCCATAGAGATAACCGGGGCAAAGTGGCACCATGAAGACTCGTGTGAAGGTGTCTGCACGGGCAAATTTAACGCTCATTTCCCACCAGGAAGAGGAATTAACCAAAGGCTCAGCATGCCGTGCCGGAACCAGATTAGGGCCTGAAGCATTCCTGCGGGTTTGCGGCCAGCTCACAAGAAAGCGAGTTGAAGAAAGGAGCTCAGGGGCACTGTAATTCACAAACCTGCAGAATTATAAATGACAGCTATCGTCCAAAAATATATTGAAGGAAGGCTGCGAAGAGGACTGGAAAGCGGGGCAGAATTGCTGGAAAACGATTTCAGGGGGTAGACTGGAATTGCATTTAAAGCATAGGAAAAGAGGCAGAACGTCGACAATGATGCACTTGGCCAAAAAGGGCGTATGCGTTTTTTCCTGAATATATTCAGGAAAAAACGCATACGCCCTTTTTGGCCAACCAAGCCAGCATGTTAAAGAAATCTGCACTACAAAGAAGTCTCACTGCCCCCAGGTCAAAAGGGCCATCTGAAAAAAGTGTAAAATCCAGAAAGACAGCACAGGCCATGGAGAACAGGGAGCCTTGTTATGCTGATGGGCGGAATGTAAATTGCCAACAGCCACTCTGGAGAAGTGTATGGTGTTTCCTGAAACACCTAAGAAACAAAGCAACGGAGACTACGGCACTTCCACTTATGGTCTTATAGATCACGGAAATTAAAAGCAAAAACAGACAGCCACCCCAAAGTTTCAGACGGCTCTGTTTACGGGAATCTCGTGTACGGTACAAGTTAAATATCCCAGAATGTGAAAAATGGATAAAGAAGTTGTGGTACACACATTCAATGGAATATCACTCAGCAATGAAATCTATGTCATCAGGCCCATCGTGGCATAATGAGTGGATTCAGGTACGATGATTCTAAGTGAAATAAGTCACACAGAAAATGAAACATCATAAGATATCACTAATACACGGAATGTAAACTTGGCTACACATGAACTGAATTACAAAACAGAACAGGGTCTCAAATTTAGAAAACGACCTTATGCTTGCTTAAGGGGAAAAGTGAGTTGGGGTGCTGCATAAAACCAGAGATAGAAATTAGCACAGATACCTTTCCATAAGCCAAATATGTAATAGTCAAGACCTAGCCCTTGCTCAACGAAATGGACTAAACACCCCGTATTCAACGCTTAGGAATACACCTGACTAGTAAGTATCTTCAAACCCATGGATTTATATGTCTCCATAAGAGACTCAAGTGTGTGTACAGCGGCATGAATGCAGCAGAGAAAATCCGATAAATCCCATTATCAAAATGAATTACAAAAACAAAACACAATGGAAGTGAAATAGAGAGCAATTCTTAAATAATTCATTCAGGGCTTGTGATGCAACGTGGATTTACCACATCTACACCCCGAGCTGAGTGAGACATAAGGCTGGACACTTCGGGCTGATAACATTGGTGACGTTCGGTGAGCAAAGGCAACCCTTTGAAGTCATACTGCGTGGTACCGATTCCATGGGTCCCAACTCTCCAGGTTGAAGGGATTCTTCCTTCAGGTAAAACATGCATGGGCAACCCAGAATATGGTCCACCGTGTGACCGGGAAAACTTTTTAAATGCGTCTCAGTTTTCGTCCCCTCGTACTCAGTTTTACCATTCCAGACGCTTTACTAACACTTTCCCCACTTGGAGAGTCAGTGTCTTTAACCTCCTGTTTGGCACAGTTTGGAATTTCTGCGCAAGATGAACAGGAATATGGAGAACCAATGAGAGATTAGCTGTAGGTGTTTGCACGAACAAATTTAACGCTCATTTCCCACCAGGAAGAGGAATTAGCCAAAGGCTCAGCATGCCGTGTCGGAACCAGATTAGGGCCTGAAGCAATCCTGCGGTTTTGCGGCCAGCTCACAAGAAAGCGAGTTGAAGAAAGGAGCTCAGGGGCACTGTAATTCACAAACCTGCAGAGTTATAAATGACAGCTATCGTCCAAAAATATATTGAAGTAAGGCTGCAAAGAGGACTTGAATGCGGGGCAGAATTCCAGGAATACGATTTCAGGAGGTAGACGGGAAGTCCTCTGAAAGTATAGGAGAAGAGGCAGAACCTCGACAATGATGCACTTGGTCAAAAAGGGCATATGCGTTTCTTCCAGGGCCCTTATTAAAGAGGGTAGGAGGCTCCCAGCATGCTTCAGTGGCCAACAGAAGGCCTACGTCACCAAGGCGACATGAGCCATCCAGGCAGGAGTGACCTCACATCAGAGGGCCCACCTCACAGAAGGGTAAGGAACCCAGTCAAGATCAGACTCTCACCAGAGTGCCCACATAAGCAAGGGGCTGGGAACCAGGCAGGAGTGTCCTCACACCCGTGGGGCCACATCATCGAAAGTTGAGGTACCCAGCACATGTGGCCTCAAACCAGAGGACCCACATCACCATGGGTCTCGGAGCGAGGCAGGCAGGATTAACCTCAAAACACATGGCCCATTGTATAAAAAAGGTGAGGAATCCAGCAGTTGGAACATCCCAGCAGGCGGCCCAGAGCACCGAGGCTATGGGATCCAGGCAGTGATGAACTCACAACAGAGGGCCCTCATCGTGATACTGTAAGCAACCCAGCCGTTGTAACCTCAGAGCACAAGGCCCACATCCCCATGGGGAAGGGAACCAAGCAGGAGTGTCATCGCACCAGTGGGCACACATCAGAAAAGGAGGGGAGCCCAGTAGTTAGGGCCAGACGCCAGAGGGCCCTCATCACTGAGGAGAGGAGGCTCGCAGCAAGCTCCAACTGCTACCAGAAGGCCGACGTCGCCAATGCAGGGTGTGCCAGCCAGGCAGGAGTGACCTCAGAGCAGAGGGCCAACCACACAAAAGTGTGAGGAACCCAAAGAGGATCAGACTCTCACCGGAGGGCCCACATCACCAAGGGAATGGAAACCAGGCAGGAGTGTTCTCACACCAGTGTGGTCACATCACCGAAATGTGACGGACCCAGCACACGTGGCCTCAAACTACAGGACACACATCACCAAGGGGCTGGGAGTGAGGCAGGCAGGAGGAGCCTCCAAACAGAGGGCCCATAGCGTAAAAAAGGTGAGGAATCCCGCAGTTGGAACCTCCCAGCAGGTGGCCAGGAGCAGCGAGGCTATGGGATCCAGGCCTGACTGAACTCAAAACAGAGGGCCCTCATTTTGAAACTGTGAGCAACCCAGCCGTTGGGACCTTAGAACAGAAGGCCCACATTCCCATGGGGTTGGGATCCTGGCAGGAGTGTACTCGCACCACAGGGCGCACATCAGAAACTTTTGGGAGCCCAGGAGTTAGGGTCTGACGCCAGAGGGCCCTCATTACCGAGGGGAGGAGACTCCCAGCAGGCACCAACTCCCAACTGAGGGCCCACGTCGCCACGTTGACGTGTGCCAGCCAGGCAGGGGTGACCTCACAGCAGAGGGCCTACCTCACAGAAGGGTGAGGAACCCAACCAGGGTAAGACTCTCACCAGAGGGCCCACATCACCAAGGGGATCGGAACAAGGCAGGAGTGTCCTCACACCAGTGTGGCCACATTATAGAAAGGTGAGGAACCCAGCACATGTGGCCTAAACCAGAGGACCCACATTTCGAAGGTGCTCCGAGTGAGGCAGGCAGGAGTAGCCTAACAACACAGGGCCCACAGAATACAAAATGTGAGGAATCCAGCAGTTTGAACCTCCCAGCAGGTGGCCCAGAGCATGGAGTCTATGGGATCCAGGCCACAGTGAACTCACAGCAGAGGGCCCACATCATGAAACTGTGAGCAACCCAGCCAGTGGGACCTCAGAACAGAAGGCCCACATCCCCATGGAGATGGGAACCTCGCAGGAGTGTCCTCGCACAACTTAGCACGTATCAGAAAATGTGGGAACCCAGCAGTTATGGCCTGATGCCAGAGGGCCCTCATCACGGAGGAGAGGAGGCTACCAGCAGGCTCCAAATGCCACCAGAGGGCCGACGTCACCAAGGCAATGGGAGCAAGCCAGGCAGGAGTTACCTCACAGCAGAGGGCCCACCTCACAGAAGTGTGAGGAGCCCAAACAGGATCAGACTCTAACCAGAGCGCCCACATCACCAAGGGGATGGAAACCAGGCAGGAGTGTCCTCACACCAGTGGGGCCACATCAGCGAAAGGTGAGGAACACAGCACATGTGGCCTCAAACAAGGGGACACACATCACAAAAGGGCTGGGAGTGAGGCATGCAGGAGGAGACTCACAACAGAGCGCCCATAGAATAAAAAAGGTGAGGAACCCCGCAGTCGGAAGCTCCAAGAAGGTGGCCCAGAGCACCGAGGCTATGGGATCCATGCCGGAGTGAACTCACAGCAGAGGGCCCACATTCTGACACTGTGAGCAACCCAGCCGTTGGGACCTCAGGGCAGAAAGCCCACATCCCCATGGGGATGGGACCCTGGCTGGAGTGTACTCGCACGACAGGGCGCACATCAGAAAATTTTGGGAGCCCATGAGTTAGGGCCTGACGCCAGAGGGCCCTCATTACCGAGGGGAGGAGACTCCCAGCAGGCACCAACTCCCAACTGAGGGCCCACATCGCCAAGGTGACGTGTGCCAGCCAGGCAGGAGTGACCTCACAGCAGAGGGCCCACCTCCCAGAAGTGTGAGGAATCCAGACAGGATCAGACTCTCACCAGAGGGCCCCCATCACCAAGGGGATGGGAACCAGGCAGGAGTGTCCTCACACCAGTGGGGCCACATCAATAAAGGTGAGGAAACCGGTACATGTGGCCTTAAACCAGAGGACCTACATCACAAATGGGCTGGGAGTGAGTCAGGAAGTAGGAGCATGAAAACACAGGACCCAAAGAATAAAAAAGCTAAGGAATCCAGCAGTAGGAACCTCCCAGCAGGCCGCTCAGAGCACAGAGGCTATGGGATCTAGGCCTGGGTGAACTAACACCAGAGAGCCAACATCATGAAACGGTGAACAACACAGGTGTTGGGACCTTAGAGCAGAAGGCCCACATGCCCATGGGGATGGGAACCTCGCAGGAGTGTCCTCGCACCACTTAGCACGTATCAGAAAATGTGGGTACCCAGCAGTTAGGGCCTGAGGCAAGAGGGCCCCCATCACCGAGGGGAGGTTCCCAGCAGGCTCCAACTGCCACAAGAGGGCCGATGTTGCCCAGGTGGGGTGTGCCAGCCAGGCAGGAGTGACCTCACAGCAGAGGGCCCCCCTCACAGAAGGGTGAGGAACCCAGCCAGGATCAGACTCTCACCAGAGGGCCCACATCATCAAGGGGATAGGAACCAGGCAGGAGTGTCCTCACACCAGTGGGGCCACATCATCGAAAGGCGAGGGACCCAGCATACGTGGCCTCAAACCAGAGGACACACATCACCAAGGGGCTGGGAGTGAGGCAGGCAGGAGGAGTCTCAAAACAGAGGGCCCATAGAAGAAAAAAGGTGAGGAATCCCGCAGTTGTAACCTCCCAGCAGGTGGCCAGGAGCAGCGAGGCTATGGGATCCAGGCCGGAGAGAACTCACAGCAGAGGGCCCTCATCATGAAACTGAGCAACCCACGGTTGGGACCTCAGAGCAGAAGGCCCACATTCCCATGGGGTTGGGAACCTGGCAGGAGTGTACTCGAACCACAGGGCGCATATCAGAAAATATTGGGAGCCCAGGAGTCAGGGTCTGACGCCAGAGGGCCCTCATTACCGAGGGGAGGAGACACCCAGCAGGCACCAAATCCCACCAGAGGGCCGACGTCGCCAAGGCGGGGTGTGCCAGCCAGGCAGGAGTGACCTCAGAGAAGAGGGCCCACCTCACAGAAGTGTGAGGAACCCAACCAGGATCAGACTCTCACCGGAGGGCCCACATCACCAAGGGGATGGGAACCAGGCAGGAGTGTCCTCACACCAGTGGGGCCACATCAGCCAAAGGTGAGGAACCCAGCACATGTGGCCTCAAACCACAGGACACACATCACCAAGGGGCTAGGAGTGAGGCAGGTGTCTGGAGGGGCACATTTAACTCTAATTTCCCACCAGGAAGTGGAATGAACCAAAGTCTCAGAGTGCCGTGCCGGACCCTGATTACGGCCTGAAGCAAACCTGCGGTTCTGTGGCCAGTTTTCAAGGAAACGAGTTAAGAAAGGAAATCACGGGCACTGTAATTCACAAACCTGCAGTGTTATAAATGACAGCTAATGGCAAAATTATATGGAAGTAAGTCTGCAAAGAGGACTTGAAAACGAGGCAGAATTGCAGGAATCATATTTCAGGAGGTAGATTGGAATTGCATTTAAAGCATGTGAAAAGCGGCAGATCTTTGACAGTGATGCACTTGGACAAAAGTGCGTAAACATTTTTTCCTGAATATATTCAGGAAAAAACACATATGCCCTTTTTGGCCAACCAAGCACTCGAGCAATGGAAATCCGCACTACAATGAAGTCTCATTTCCCATTCGTCAAAAGGGCCATCTGAAAAAAGTGTAAAAACCAGAAACACAGGACAGGCCATGGAGAACAGGGAGCCTTGTTATGCTGATGGGCGGGATGTAAATTGCCAACAGACACTCTGGAGATGTGTATGGTGTATCCTGAAACATCTGAAAAACAAAGCTACAGACCCTAGGGCACTTCCACTTTTGGCCCTATAGCTTAGGAAAATTAAAATCAACAAGACACAGCCAACACCAAATTTAGGGCTGCTGTGTTTACAAGAACCTTGAGTCCAGTACAAATTAAATATCCCAGAAAGAAAAAAATGGATAAAGGAGTTGTGCTACTTACGTACAACGGAATATCACTCAGCAATGAAATCAATGTCATCAGGCCTCTAGCAGCAAATTGAGTGGATTTAAGTATGATGATTCTAAGAGAAATAGGTCACACAGAGAAAGAGAATTATCATAAGATATCACTAATAGAGAGAGTGTAAACTTGGCTACACATAAACTGAATTCCAAAACCGAACAGAGTCTCACATTTAGATAAAAACTTATGCTTGCTTAAGGGGAAAGTTGAGTTGGGGTGCTGTATAAAACCAGAGATTGAAATTAGCACACATACCGTGCCATAAGCCAAATATGTAATAGACAAGACCTACTCTGTGCTCAACGAAATAGACTCATCCATGGTGTATCACCTCACACCTGTTAGAATGGGCATCATCAGAAAATCTACAAACAACAAATGCTGGAAAGGGTGTGGAGATAAGGAACCCTCTTCCACTATTGTTGGGAATGTAAATTGATACAGTCACTGTGGAGAACATTATGGAGTTTCTTATAAAACTAAGAATAGAATTACCATATGATACAGCAATCCCACTACTGGGCATATACCCAGACAAAACCATAAATCAAAAAGAGACATTCACCGCAATGTTCATTGCATCACTATTTACAATATCCAGGTAATGGAAGCAACCTAAATGCCCACAGACAGACGAATGCATAAAGATGTGGTACATATATAAAATGGAATATTACTAAGCCATAAAAAGGAATGAAATTGGGTCATTTGTAGAGACGTTGATGGATCTAGAGACTGTCATACAGAGTGAAGTAAGTCAGAAAGAGAAAAACAAATCTTGTCTATTAATGCATATATGTGGAACCTAGAAAAATTGTACAGATGAACCGTTTTGCCAGGCAGAAATAGAGCAACAGATGTAGACAACAAACGTATGGACACCAAGGGGGTAAAGCTGTTGGGGGGTGGTGGTGGGAGGAGTTGAGAGATTGGGATTGGCATGTATACATTTATATGTATAAAATAGATAACCAAAAAGAACCTGCTGTATAAAATAATAAAATAAAATTCAAATTACAAAAAGTAAAACAGAAAAAATATTCTTCCCTTCACATACATGTATTTATATGAATAAATTATTTCCATGCTTATATCTGTAAATACAAAAAAGAGGAATAAAATCTACCTTGAACCAAAGACGAAAAAAAGAAAAAAAAAACAGAACCCACCAGTTACACAGAGGAAAACCGTATCAGGGCACTTGCTCCAGTTGTAAACAATTCTGAAGTTGGTCAGTGGTGGGGAATCATCTCCCATTCAGCCAGCAGGCCCCACACAACAAGCGTCCTCATTGCAAAGCTGGGGGACCATGCCGAGGCATCTGTGGGTAAACGTGGGCTGAGCCCCAGGCCAGCTGCTGCTGAAATGTTCCCACCCATCCCAGGTAAAACACCTGAATATGTACAAGGACTTGAAAGCCTAGAGGAAGGGCCATTTAGCCACATGAGTGACAGCATGCCAGCCGACTTGGTGCCTGCAGGTCAGCCAGGATGGTCCTGGCCCTGGGTGCTCTTCTGGAAGCTTTCCATTTCCCTGCCTGAGATACCCCTGCTGTCCCGGCCCCCACTGCTTTCTTCCTCACTCACCTCTGCCCAGGGAGAAATTCCAGCGGCAGGTATGGGTGACACATCCTCTTCTTTAGCAGGTGGCATCATGGCAACTGCTGCAGAAAGTCCAGCAGAGCCCCACTCACACTGGGCCACCCACAAAGCCGTGGCCTCTCACTCCCTCCCACCAGTCCAGCCCCAAGACTGCTGACAGGGCAGAGAAAATGGCGTCAGGCACAGCTGCAGGGGCTCTTGCTGCCTGGAGCGGTGTTTATATTGATCTGAACCCAGGCACACCTGGGGAGGTCTGGCCGGCACGGTCGGGCTTCCCAGGCCAGCCAATAATCACCCCTCAGGGGCTCACAGTTGCAGAAACTGGAACTTGCTGAATCGGCCAGGTCCAAGGAACAGGTGTGGGCTCCTGAGAGTCAGGATAGACAAGGGGCTGCAGCTCTGGCTTGTTTTCTAATTATATTATCTGGCCCATGAGTGGGAGACAACTTCAAGAAAACCCTCTCCTAATGAGAGGAACCCAGGAGTCAGGGAGAGGAGGGGTGGCTGGTGGGTGGAGACAGAGGCCTGGTGCCCCGGGTGCAGTGGAAGTCTCTGGAAGACCAGGTGGAGGGAGGCCACACAGAGTGATGCCCAGGGTCACAGACCTGTCGGAGCTGCTGTTTGTTAGTTCAAGTCCTGCTCTGAGGTGCTCTGTGTCAGATCTGAGTGACAGGTGAGCTGGGAGTGCTCTGCAATGAGGGCGATATGCACGGTTCCTGTGTTCCCAGCCCTGCCATGGTACCTGCAAGGGTAGCTCTGTATCCTGGGAGGGGCCTGACCACGAGAGCCCCATGGGCTGCAGGGGAACCTGCCCAGGGAACCCCATATCCTGGGAGGGGCCTGAACACGAGAGCCCCATGGGCTGGGGTGGGGGTGGGGTACCTGCCCAGGTGAGCTCCATATCCTGGGATTGGCCTGACCTCGAGAGCCCCATGGGCTGCTGGAATCCTGGTAAAGTATGTCAGGACAGTCAGTGAAGCCACCGAGGATATACCTCCAGTTGTTCCTAAATCCTACACCCTGCTGGTCATTCTACCAACCACCAGGACATGGTATTCTGTATTAGTCTTCAATGATGCCTTCTTTTGTATTCTATTAGTCCCAGAGTCACAAGAAATTTTGGCTTGTGAGTGGCAGGACTCAACATACAACTAAAACAATACTTCCGGGCCGTGTTGCCCCAAGGGTTCAAAAATTCCCACACCATCTTTGGGGAAAGCTCAGCTAAAGAACTAAAAGTTCTACCTCTGGAAAAGGAAACACTCCTTCAATATGCAGACGACATTCTGATCGCCAGCCCTACTAAGGAGACCTCTGAACTACCAAGCCAATAAAGGATACAAGTTGTCCAAGACAAAGCTCAAATATCACAGACTACGGTGACCTGCCTGGGCTTCATTCTCACAGAAGGTCGGAGAAGCCCATCCCAGGAAAGGGAAGAAACAATTTACAGCCTTAACCATTTCTGAAACTAGAAGACAGCTTAGGGGTTCCTGGGGAGGCCAGGGTTTGCTGCTTCTGGATCCCTAACTACAGTCTACTAGCTGGGCCTCTATATGAAACACTGAAAGGAAAAGATGATGATCCTTTTGAATAGAATGCAGAAGTGGCCTTTCAAGAATGGAAAGAGCAGTCAATTCAGACCCTTGCCCTGGAACTCCCTAATTTAGCTAAACCCTTTGACCTTTACATTCCTGGTGAACGGTGAATCGCCATTGGAGTATTAGTGCAAAACCTGGGACCACTTGAAATGGAACAATGCAAGAATGCGCTCCAGGTAGGATAAACTACGGTCACCAAGGGGCTTGGCCCACCGCCACATCTGGCCAAGATACTGGCAGTATCTGAAAACCTGGAAATCAGCAGCCCAAAAGGCCACCTCCCTCCGAAGGGAAAAGGACCCCACGTGGTGATCCTAACACCCAACCATGCCCTGAAGTTGCAGGGTTGGCTCCATGGGCACACTGACCTTGAGCGAGGAGGCCCTCCAACTCCAACCTCCATAGAGATAACGGGGGCAAAGTGGCACCATGAAGACTCGTGTGAAGGTGTCTGCACGGGCAAATTTAACGCTCATTTCGCAACAGGAAGAGGAATTAACCAAACGCTCAGCATGCCGTGCCGGAACCAGATTAGGGCCTGAAGCAATCCTGTGGGTTTGTGGCCAGCTCACAAGAAAGCGAGTTGAAGAAAGGATCCCAGGGACACTGTAATTCACAAACCTGCAGAGTTATAAATGACAGCTATCACCCAAAAATATATTGAAGGAAGGCTGCGAAGAGGACTTGAAAGTGGGGCAGAATTGCAAGAAAACGATTTCAGGGGGTAGACTGGAATTGCATTTAAAGCATAGGAAAAGAGGCAGAACGTCGACAATGATGCACTTGGCCAAAAAGGGCGTATGCGTTTTTTCCTGAATATATTCAGGAAAAAACGCATACGCCCTTTTTGGCCAACCAAGCAAGCATGTTAAAGAAATCTGCACTACAATGAAGTCTCACTGCCCCCCGTTCAAAAGGGCCATCTGAAAAAGGTGTAAAATCCAGAAAGGCAGCACAGGCCATGGAGAACAGGGAGCCTTGTTATGCTGATGGGCGGGATGTAAATTGCCAACAGCCACTCTGGAGATGTGTATGGTGTTTCCTCAAAAACCTAAAAAACAAAGCAACGGAGCCTACGGCATTACCACTTATTTTCCTATAGCTTAGGGAAATTAAAATCAAAAACACACAGCCACCGCAAAGTTTCTGTTTACGGCTCTGTTTACAAGAACCTCGTCTACGGTACAAGTTAATTATCCCAGAAAGCGAAAAATGGATAAAGAAGTGTGGTACGTACGTACAAAGGAATATCACTCACCAATGAAATCTATGTCATCAGGCCCGTCGCGGCATAATGAGTGGATTCACGTACGATGATTCTAAGTGAAATAAGTCACACAGAAAATGAAACATCATAAGATATCACTAATACACGGAATGTAAACTTGGCTACACATGAACTGAATTACAAAACAGAACAGGGTCTCAAATTTAGAAAACCACCTTATGCTTGCTTAAGGGGAAAAGTGAGTTGGGGTGCTGCATAAAACCAGAGATACAAATTAGCACAGATACCTTTCCATAAGCCAAATATGTAATAGTCAAGACCTAGCCCTTGCTCAACGAAATGGACTAAACACCCCATATTCAACGCCTAGGAATACACCTGACTAGTAAGTATCTTCAAACCCATGGATTTATATGTCTCCATAAGAGACTCAAGTGTGTGTACAGCGGCATGAATGCAGCAGAGAAAATCCGATAAATCCCATTATCAAAATGAATTACAAAAACAAACACAATGACAGTGAAATAGAGAGCAATTCTTAAATAATTCATTCAGGGCTTGTGATGCAACCTGGATTTACCACATCTACAACCAGAGCTGAGTGAGACATAAGGCTGTACACTTCAGCCTGATAGCATTGGTGAGGTTCGTTGAGAAAATGCAGGCCCTTTGAAGTCATACTGCATGGTACCCATTCCATGGGTCCCAACTCTCCAGGTTTAAGGGATTCTTCCTTCAGCTAAAACATGCATGGGAAACCCACAGTATGGTGCACCGTGTGACCGGGAAACCTTTTCAAATGCATCTCAGTTTTCGTCCCCTTTTACTCGGGTTCACGATTGAAGACCCTTTACTAATACTCTCCCCACTTAGAGAGTCAGTGCCTTTAACCTCCTGTTTGGCACAGTTTGCAATTTCTGCGCAAGATGAACAAGAATAGGGAGATCCAATGAGAGACTAGCTCTAGGTGTCTGCACGTTCAAATATAACACTCATTTCCCACCAGGAAGAGGAATTTACCAAAGGATCAGCATGCTGTGCCAGATCCAGATTAGGGCATGAAGCAATCCTGCGGGTTTGCGGCCAGCTCACAAGAAAGCGAGTAGAAGAAAGGAGCTCAGGCGCACTGTCATTCACAAACCTGCAGAGTTATAAATGTCAGCTATTGTCCAAAAATGTATTGAAGTAAGGCTGCGTAGAGGACTTGAAAGCGGGGCAGAATTGCAGGAAAACGAGTTCAGGGGCAGACTGGAATTGCATTTAAAGCATAAGGAAAGAGACAGAAAGTCGACAATGATGCATTTGGTCAAAAAGGGCGTATGCGTTTTTTCCTGAATATATTCAAGAAAAAACACATACGCCCTTTTTGGCCAAACAAGCAAGCCTGTAAAGAAATCTGCATTCCAATGAAGTCTCACTGCCCCCCTGTCAAATGGGACATCTGAAAAAAGTGAAAAATCCAGAAAGGCAGGACAGGCCATGGAGAACAGGGAGCCTTGTTATGCTGATGGGCGGGATGTAACTTGCCAACAGCCACTCTGGAGAAGTGTATGGTGTTTCCTCAAACACCTAAAAAACTAAGAAACGGAGCCTACGGCACTTCAACTTATGGTTCTATAGCTTAGGGAAATTAAAATCAAAAAGACACAGCCACCCATAAATTTTGGACGGCTCTGCTTACAAGAACCTCATTTACGGTACAATGAAATATCCCAGAAAGCAAAAAATGGATAAAGAAGTTGTTGTACGTACGTACAATGGAATATCACTCAGCAATGAAATCTATGTCATGAGGCCCGTCGCGGCATAATGAGTGGATTCAGGTACGATCATTCTAAGTTAACTAAGTCACACAGAAAAAGAAACACCATAAGATATCTCAAATACACGGAATGCAAACATGGCTGCACATGAACTCAATTACAAAACAGAAAAGGGTCTCAAATTTAGAAAACCAACTTATGCTTGCTTAAGGGGAAAGGTGAGTTGTGGTGCTGCATAAAACCAGAGATTGAAATTAGCACAGATACCTTTCCATAAGCAAATATGTAATAGTCAGGACCTACTCCTTGCTCCACGAAATGGACTCAACATCCCATATTCAATGCCTAGGAATATACCTGACTAGTAAGAATCTGAAAACCCATGGATTTATATGTCTCCATAAGAGAATCAAGCATGTGTACGGCGGCATAAACGCAGTAGTGAAAATCCGATAAATCCCATTATCAAAATAAATTACAAAAACAAAACACAACGACAGTGAAATAGAGAGCAATTCTTAAATAATTCATTCAGGGCTTGTGATGCAACGTGGATTTACCACATCTACACCCCGAGCTGAGTGAGACATAAGGCTGGACACTTTGGGCTGATAGCATTGGTGACGTTCGGTGAGCAAAGGCAACCCTTTGATGTCATACTGCGTGGTACCCATTCCATGGGTCCCAACTCTCCAGGTTGAAGGGATTCTTCCTTCAGGTAAAACATGCATGGGCAACCCAGAATATGGTTCACCGTGTGACCGGGAAAACTTTTTAAATGCGTCTCAGTTTTCGTCCCCTCGTACTCGGTTTTACCATTCCAGACGCTTTACTAACACTCTCCCCACTTGGAGAGTCAGTGCCTTTAACCTCCTGTTTGGCACAGTTTGGAATTTCTGCGCAAGATGAACAGGAATAGGGAGAACCAATGAGAGATTAGCTGTAGGTGTCTGCACGAACAAATTTAACGCTCATTTCCCACCAGGAAGAGGAATTAGCCAAAGGCTCAGCATGCCGTGTCGGAACCAGATTAGGGCCTGAAGCAATCCTGCGGTTTTGCGGCCAGCTCACAAGAAAGCGAGTTGAAGAAAGGAGCTCAGGGGCACTGTAATTCACAAACCTGCAGAGTTATAAATGACAGCTATCGTCCAAAAATATATTGAAGTAAGGCTGCAAAGAGGACTTGAACGCGGGGCAGAATTCCAGGAATACGATTTCAGGAGGTAGACGGGAAGTCCTCTGAAAGTATAGGAGAAGAGGCAGAACCTCGACAATGATGCACTTGGTCAAAAAGGGCATATGCGTTTCTTCCAGGGCCCTTATTAAAGAGGGTAGGAGGCTCCCAGCATGCTTCAGTGGCCAACAGAGGGCCTACGTCGCCAAGGCGACATGAGCCATCCAGGCAGGAGTGACCTCACATCAGAGGGCCCACCTCACAGGAGGGTAAGGAACCCAGTCAAGATCAGACTCTCACCAGAGTGCCCACATAAGCAAGGGGCTGGGAACCAGGCAGGAGTGTCCTCACACCCGTGGGGCCACATCATCGAAAGTTGAGGTACCCAGCACATGTGGCCTCAAACCAGAGGACCCACATCACCATGGTTCTCGGAGCGAGGCAGGCAGGATTAACCTCAAAACACATGGCCCATTGTATAAAAAAGGTGAGGAATCCAGCAGTTGGAACATCCCAGCAGGCGGCCCAGAGCACCGAG
Source organism: Delphinapterus leucas (assembly GCF_059928025.1). Classification (NCBI taxonomy): domain Eukaryota; kingdom Metazoa; phylum Chordata; class Mammalia; order Artiodactyla; family Monodontidae; genus Delphinapterus; species Delphinapterus leucas. The sequence goes on from NW_028322237.1 coordinate 6,687,689, forward strand.
GCTATGGGATCCAGGCAGTGATGAACTCACAACAGAGGGCCCTCATCGTGATACTGTAAGCAACCCAGCCTTTGTAACCTCAGAGCACAAGGCCCACATCCCCATGGGGAAGGGAACCAAGCAGGAGTGTCATCGCACCAGTGGGCACACATCAGAAAAGGTGGGGAGCCCAGCAGTTAGGGCCGGACGCCAGAGGGCATTCATCACTGAGGAGAGGAGGCTCCCAGCAAGCTCCAACTGCTACCAGAAGGCCGACGTCGCCAATGCAGTGTGTGCCAGCCAGGCAGGAGTGACCTCAGGGCAGAGGGCCAACCACACAAAAGTGTGAGGAACCCAAAGAGGATCAGACTCTCACCGGAGGGCCCACATCACCAAGGGAATGGAAACCAGGCAGGAGTGTTCTCACACCAGTGTGGTCACATCACCGAAATGTGACGGACCCAGCACACGTGGCCTCAAACTACAGGACACACATCACCAAGGGGCTGGGAGTGAGGCAGGCAGGAGTAGCCTCCAAACAGAGGGCCCATAGCGTAAAAAAGGTGAGGGATCCCGCAGTTGGAACCTCCCAGCAGGTGGCCAGGAGCAGCGAGTCTATGGGATCCAGGCCTGACTGAACTCAAAACAGAGGGCCCTCATTATGAAACTGTGAGCAACCCAGCCGTTGGGACCTTAGAGCAGAAGGCCCACATTCCCATGGGGTTGGGATCCTGGCAGGAGTGTACTCGCACCACAGGGCGCACATCAGAAAATTTTGGGAGCCCAGGAGTTAGGGTCTGACGCCAGAGGGCCCTCATTACCGACGGGAGGAGAATCCCAGCAGGCACCAACTCCCAACTGAGGGCCCACGTCGCCACGTTGACGTGTGCCAGCCAGGCAGGAGTGACCTCACAGCAGAGGGCCTACCTCACAGAAGGGTGAGGAACCCAGCCAGGATAAGACTCTCACCAGAGGGCCCACATCACCAAGGGGATCGGAACAAGGCAGGAGTGTCCTCACACCAGTGTGGCCACATTATAGAAAGGTGAGGAACCCAGCACATGTGGCCTAAACCAGAGGACCCACATTTCCAAGGTGCTCCGAGTGAGGCAGGCAGGAGTAGCCTAACAACACAGGGCCCACAGAATAAAAAATGTGAGGAATCCAGCAGTTTGAACCTCCCAGCAGGTGGCCCAGAGCATGGAGTCTATGGGATCCAGGCCACAGTGAAGTCACAGCAGAGGGCCCACATCATGAAACTGTGAGCAACCCAGCCAGTGGGACGTCAGAGCAGAAGGCCCACATCCCCATGGGGATGGGAACCTCGCAGGAGTGTCCTCGCACAACTTAGCACGTATCAGAAAATGTGGGAACCCAGCAGTTATGCCCTGGCGCCAGAGGGCCCTCATCACGGAGGAGAGGAGGCTACCAGCAGGCTCCAAATGCCACCAGAGGGCCGACGTCACCAAGGCAATGGGAGCAAGCCAGGCAGGAGTTACCTCACAGCAGAGGGCCCACCTCACAGAAGTGTGAGGAGCCCAAACAGGATCAGACTCTAACCAGAGCGCCCACATTACCAAGGGGATGGAAACCAGGCAGGAGTGTCCTCACACCAGTGGGGCCACATCAGCGAAAGGTGAGGAACACAGCACATGTGGCCTCAAACAAGGGGACACACATCACGAAAGGGCTTGGAGTGAGGCATGCAGGAGGAGACTCACAACAGAGCGCCCATAGAATAAAAAAGGTGAGGAACCCCGCAGTTGGAAGCTCCAAGCAGGTGGCCCAGAGCACCGAGGCTATGGGATCCATGCCGGAGTGAACTCCCAGCAGAGGGCCCACATTCTGACACTGTGAGCAACCCAGACGTTGGGACCTCAGGGCAGAAAGCCCACATCCCCATGGGGATGGGACCCTGGCTGGAGTGTACTCGCACGACAGGGCGCACATCAGAAAATTTTGGGAGCCCATGAGTTAGGGCCTGACGCCAGAGAGCCCTCATTACCTAGGGGAGGAGACTCCCAGCAGGCACCAACTCCCAACTGAGGGCCCACATCGCCCAGGTGACGTGTGCCAGCAAGGCAGGAGTGACCTCACAGCAGAGGGCCCACCTCCCTGAAGTGTGAGGAATCCAGACAGGATCAGACTCTCACCAGAGGGCCCCCATCACCAAGGGGATGGGAACCAGGCAGGAGTGTCCTCACACCAGTGGGGCCACATCAATAAAGGTGAGGAAACCGGTACATGTGGCCTTAAACCAGAGGACCTACATCACAAATGGGCTGGGAGTGAGTCAGGAAGTAGGAGCATGAAAACACAGGACCCAAAGAATAAAAAAGCTAAGGAATCCAGCAGTAGGAACCTCCCAGCAGGCTGCTCAGAGCACAGAGGCTATGGGATCTAGGCCTGGGTGAACTAACACCAGAGAGCCAACATCATGAAACGGTGAACAACACAGGTGTTGGGACCTTAGAGCAGAAGGCCCACATGCCCATGGGGATGGGAACCTCGCAGGAGTGTCCTCGCACCACTTAGCACGTATCAGAAAATGTGGGTACCCAGCAGTTAGGGCCTGAGGCAAGAGGGCCCCCATCACCGAGGGGAGGTTCCCAGCAGGCTCCAACTGCCACAAGAGGGCCGATGTTGCCCAGGTGGGGTGTGCCAGCCAGGCAGGAGTGACCTCACAGCAGAGGGCCCCCCTCACAGAAGGGTGAGGAACCCAGCCAGGATCAGACTCTCACCAGAGGGCCCACATCATCAAGGGGATAGGAAGCAGGCAGGAGTGTCCTCACACCAGTGGGGCCACATCATCGAAAGGCGAGGGACCCAGCATACTTGGCCTCAAACCAGAGGACACACATCACCAACGGGCAGGTAGTGAGGCAGGCAGGAGGAGTCTCAAAACAGAGGGCCCATAGAAGAAAAAAGGTGAGGAATCCCGCAGTTGTAACCTCCCAGCAGGTGGCCAGGAGCAGCGAGGCTATGGGATCCAGGCCGGAGAGAACTCACAGCAGAGGGCCCTCATCAGGAAACTGAGCAACCCACGGTTGGGACCTCAGAGCAGAAGGCCCACATTCCCATGGGGTTGCGAAGCTGGCAGGAGTGTACTCGAACCACAGGGCGCATATCAGAAAATATTGGGAGCCCAGGAGTTAGGGCCTGAAGCCAGAGGGCCCTCATTACCGAGGGGAGGAGACACCCAGCAGGCACCAAATCCCACCAGAGGGCCGACGTCGCCAAGGCGGGGTGTGCCAGCCAGGCAGGAGTGACCTCAGAGAAGAGGGCCCACCTCACAGAAGTGTGAGGAACCCAACCAGGATCAGACTCTCACCGGAGGGCCCACATCACCAAGGGGATGGGAACCAGGCAGGAGTGTCCTCACACCAGTGGGGCCACATCAGCCAAAGGTGAGGAACCCAGCACATGTGGCCTCAAACCACAGGACACACATCACCAAGGGGCTAGGAGTGAGGCAGGTGTCTGGAGGGGCACATTTAACTCTAATTTCCCACCAGGAAGTGGAATGAACCAAAGTCTCAGAGTGCCGTGCCGGACCCTGATTACGGCCTGAAGCAAACCTGCGGTTCTGTGGCCAGTTTTCAAGGAAACGAGTTAAGAAAGGAAATCACGGGCACTGTAATTCACAAACCTGCAGTGTTATAAATGACAGCTAATGGCAAAATTATATGGAAGTAAGTCTGCAAAGAGGACTTGAAAACGAGGCAGAATTGCAGGAATCATATTTCAGGAGGTAGATTGGAATTGCATTTAAAGCATGTGAAAAGCGGCAGATCTTTGACAGTGATGCACTTGGACAAAAGTGCGTAAACATTTTTTCCTGAATATATTCAGGAAAAAACACATATGCCCTTTTTGGCCAACCAAGCACTCGAGAAATGGAAATCCGCACTACAATGAAGTCTCATTTCCCATTCGTCAAAAGGGCCATCTGAAAAAAGTGTAAAAACCAGAAACACAGGACAGGCCATGGAGAACAGGGAGCCTTGTTATGCTGATGGGCGGGATGTAAATTGCCAACAGACACTCTGGAGATGTGTATGGTGTATCCTGAAACATCTGAAAAACAAAGCTACAGACCCTAGGGCACTTCCACTTTTGGCCCTATAGCTTAGGAAAATTAAAATCAACAAGACACAGCCAACACAAAATTTAGGGCTGCTGTGTTTACAAGAACCTTGAGTCCAGTACAAATTAAATATCCCAGAAAGAAAAAAATGGATAAAGGAGTTGTGCTACTTACGTACAACGGAATATCACTCAGCAATGAAATCAATGTCATCAGGCCTGTAGCAGCAAATTGAGTGGATTTAAGTATGATGATTCTAAGAGAAATAGGTCACACAGAGAAAGAGAATTATCATAAGATATCACTAATAGAGAGAGTGTAAACTTGGCTACACATAAACTGAATTCCAAAACCGAACAGAGTCTCACATTTAGATAAAAACTTATGCTTGCTTAAGGGGAAAGTTGAGTTGGGGTGCTGTATAAAACCAGAGATTGAAATTAGCACACATACCGTTCCATAAGCCAAATATGTAATAGACAAGACCTACTCTTTGCTCAACGAAATAGACTCATCCATGGTGTATCACCTCACACCTGTTAGAATGGGCATCATCAGAAAATCTACAAACAACAAATGCTGGAAAGGGTGTGGAGATAAGGAACCCTCTTCCACTATTGTTGGGAATGTAAATTGATACAGTCACTGTGGAGAACATTATGGAGTTTCTTATAAAACTAAGAATAGAATTACCATATGATACAGCAATCCCACTACTGGGCATATACCCAGACAAAACCATAAATCAAAAAGAGACATTCACCGCAATGTTCATTGCATCACTATTTACAATATCCAGGTATAGGAAGCAACCTAAATGCCCACAGACAGAAGAATGCATAAAGATGTGGTACATATATAAAATGGAATATTACTAAGCCATAAAAAGGAATGAAATTGGGTCATTTGTAGAGACGTTGATGGATCTAGAGACTGTCATACAGAGTGAAGTAAGTCAGAAAGAGAAAAACAAATCTTGTCTATTAATGCATATATGTGGAACCTAGAAAAATTGTACAGATGAACCGTTTTGCCAGGCAGAAATAGAGCAACAGATGTAGACAACAAACGTATGGACACCAAGGGGGGAAAGCTGTTGGGGGGTGGTGGTGGGAGGAGTTGAGAGATTGGGATTGGCATGTATACATTTATATGTATAAAATAGATAACCAAAAAGAACCTGCTGTATAAAAAAATAAAATAAAATTCAAATTACAAAAAGTAAAACAGAAAAAATATTCTTCCCTTCACATACATGTATTTATATGAATAAATTATTTCCATGCTTATATCTGTAAATACAAAAAAGAGGAATAAAATCTACCTTGAACCAAAAACGAAAAAAAGAAAAAAAAACAGAACCCACCAGTTACACAGAGGAAAACCGTATCAGGGCACTTGCTCCAGTTGTAAACAATTCTGAAGTTGGTCAGTGGTGGGGAATCATCTCCCATTCAGCCAGCAGGCCCCACGCAACAAGCGTCCTCATTGCAAAGCTGGGGGACCGTGCCGAGGCATCTGTGAGTAAACGTGGGCTGAGCCCCAGGCCAGCTGCTGCTGAAATGTTCCCACCCTTCCCAGGTAAAACACCTGAATATGTACAAGGACTTGAAAGCCTAGAGGAAGGGCCATGGAGCCACATGAGTGACAGCATGCCAGCCGACTTGGTGCCTGCAGGCCAGCCAGGATGGTCCTGGCCCTGGGTGCTCTTCTGGAAGCTTTCCATTTCCCTGCCTGAGATACCCCTGCTGTCCCGGCCCCCACTGCTTTCTTCCTCACTCACCTCTGCCCAGGGAGAAATTCCAGCGGCAGGTATGGGTGACACATCCTCTTCTTTAGCAGGTGGCATCTTGGCAACTGCTGCAGAAAGTCCAGCAGAGCCCCACTCACACTGGGCCACCCACAAAGCCGTGGCCTCTCACTCCCTCCCACCAGTCCAGCCCCAAGACTGCTGACAGGGCAGAGAAAATGGCGTCAGGCACAGCTGCAGGGGCTCTTGCTGCCTGGAGCGGTGTTTATATTGATCTGAACCCAGGCACACCTGGGGAGGTCTGGCCGGCACGGTCGGGCTTCCCAGGCCAGCCAATAATCACCCCTCAGGGGCTCACAGTTGCAGAAACTGGAACTTGCTGAATCGGCCAGGTCCAAGGAACAGTTGTGGGCTCCTGAGAGTCAGGATAGACAAGGGGCTGCAGCTCTGGCTTGTTTTCTAATTATATTATCTGGCCCATGAGTGGGAGACAACTTCAAGAAAACCCTCTCCTAATGAGAGGAACCCAGGAGTCAGGGAGAGGAGGGGTGGCTGGTGGGTGGAGACAGAGGCCTGGTGCCCCGGGTGCAGTGGAAGTCTCTGGAAGACCAGGTGGAGGGAGGCCACACAGAGTGATGCCCAGGGTCACAGACCTGTCGGAGCTGCTGTTTGTTAGTTCAAGTCCTGCTCTGAGGTGCTCTGTGTCAGATCTGAGTGACAGGTGAGCTGGGAGTGCTCTGCAATGAGGGCGATATGCACGGTTCCTGTGTTCCCAGCCCTGCCATGGTACCTGCAAGGGTAGCTCTGTATCCTGGGAGGGGCCTGACCACGAGAGCCCCATGGGCTGCAGGGGAACCTGCCCAGGGAACCCCATATCCTGGGAGGGGCCTGAACACGAGAGCCCCATGGGCTGGGGTGGGGGTGGGGTACCTGCCCAGGTGAGCTCCATATCCTGGGATTGGCCTGACCTCGAGAGCCCCATGGGCTGCTGGAGTCCTGGTAAAGGATGTCAGGACAGTCAGTGAAGCCACCGAGGATATACCTCCAGTAGTTCCTAAATCCTACACCCTGCTGGTCATTCTACCAACCACCAGGACATGGTATTCTGTATTAGTCTTCAATGATGCCTTCTTTTGTATTCTATTAGTCCCAGAGTCACAAGAAATTTTGGCTTGTGAGTGGCAGGACTCAACATACAACTAAAACAATACTTCCGGGCCGTGTTGCCCCAAGGGTTCAAAAATTCCCACACCATCTTTGGGGAAAGCTCAGCTAAAGAACTAAAAGTTCTACCTCTGGAAAAGGAAACACTCCTTCAATATGCAGACGACATTCTGATCGCCAGCCCTACTAAGGAGACCTCTGAACTACCAAGCCAATAAAGGATACAAGTTGTCCAAGACAAAGCTCAAATATCACAGACTACGGTGACCTGCCTGGGCTTCATTCTCACAGAAGGTCGGAGAAGCCCATCCCAGGAAAGGGAAGAAACAATTTACAGCCTTACCCATTTCTGAAACTAGAAGACAGCTTAGGGGTTCCTGGGGAGGCCAGGGTTTGCTGCTTCTGGATCCCTAACTACAGTCTACTAGCTGGGCCTCTATATGAAACACTGAAAGGAAAAGATGATGATCCTTTTGAATAGAATGCAGAAGTGGCCTTTCAAGAATGGAAAGAGCAGTCAATTCAGACCCTTGCCCTGGAACTCCCTAATTTAACTAAACCCTTTGACCTTTACATTCCTGGTGAACGGTGAATCGCCATTGGAGTATTAGTGCAAAACCAGGGACCACTTGAAATGGAACAATGCAAGAATGCGATCCAGGTAGGATAAACTACGGTCACCAAGGGGCTTGGCCCACCGCCACATCTGGCCAAGATACTGGCAGTATCTGAAAACCTGGAAATCAGCAGCCCAAAAGGCCACCTCCCTCCTAAGGGAAAAGGACCCCACGTGGTGATCCTAACACCCAACCATGCCCTGAAGTTGCAGGGTTGGCTCCATGGGCACACTGACCTTGAGCGAGGAGGCCCTCCAACTCCAACCTCCATAGAGATAACCGGGGCAAAGGGGCACCATGAAGACTCGTGTGAAGGTGTCTGCACGGGCAAACTTAACGCTCATTTCCCACCAGGAAGAGGAATTAGCCAAAGGCTCAGCATGCCGTGTCGGAACCAGATTAGGGCCTGAAGCAATCCTGCGGTTTTGCGGCCAGCTCACAAGAAAGCGAGTTGAAGAAAGGAGCTCAGGGGCACTGTAATTCACAAACCTGCAGAGTTATAAATGACAGCTATCGTCCAAAAATATATTGAAGTAAGGCTGCAAAGAGGACTTGAACGCGGGGCAGAATTCCAGGAATACGATTTCAGGAGGTAGACGGGAAGTCCTCTGAAAGTATAGGAGAAGAGGCAGAACCTCGACAATGATGCACTTGGTCAAAAAGGGCATATGCGTTTCTTCCAGGGCCCTTATTAAAGAGGGTAGGAGGCTCCCAGCATGCTTCAGTGGCCAACAGAGGGCCTACGTCGCCAAGGCGACATGAGCCATCCAGGCAGGAGTGACCTCACATCAGAGGGCCCACCTCACAGAAGGGTAAGGAAACCAGTCAAGATCAGACTCTCACCAGAGTGCCCACATAAGCAAGGGGCTGGGAACCAGGCAGGAGTGTCCTCACACCCGTGGGGCCACATCATCGAAAGTTGAGGTACCCAGCACATGTGGCCTCAAACCAGAGGACCCACATCACCATGGGTCTCGGAGCGAGGCAGGCAGGATTAACCTCAAAACACATGGCCCATTGTATAAAAAAGGTGAGGAATCCAGCAGTTGGAACATCCCAGCAGGCGGCCCAGAGCACCGAGGCTATGGGATCCAGGCAGTGATGAACTCACAACAGAGGGCCCTCATCGTGATACTGTAAGCAACCCAGCCGTTGTAACCTCAGAGCACAAGGCCCACATCCCCATGGGGAAGGGAACCAAGCAGGAGTGTCATCGCACCAGTGGGCACACATCAGAAAAGGTGGGGAGCCCAGCAGTTAGGGCCGGACGCCAGAGGGCCCTCATCACTGAGGAGAGGAGGCTCCCAGCAAGCTCCAACTGCTACCAGAAGGCCGACGTCGCCAATGCAGTGTGTGCCAGCCAGGCAGGAGTGACCTCAGAGCAGAGGGCCAACCACACAAAAGTGTGAGGAACCCAAAGAGGATCAGACTCTCACCGGAGGGCCCACATCACCAAGGGAATGGAAACCAGGCAGGAGTGTTCTCACACCAGTGTGGTCACATCACCGAAATGTGACGGACCCAGCACACGTGGCCTCAAACTACAGGACACACATCACCAAGGGGCTGGGAGTGAGGCAGGCAGGAGGAGCCTCCAAACAGAGGGCCCATAGCGTAAAAAAGGTGAGGGATCCCGCAGTTGGAACCTCCCAGCAGGTGGCCAGGAGCAGCGAGGCTATGGGATCCAGGCCTGACTGAACTCAAAACAGAGGGCCCTCATTATGAAACTGTGAGCAACCCAGCCGTTGGGACCTTAGAGCAGAAGGCCCACATTCCCATGGGGTTGGGATCCTGGCAGGAGTGTACTCGCACCACAGGGCGCACATCAGAAAAGTTTGGGAGCCCAGGAGTTAGGGTCTGACGCCAGAGGGCCCTCATTACCGAGTGGAGGGGACTCCCAGCAGGCACCAACTCCCAACTGAGGGCCCACGTCGCCACGTTGACGTGTGCCAGCCAGGCAGGAGTGACCTCACAGCAGAGGGCCTACCTCACAGAAGGGTGAGGAACCCAACCAGGATAAGACTCTCACCAGAGGGCCCACATCACCAAGGGGATCGGAACAAGGCAGGAGTGTCCTCACACCAGTGTGGCCACATTATAGAAAGGTGAGGAACCCAGCACATGTGGCCTAAACCAGAGGACCCACATTTCCAAGGTGCTCCGAGTGAGGCAGGCAGGAGTAGCCTAACAACACAGGGCCCACAGAATAAAAAATGTGAGGAATCCAGCAGTTTGAACCTCCCAGCAGGTGGCCCAGAGCATGGAGTCTATGGGATCCAGGCCACAGTGAACTCACAGCAGAGGGCCCACATCATGAAACTGTGAGCAACCCAGCCAGTGGGACCTCAGAGCAGAAGGCCCACATCCCCATGGGGATGGGAACCTCGCAGGGGTGTCCTCGCACAACTTAGCACGTATCAGAAAATGTGGGAACACAGCAGTTATGCCCTGGTGCCAGAGGGCCCTCATCACGGAGGAGAGGAGGCTACCAGCAGGCTCCAAATGCCACCAGAGGGCCGACGTCACCAAGGCAATGGGAGCAAGCCAGGCAGGAGTTACCTCACAGCAGAGGGCCCACCTCACAGAAGTGTGAGGAGCCCAAACAGGATCAGACTCTAACCAGAGCGCCCACATCACCAAGGGGATGGAAACCAGGCAGGAGTGTCCTCACACCAGTGGGACCACATCAGCGAAAGGTGAGGAACACAGCACATGTGGCCTCAAACAAGGGGACACACATCACGAAAGGGCTGGGATTGAGGCATGCAGGAGGAGACTCACAACAGAGCGCCCATAGAATAAAAAAGGTGAGGAACCCCGCAGTTGGAAGCTCCAAGCAGGTGGCCCAGAGCACCGAGGCTATGGGATCCATGCCGGAGTGAACTCACAGCAGAGGGCCCACATTCTGACACTGTGAGCAACCCAGCCGTTGGGACCTCAGGGCAGAAAGCCCACATCCCCATGGGGATGGGACCCTGGCTGGAGTGTACTCGCCCGACAGGGCGCACATCAGAAAATTTTGGGAGCCCATGAGTTAGGGCCTGACGCCAGAGGGCCCTCATTACCGAGGGGAGGAGACTCCCAGCAGGCACCAACTCCCAACTGAGGGCCCACATCGCCAAGTTGACGTGTGCCAGCCAGGCAGGAGTGACCTCACAGCAGAGGGCCCACCTCCCAGAAGTGTGAGGAATCCAGACAGGATCAGACTCTCACAAGAGGGCCCCCATCACCAAGGGGATGGGAACCAGGCAGGAGTGTCCTCACACCAGTGGGGCCACATCAATAAAGGTGAGGAAACCGGTACATGTGGCCTTAAACCAGAGGACCTACATCACAAATGGGCTGGGAGTGAGTCAGGAAGTAGGAGCATGAAAACACAGGACCCAAAGTATAAAAAAGGTAAGGAATCCAGCAGTAGGAACCTCCCAGCAGGCCGCTCAGAGCACAGAGGCTATGGGATCTAGGCCTGGGTGAACTAACACCAGAAAGCCAACATCATGAAACGGTGAACAACACAGGTGTTGGGACCATAGAGCAGAAGGCCCACATGCCCATGGGGATGGGAACCTCGCAGGAGTGTCCTCGCACCACTTAGCACGTATCAGAAAATGTGGGTACCCAGCAGTTAGGGCCTGAGGCAAGAGGGCCCCCATCACCGAGGGGAGGTTCCCAGCAGGCTCCAACTGCCACAAGAGGGCCGATGTTGCCCAGGTGGGGTGTGCCAGCCAGGCAGGAGTGACCTCACAGCAGAGGGCCCCCCTCACAGAAGGGTGAGGAACCCAGCCAGGATCAGACTCTCACCAGAGGGCCCACATCATCAAGGGGATAGGAACCAGGCAGGAGTGTCCTCACACCAGTGGGTCCACATCATCGAAAGGCGAGGGACCCAGCATACGTGGCCTCAAACCAGAGGACACACATCACCAAGGGGCTGGGAGTGAGGCAGGCAGGAGGAGTCTCAAAACAGAGGGTCCATAGAAGAAAAAAGGTGAGGAATCCCGCAGTTGTAACCTCCCAGCAGGTGGCCAGGAGCAGCGAGGCTATGGGATCCAGGCCGGAGAGAACTCACAGCAGAGGGCCCTCATCATGAAACTGAGCAACCCACGGTTGGGACCTCTGAGCAGAAGGCCCACATTCCCATGGGGTTGGGAAACTGGCAGGAGTGTACTCGAACCACAGGGCGCATATCAGAAAATATTGGGAGCCCAGGAGTTAGGGTCTGACGCCAGAGGGCCCTCATTACCGAGGGGAGGAGACACCCAGCAGGCACCAAATCCCACCAGAGGGCCGACGTCGCCAAGGCGGGGTGTGCCAGCCAGGCAGGAGTGACCTCAGAGAAGAGGGCCCACCTCACAGAAGTGTGAGGAACCCAACCAGGATCAGACTCTCACCGGAGGGCCCACATCACCAAGGGGATGGGAACCAGGCAGGAGTGTCCTCACACCAGTGGGGCCACATCAGCCAAAGGTTAGGAACCCAGCACATGTGGCCTCAAACCACAGGACACACATCACCAAGGGGCTAGGAGTGAGGCAGGTGTCTGGAGGGGCACATTTAACTCTAATTTCCCACCAGGAAGTGGAATGAACCAAAGTCTCAGAGTGCCGTGCCGGACCCTGATTACGGCCTGAAGCAAACCTGCGGTTCTGTGGCCAGTTTTCAAGGAAACGAGTTAAGAAAGGAAATCACGGGCACTGTAATTCACAAAACTGCAGTGTTATAAATGACAGTTATTGGCAAAATTATATGGAAGTAAGTCTGCAAAGAGGACTTGAAAACGAGGCAGAATTGCAGGAATCATATTTCAGGAGGTAGATTGGAATTGCATTTAAAGCATGTGAAAAGCGGCAGATCTTTGACAGTGATGCACTTGGACAAAAGTGCGTAAACATTTTTTCCTGAATATATTCAGGAAAAAACACATATGCCCTTTTTGGCCAACCAAGCACTCGAGAAATGGAAATCCGCACTACAATGAAGTCTCATTTCCCATTCGTCAAAAGGGCCATCTGAAAAAAGTGTAAAAACCAGAAACACAGGACAGGCCATGGAGAACAGGGAGCCTTGTTATGCTGATGGGCGGGGTGTAAATTGCCAACAGACACTCTGGAGATGTTTATGGTGTATCCTGAAACATCTGAAAAACAAAGCTACAGACCCTAGGGCACTTCCACTTTTGGCCCTATAGCTTAGGAAAATTAAAATCAACAAGACACAGCCAACACAAAATTTAGGGCTGCTGTGTTTACAAGAACCTTGAGTCCAGTACAAATTAAATATCCCAGAAAGAAAAAAATGGATAAAGGAGTTGTGCTACTTACGTACAACGGAATATCACTCAGCAATGAAATCAATGTCATCAGGCCTGTAGCAGCAAATTGAGTGGATTTAAGTATGATGATTCTAAGAGAAATAGGTCACACAGAGAAAGAGAATTATCATGAGATATCACTAATAGAGAGAGTGTAAACTTGGCTACACATAAACTGAATTCCAAAACCGAACAGAGTCTCACATTTAGATAAAAACTTATGCTTGCTTAAGGGGAAAGTTGAGTTGGGGTGCTGTATAAAACCAGAGATTGAAACTAGCACACATACCGTTCCATAAGCCAAATATGTAATAGACAAGACCTACTCTTTGCTCAACGAAATAGACTCATCCATGGTGTATCACCTCACACCTGTTAGAATGGGCATCATCAGAAAATCTACAAACAACAAATGCTGGAAAGGGTGTGGAGATAAGGAACCCTCTTCCACTATTGTTGGGAATGTAAATTGATACAGTCACTGTGGAGAACATTATGGAGTTTCTTATGAAACTAAGAATAGAATTACCATATGATACAGCAATCCCACTACTGGGCATATACCCAGACAAAACCATAAATCAAAAAGAGATATTCACCGCAATGTTCATTGCATCACTATTTACAATATCCAGGTAATGGAAGCAACCTAAATGCCCACAGACAGACGAATGCATAAAGAAGTGGTACATATATAAAATGGAATATTACTAAGCCATAAAAAGGAATGAAATTGGGTCATTTGTAGAGACGTTGATGGATCTAGAGACTGTCATACAGAGTGAAGTAAGTCAGAAAGAGAAAAACAAATCTTGTCTATTAATGCCTATATGTGGAACCTAGAAAAATTGTACAGATGAACCGTTTTGCAAGGCAGAAATAGAGCAACAGATGTAGACAACAAACGTATGGGCACCAAGGGGGGAAAGCTGTTGGGGGGTGGTGGTGGGAGGAGTTGAGAGATTGGGATTGGCATGTATACATTTATATGTATAAAATAGATAACCAAAAAGAACCTGCTGTATAAAAACATAAAATAAAATTCAAATTACAAAAATAAAACAGAAAAAATATTCTTCCCTTCACATACATGTATTTATATGAATAAATTATTTCCATGCTTATATCTGTAAATACAAAAAAGAGGAATAAAATCTACCTTGAACCAAAAACGAAAAAAAGAAAAAAAAACAGAACCCACCAGTTACACAGAGAAAAACCGTATCAGGGCACTTGCTCCAGTTGTAAACAATTCTGAAGTTGGTCAGTGGTGGGGAATCATCTCCCATTCAGCCAGCAGGCCCCACGCAACAAGCGTCCTCATTGCAAAGCTGGGGGACCGTGCCGAGGCATCTGTGAGTAAACGTGGGCTGAGCCCCAGGCCAGCTGCTGCTGAAATGTTCCCACCCTTCCCAGGTAAAACACCTGAATATGTACAAGGACTTGAAAGCCTAGAGGAAGGGCCATGGAGCCACATGAGTGACAGCATGCCAGCCGACTTGGTGCCTGCAGGCCAGCCAGGATGGTCCTGGCCCTGGGTGCTCTTCTGGAAGCTTTCCATTTCCCTGCCTGAGATACCCCTGCTGTCCCGGCCCCCACTGCTTTCTTCCTCACTCACCTCTGCCCAGGGAGAAATTCCAGCGGCAGGTATGGGTGACACATCCTCTTCTTTAGCAGGTGGCATCTTGGCAACTGCTGCAGAAAGTCCAGCAGAGCCCCACTCACACTGGGCCACCCACAAAGCCGTGGCCTCTCACTCCCTCCCACCAGTCCAGCCCCAAGACTGCTGACAGGGCAGAGAAAATGGCGTCAGGCACAGCTGCAGGGGCTCTTGCTGCCTGGAGCGGTGTTTATATTGATCTGAACCCAGGCACACCTTGGGAGGTCTGGCCGGCACGGTCGGGCTTCCCAGGCCAGCCAATAATCACCCCTCAGGGGCTCACAGTTGCAGAAACTGGAACTTGCTGAATCGGCCAGGTCCAAGGAACAGGTGTGGGCTCCTGAGAGTCAGGATAGACAAGGGGCTGCAGCTCTGGCTTGTTTTCTAATTATATTATCTGGCCCATGAGTGGGAGACAACTTCAAGAAAACCCTCTCCTAATGAGAGGAACCCAGGAGTCAGGGAGAGGAGGGGTGGCTGGTGGGTGGAGACAGAGGCCTGGTGCCCCAGGTGCAGTGGAAGTCTCTGGAAGACCAGGTGGAGGGAGGCCACACAGAGTGATGCCCAGGGTCACAGACCTGTCGGAGCTGCTGTTTGTTAGTTCAAGTCCTGCTCTGAGGTGCTCTGTGTCAGATCTGAGTGACAGGTGAGCTGGGAGTGCTCTGCAATGAGGGCGATATGCACGGTTCCTGTGTTCCCAGCCCTGCCATGGTACCTGCAAGGGTAGCTCTGTATCCTGGGAGGGGCCTGACCACGAGAGCCCCATGGGCTGCAGGGGAACCTGCCCAGGGAACCCCATATCCTGGGAGGGGCCTGAACACGAGAGCCCCATGGGCTGGGGTGGGGGTGGGGTACCTGCCCAGGTGAGCTCCATATCCTGGGATTGGCCTGACCTCGAGAGCCCCATGGGCTGCTGGAGTCCTGGTAAAGGATGTCAGGACAGTCAGTGAAGCCACCGAGGATATACCTCCAGTAGTTCCTAAATCCTACACCCTGCTGGTCATTCTACCAACCACCAGGACATGGTATTCTGTATTAGTCTTCAATGATGCCTTCTTTTGTATTCTATTAGTCCCAGAGTCACAAGAAATTTTGGCTTGTGAGTGGCAGGACTCAACATACAACTAAAACAATACTTCCGGGCCGTGTTGCCCCAAGGGTTCAAAAATTCCCACACCATCTTTGGGGAAAGCTCAGCTAAAGAACTAAAAGTTCTACCTCTGGAAAAAGAAACACACCTTCAATATGCAGACGACATTCTGATCGCCAGCCCTACTAAGGAGACCTCTGAACTACCAAACCAATAAAGGATACAAGTTGTCCAAGAAAAAGCTCAAATATCACAGACTACGGTGACCTGCCTGGGCTTCATTCTCACAGAAGGTGGAGAAGCCCATCCCAGGAAAGGGAAGAAACAATTTACAGCCTTACCCATTTCTGAAACTAGAAGACAGCTTAGGGGTTCCTGGGGAGGCCAGGGTTTGCTGCTTCTGGATCCCTAACTACAGTCTACTAGCTGGGCCTCTATATGAAACACTGAAAGGAAAAGATGATGATCCTTTTGAATAGAATGCAGAAGTGGCCTTTCAAGAATGGAAAGAGCAGTCAATTCAGACCCTTGCCCTGGAACTCCCTAATTTAGCTAAACCCTTTGACCTTTACATTCCTGGTGAACGGTGAATCGCCATTGGAGTATTAGTGCAAAACCTGGGACCACTTGAAATGGAACAATGCAAGAATGCGATCCAGGTAGGATAAACTACGGTCACCAAGGGGCTTGGCCCACCGCCACATCTGGCCAAGATACTGGCAGTATCTGAAAACCTGGAAATCAGCAGCCCAAAAGGCCACCTCCCTCCCAAGGTAAAAGGACCCCACGTGGTGATCCTAACCACCAAACATGCCCTGAAGTTGCAGGGTTGGCTCCGTGGGCACACTGACCTTGAGTGAGGAGGCCCTCCAACTCCAACCTCCATAGAGATAACCGGGGCAATGGGGCACCATGACGACTCGTGTGAAGGTGTCTGCACGGGCAAATTTAACGCTCATTTCCCACCAGGAAGAGGAATTAACCAAATGCTCAGCACGCCGTGCCGGAACCAGATTAGGGCCTGAATCATTCCTGCGGGTTTGCGACCAGCTCACAAGAAAGCGAGTTGAAGAAAGGAGCTCAGGGGCACTGTATTTCACAAACCTGCAGAGTTATATATGACAGCTATCACCCAAAAATATATTGAAGGAAGGCTGCGAAAAGGACTTGAAAGCGGGGCAGAATTGCAAGAAAACGATTTCAGGGGGTAGACTGGAATTGCATTTAAAGCATAGGAAAAGAGGCAGAACGTCGACAATGATGCACTTGGCCAAAAAGGGCGTATGCGTTTTTTCCTGAATATATTCAGGAAAAAACGCATACGCCCTTTTTGGCCAACCAAGCCAGCATGTTAAAGAAATCTGCACTACAATGAAGTCTCATTCCCCCCCGTTCAAAAGGGCCATTTGAAAAAAGTGTAAAAACCAGAAACACAGGACAGGTCATGGAGAACAGGGAGCCTTGTTATGCTGATGGGCGGGATGTAAATTGCCAACAGCCACTCTGGAGATGTGTATGGTGTTTCCTCAAAAACCTAAAAAACAAAGCAACGGAGCCTACGGCATTACCACTTATTTTCCTATAGCTTAGGGAAATTAAAATCAAAAACACACAGCCACCCCAAAGTTTCTGTTTACGGCTCTGTTTACAAGAATCTCGTCTACGGTACAAGTTAAATATCCCAGAAAGCGAAAAATGGATAAAGAAGTGTGGTACGTACGTACAAAGGAATATCACTCACCAATGAAATCTATTTCATCAGGCCCGTCGCGGCATAATGAGTGGATTCAGGTACGATGATTCTAAGTGAAATAAGTCACACAGAAAATGAAACATCATAAGTTATCACTAATACACGGAATGTAAACTTGGCTACACATGAACTGAATTACAAAACAGAACAGGGTCTCAAATTTAGAAAACCACCTTATGTTTGCTTAAGGGGAAAAGTGAGTTGGGGTGCTGCATAAAAGCAGAGATAGAAATTAGCACAGATACCTTTCCATAAGCCAAATATGTAATAGTCAAGACCTACCCCTTGCTCAACGAAATGGACTAAACACCTCATATTCAACACCTAGGAATACACCTGACTAGTAAGAATCTTCAAACCCATGGATTTATATGTCTCCGTAAGACAATCAAGCGTGTGTACAGCTGCATGAACGCAGCAGAGAAAATCCAATAAATCCCATTATCAAAATGAATTACAAAAACAAAACACAATGACAGTGAAATAGAGAGCAATTCTTAAATAATTCATTCAGGGCATGTGATGCAACCTGGATTTACCACATCTACACCCAGAGCTGAGTGAGACATAAGGTTGGACACTTCGGGCTGATAGCATTGGTGAGGTTCGATGAGCAAATGCAGACCCTTTGAAGTCATACTGCATGGTACCCATTCCATGGGTCCCAACTGTCCAGTTTTAAGGGATTCTTCCTTCAGCTAAAACGTGCATGGGAAACCCACAGTATGGTGCACCGTGTGACCAGGAAACGTTTTCAAATGCATCTCATTTTTCGTCCCCTTTTACTCGGGTTCACCATTCCAGACCTTTACTAACACTCTCCCCACTTGGAGAGTCAGTGCCTTTAACCTCCTGTTTGGCACAGTTTGCAATTTCTGCGCAAGATGAACAGGAATAGGGAGAAGCAATGAGAGATTAGCTGTAGGTGTCTGCACTGGAAACTTAACGCTCATTTCCCACCAGGAAGAAGAATTAACCAAAGGCTCAGCATGCCATGCCGGAACCTGATTAAGGCCTGAAGCAATCCTGCGGGTTTGCGGCCAGCTCACAAGAAAGCGAGTTGAAGAAAGGATCTCAGGGGCACTGTAATTCACAAACCTGCAGAGTTATAAATGACAGCTATCGTCCAAAAATATATTGAAGGAAGGCTGCGAAGAGGACTGGAAAGCGGGGCAGAATTGCAGGAAAACGATTTCAGGGGCAGACTGGAATTGCATTTAAAGCATAGGGAAAGAGACAGAAAGTCGACAATGATGCACTTGGTCTAAAAGGGCGTATGCGTTTTTTCCTGAATATATTCAAGAAAAAACACATATGCCCTTTTTGGCCAAACAAGCAAGCCTGTAAAGAAATCTGCATTCCAATGAAGTCTCACTGCCCCCCTGTCAAAAGGGACATCTGAAAAAAGTGAAAAATCCAGAAAGGCAGGACAGGCCATGGAGAACAGGGAGCCTTGTTATGCTGATGGGCGGGATGTAAATTGCCAACAGCCACTCTGGAGAAGTGTATGGTGTTTCCTCAAACACCTAAAAAACTAAGCAACGGAGCCTACGGCACTTCAACTTATGGTTCTATAGCTTAGGGAAATTAAAATCAAAATGACACAGCCACCCATAAATTTTGGATGGCTCTGCTTACAAGAACCTCATTTACGGTACAAGTGAAATATCCCAGAAAGCAAAAATGGATAAAGAAGTTGTTGTACGTACGTACAATGGAATATCACTCAGCAATGAAATCTATGTCATGAGGCCCGTCGCGGCATAATGAGTGGATTCAGGTACGATCATTCTAAGTTAACTAAGTCACACAGAAAAAGAAACACCATAAGATATCTCAAATACACGGAATGCAAACATGGCTGCACATGAACTCAATTACAAAACAGAAAAGGGTCTCAAATTTAGAAAACCAACTTATGCTTGCTTAAGGGGAAAGGTGAGTTGTGGTGCTGCATAAAACCAGAGATTGAAATTAGCACAGATACCTTTCCATAAGCAAATATGTAATAGTCAGGACCTACTCCTTGCTCCACGAAATGGACTCAACACCCCATATTCAATGCCTAGGGATATACCTGACTAGTAAGAATCTGAAAACCCATGGATTTATATGTCTCCATAAGAGAGTCAAGCATGTGTACAGCGGCATAAACGCAGCAGTGAAAATCCGATAAATCCCATTATCAAAATAAATTACAAAAACAAAACACAATGACAGTGAAATAGAGAGCAATTCTTAAATAATTCATTCAGGGCTTGTGATGCAACGTGGATTTACCACATCTACACCCCGAGCTGAGTGAGACATAAGGCTGGACACTTCGGGCTGATAACATTGGTGACGTTCGGTGAGCAAAGGCAACCCATTGAAGTCATACTGCATGGTACCCATTCCATGGGTCCCAACTCTCCAGCTTGAAGGGATTCTTCCTTCAGGTAAAACATGCATGGGCAACCCAGAATATGGTCCACCGTGTGACCGGGAAACCTTTTTAAATGCATCTCAGTTTTCGTCCCCTCGTACTCGGTTTTACCATTCCAGACGCTTTACTAACACTCTCCCCACTTGGAGAGTCAGTGCCTTTAACCTCCTGTTTGGCACAGTTTGCAATTTCTGCGCAAGATGAACAGGAATAGGGAGAACCAATGAGAGATTAGCTGTAGGTGTCTGCACGAACAAATTTAACGCTCATTTCCCACCAGGAAGAGGAATTAGCCAAAGGCTCAGCATGCCGTGCCGGAACCAGATTAGGGCCTGAAGCAATCCTGCGGTTTTGCGGCCAGCTCACAAGAAAGCGAGTTGAAGAAAGGAGCTCAGGGGCACTGTAATTCACAAACCTGCAGAGTTATAAATGACAGCTATCATCCAAAAATATATTGAAGTAAGGCTGCAAAGAGGACTTGAACGCGGGGAAGAATTCCAGGAATACGATTTCAGGAGGTAGACGGGAAGTCCTCTGAAAGTATAGGAGAAGAGGCAGAACCTCGACAATGATGCACTTGGTCAAAAAGGGCATATGCGTTTCTTCCAGGGCCCTTATTAAAGAGGGTAGGAGGCTCCCAGCATGCTTCAGTGGCCAACAGAGGGCCTACGTCGCCAAGGCGACATGAGCCATCCAGGCAGGAGTGACCTCACATCAGAGGGCCCACCTCACAGAAGGGTAAGGAACCCAGTCAGGATCAGACTCTCACCAGAGTGCCCACATAAGCAAGGGGCTGGGAACCAGGAAGGAGTGTCCTCACACCCGTGGGGCCACATCATCGAAAGTTGAGGTACCCAGCACATGTGGCCTCAAACCAGAGGACCCACATCACCATGGGTCTCGGAGCGAGGCAGGCAGGATTAACCTCAAAACACATGGCCCATTGTATAAAAAAGGTGAGGAATCCAGCAGTTGGAACATCCCAGCAGGCGGCCCAGAGGACCGAGGCTATGGGATCCAGGCAGTGATGAACTCACAACAGAGGGCACTCATCGTGATACTGTAAGCAACCCAGCCGTTGTAACCTCAGAGCACAATGCCCACATCCCCATGGGGAAGGGAACCAAGCAGGAGTGTCATCGCACCAGTGGGCACACATCAGAAAAGGTGGGGAGCCCAGCAGTTAGGGCCGGACGCCAGAGGGCCCTCATCACTGAGGAGAGGAGGCTCCCAGCAAGCTCCAACTGCTACCAGAAGGCCGACGTCACCAATGCGGGGTGTGCCAGCCAGGCAGGAGTGACCTCAGAGCAGAGGGCCAACCACACAAAAGTGTGAGGAACCCAAAGAGGATCAGACTCTCACCGGAGGGCCCACATCACCAAGGGAATGGAAACCAGACAGGAGTGTCCTCACATCAGTGGGGCCACATCATCGAAAGGCGAGGGACCCAGCATACGTGGCCTCAAACCAGAGGACACACATCACCAAGGGGCTGTGAGTGAGGCAGGCAGGGGGAATCTCAAAACAGAGGGCCCATAGAAGAAAAAAGGTGAGGAATCCCGCAGTTGTAACCTCCCAGCAGGTGGCCAAGAGCAGCGAGGCTATGGGATCCAGGCCAGAGATAACTCGCAGCAGAGGGCCCTCATCATGAAACTGTGAGCAACCCAGCCATTGGGACCTTAGAGCAGAAGGCCCACATTCCCATGTGCTTGGGAACCTGGCAGAAGTGTACTCGCACCACAGGGCGCACATCAGAGAATTTTGGGAGCCCAGAAGTTAGGGCCTGACACCAGAGGGCCCTCATTACCAAGGGGAGGAGACCCTAAGCAGGCACCAACTCCCAACTGAGGGCCCATGTCGCCAAGGTGACGTGCAACAGCCAGGCAGGAGTGACCTCACAGCTGAGGGCCTACCTCACAGAATGGTGAGGAACCCAGCCAGGATAAGACTCTCACCAGAGGGCCCACATCACCAAGGGGATAGGAACCAGGCAGGAGTGTCCTCACACCAGTGGGGCCACATCATCAAAAGGAGAGGGACCCAGCACACGTGGCCTCAAACCAGAGGATACACATCCCCAAGGGGCTGGGAGTGAGGCAGGCAGGAGCAGTCTCAAAACAGAGGGCCCATAGAAGGAAAAAGGTGAGGAATCCCGCAGTTGGAACCTCCCCGCAGGTGGCCAAGAGCAGCGAGGCTATGGGGTCCATGCCGGAGTGAACTCACACCAGAGGGCCCTCATCATGAAACTGAGCAACGTACCATTGGGACCTCAAAGCAGAAGACCCACATTCCCATGAGGTTGGGATCCTGGCAGGAGTGTACTCGCACCACAGGGCGCACATCAGAAAATTTTGGGAGCCCAGGAGTTAGGGTCTGACGCCAGAGGGCCCTCATTACCGACGGGAGGAGACTCCCAGCAGGCACCAACTCCCAACTGAGGGCCCACGTCGCCACGTTGACGTGTGCCAGCCAGGCAGGAGTGACCTCACAGCAGAGGGCCTACCTCACAGAAGGGTGAGGAACCCAGCCAGGATAAGACTCTCACCAGAGGGCCCACATCACCAAGGTGATCGGAACAAGGCAGGAGTGTCCTCACACCAGTGTGGCCACATTATAGTAAGGTGAGGAACCCAGCACATGTGGCCTAAACCAGAGGACCCACATCCAAGGTGCTCCGAGTGAGGCAGGCAGGAGTAGCCTAACAACACAGGGCCCACAGAATAAAAAATGTGAGGAATCCAGCAGTTTGAACCTCCCAGCAGGTGGCCCAGAGCATGGAGTCTATGGGATCCAGGCCACAGTGAACTCACAGCAGAGGGCCCACATCATGAAACTGTGAGCAACCCAGCCAGTGGGACCTCAGAGCAGAAGGCCCACATCCCCATGGGGATGGGAACCTCGCAGGAGTGTCCTCGCACAACTTAGCACGTATCAGAAAATGTGGGAACCCAGCAGTTATGGCCTGATGCCAGAGGGCCCTCATCACGGAGGAGAGGAGGCTACCAGCAGGCTCCAAATGCCACCAGAGGGCCGACGTCACCAAGGCAAAGGGAGCAAGCCAGGCAGGAGTTACCTCACAGCAGAGGGCCCACCTCACAGAAGTGTGAGGAGCCCAAACAGGATCAGACTCTAACCAGAGCGCCCACATCACCAAGGGGATGGAAACCAGGCAGGAGTGTCCTCACACCAGTGGGGCCACATCAGCGAAAGGTGAGGAACACAGCACATGTGGCCTCAAACAAGGGGACACACATCACGAAAGGGCTGGGAGTGAGGCATGCAGGAGGAGACTCACAACAGAGCGCCCATAGAATAAAAAAGGTGAGGAACCCCGCAGTTGGAAGCTCCAAGCAGGTGGCCCAGAGCACCGAGGCTATGGGATCCATGCCGGAGTGAACTCACAGCAGAGGGCCCACATTCTGACACTGTGAGCAACCCAGGCGTTGGGACCTCAGGGCAGAAAGCCCACATCCCCATGGGGATGGGACCCTGGCTGGAGTGTACTCGCACGACAGGGCGCACATCAGAAAATTTTGGGAGCCCATGAGTTAGGGCCTGACGCCAGAGGGCCCTCATTACCGAGGGGAGGAGACTCCCAGCAGGCACCAACTCCCAACTGAGGGCCCACATCGCCAAGGTGACGTGTGCCAGCCAGGCAGGAGTGACCTCACAGCAGAGGGCCCCCCTCACAGAAGGGTGAGGAACCCAGCCAGGATCAGACTCTCACCACTGGGCCCCCATCACCAAGGGGATGGGAACCAGGCAGGAGTGTCCTCACACCAGTGGGGCCACATCAATAAATGTGAGGAGACCGGTACATGTGGCCTTAAACCAGAGGACCTACATCACAAATGGGCTGGGAGTGAGTCAGGAAGTAGGAGCATGAAAACACAGGACCCAAAGAATAAAAAAGGTAAGGAATCCAGCAGTAGGAACCTCCCAGCAGGCCGCTCAGAGCACAGAGGCTATGGGATCTAGGCCTGGGTGAACTAACACCAGAGAGCCAACATCATGAAACGGTGAACAACACAGGTGTTGGGACCTTAGAGCAGAAGGCCCACATGCCCATGGGTATGGGAACCTCGCAGGAGTGTCCTCGCACCACTTAGCACGTATCAGAAAATGTGGGTACCCAGCAGTTAGGGCCTGAGGCAAGAGGGCCCCCATCACCGAGGGGAGGTTCCCAGCAGGCTCCAACTGCCACAAGAGGGCCGATGTTGCCCAGGTGGAGTGTGCCAGCCAGGCAGGAGTGACCTCACAGCAGAGGGCCCCCCTCACAGAAGGGTGAGGAACCCAGCCAGGATCAGACTCTCACCAGAGGGCCCACATCATCAAGGGGATAGGAACCAGGCAGGAGTGTCCTCACACCAGTGGGGCCACATCATCGAAAGGTGAGGGACCCAGCATACGTGGCCTCAAACCAGAGGACACACATCACCAAGGGGCTGGGAGTGAGGCAGGCAGGAGGAGTCTCAAAACAGAGGGTCCATAGAAGAAAAAAGGTGAGGAATCCCGCAGTTGTAACCTCCCAGCAGGTGGCCAGGAGCAGCGAGGCTATGGGAAACAGGCCGGAGAGAACTCACAGCAGAGGGCCCTCATCATGAAACTGAGCAACCCACGGTTGGGACCTCAGAGCAGAAGGCCCACATTCCCATGCGGTTGGGAACCTGGCAGGAGTGTACTCGAACCACAGGGCGCATATCAGAAAATATTGGGAGCCCAGGAGTTAGGGCCTGACACCAGAGGGCCCTCATTACCGAGGGGAGGAGACACCCAGCAGGCACCAAATCCCACCAGAGAGCCGACGTCGCCAAGGCGGGGTGTGCCAGCCAGGCAGGAGTGACCTCAGAGAAGAGGGCCCACCTCACAGAAGTGTGAGGAACCCAACCAGGATCAGACTCTCAACGGATGGCCCACATCACCAAGGGGATGGGAACCAGGCAGGAGTGTCCTCACACCAGTGGGGCCACATCAGCCAAAGGTGAGGAACCCAGCACATGTGGCCTCAAACCACAGGACACACATCACCCAGGGGCTAGGAGTGAGGCAGGTGTCTGGAGGGGCACATTTAACTCTAATTTCCCACCAGGAAGTGGAATGAACCAAAGTCTCAGAGTGCCGTGCCGGACCCTGATTACGGCCTGAAGCAAACCTGTGGTTCTGTGGCCAGTTTTCAAGGAAACGAGTTAAGAAAGGAAATCACGGGCACTGTATTTCACAAAACTGCAGAGATATAAATGACAGCTATTGGCAAAAATATATTGAAGTAAGTCTGCAAAGAGGACTTGAAAACGAGGCAGAATTGCAGGAATCATATTTCAGGAGGTAGATTGGAATTGCATTTAAAGCATGTGAAAAGCGGCAGATCTTTGACACTGATGCACTTGGACAAAAGTGCGTAAACATTTTTTCCTGAATATATTCAGGAAAAAACGCATATGCCCTTTTTGGCCAACCAAGCACTCCAGCAATGGAAATCCACACTACAATGAAGTCTCATTTCCCATTCGTCAAAAGGGCCATCTGAAAAAAGTGTAAAAACCAGAAACACAGGACAGGCCATGGAGAACAGGCAGCCTTGTTATGCTGATGCGCGGGATGTAAATTGCCAACAGACACTCTGGAGATGTTTATGGTGTATCCTGAAACATCTGAAAAACAAAGCTACAGAGCCTAGGGTACTTCCACTTTTAGCCCTATAGCTTAGGAAAATTAAAATCAACAAGACACAGCCAGCACAAAATTTAGGGCTGCTGTGTTTACAAGAAACTCGAGTCCAGTACAAATTAAATATCCCAGAAAGAAAAAAATGGATAAAGGAGTTGTGCTACTTACGTACAACGGAATGTCACTCAGCAATGAAATCAATGTCATCAGGCCTGTAGCAGCAAATTGAGTGGATTTAAATATGATGATTCTAAGAGAAATACGTCACACAGAGAAAGATAAGTATCATAAGATATCACTAATAGAGGGAGGGTAAACTTGGCTACACATAAACTGAAATACAAAACCGAACAGAGTCTCACATTTAGATAAAAACTTATGGTTGCTTAAGGGGAATGTTGAGTTGGGGTGCTGTATAAAACCAGAGATTGAAATTAGCACACATACCGTTCCATAAGCCAAATATGTACTAGACAAGACCTACTCTTTGCTCAACGAAATAGACTCATCCATGGTATATCACCTCACACATGTTAGAATGGGCATCATCAGAAAATCTACAAACAACAAATGCTGGAAAGGGTGTGGAGATAAGGAACCCTCTTCCACTATTGTTGGGAATGTAAATTGATACAGTCACTGTGGAGAACATTATGGAGTTTCTTATAAAACTAAGAATAGAATTACCATATGATACAGCCGTTCCACTACTGGGCATATACCCAGACAAAACCATAAATCAAAAACAGACATTCACCGCAATGTTCATTGCATCACTATTTACAATATCCAGGTAATGGAAGCAACCTAAATGCCCACAGACAGACGAATGCATAAAGAAGTGGTACATATATAAAATGGAATATTACTAAGCCATAAAAAGGAATGAAATTGGGTCATTTGTAGAGACGTTGATGGATCTAGAGACTGTCATACAGAGTGAAGTAAGTCAGAAAGAGAAAAACAAATCTTGTCTATTAATGCCTATATGTGGAACCTAGACAAATTTTACAGATGAACCGTTTTGCAAGGCAGAAATAGAGCAACAGATGTAGACAACAAACGTATGGACACCAAGGGGGGAAAGCTGTTGGGGGGTGGTGGTGGGAGGAGTTGAGAGATTGGGATTGGCATATATACATTTATATGTATAAAAGAGATAACCAAAAAGAACCTGCTGTATAAAAAATAAAATAAAATTCAAATTACAAAAAATAAAACAGAAAAAATATTCTTCCCTTCACATACATGTATTTATATGAATAAATTATTTCCATGCTTATATCTGTAAATACAAAAAAGAGGAATAAAATCTACCTTGAACCAAAAACGAAAAAACGAAAAAAAAACAGAACCCACCAGTTACACAGAGGAAAACCGTATCAGGGCACTTGCTCCAGTTGTAAGCAATTCTGAAGTTGGTCAGTGGTGGGGAATCATCTCCCATTCAGCCAGCAGGCCCCACGCAACAAGCGTCCTCATTGCAAAGCTGGGGGACCGTGCCGAGGCATCTGTGAGTAAACGTGGGCTGAGCCCCAGGCCAGCTGCTGCTGAAATGTTCCCACCCTTCCCAGGTAAAACACCTGAATATGTACAAGGACTTGAAAGCCTAGAGGAAGGGCTATGGAGCCACATGAGCGACAGCATGCCAGCCGACTTGGTGCCTGCAGGCCAGCCAGGGTGGTCCTGGCCCTGGGTGCTCTTCTGGAAGCTTTCCATTTCCCTGCCTGAGATACCCCTGCTGTCCCGGCCCCCACTGCTTTCTTCCTCACTCACCTCTGCCCAGGGAGAAATTCCAGCGGCAGGTATGGGTGACACATCCTCTTCTTTAGCAGGTGGCATCTTGGCAACTGCTGCAGAAAGTCCAGCAGAGCCCCACTCACACTGGGCCACCCACAAAGCCGTGGCCTCTCACTCCCTCCCACCAGTCCAGCCCCAAGACTGCTGACAGGGCAGAGAAAATGGCGTCAGGCACAGCTGCAGGGGCTCTTGCTGCCTGGAGCGGTGTTTATATTGATCTGAACCCAGGCACACCTGGGGAGGGCTGGCCGGCACGGTCGGGCTTCCCAGGCCAGCCAATAATCACCCCTCAGGGGCTCACAGTTGCAGAAACTGGAACTTGCTGAATCGGCCAGGTCCAAGGAACAGGTGTGGGCTCCTGAGAGTCAGGATAGACAAGGGGCTGCAGCTCTGGCTTGTTTTCTAATTATATTATCTGGCCCATGAGTGGGAGACAACTTCAAGAAAACCCTCTCCTAATGAGAGGAACCCAGGAGTCAGGGAGAGGAGGGGTGGCTGGTGGGTGGAGACAGAGGCCTGGTGCCCCGGGTGCAGTGGAAGTCTCTGGAAGACCAGGTGGAGGGAGGCCACACAGAGTGATGCCCAGGGTCACAGACCTGTCGGAGCTGCTGTTTGTTAGTTCAAGTCCTGCTCTGAGGTGCTCTGTGTCAGATCTGAGTGACAGGTGAGCTGGGAGTGCTCTGCAATGAGGGCGACATGCACGGTTCCCGTGTTCCCAGCCCTGCCATGGTACCTGCAAGGGTAGCTCTGTATCCTGGGAGGGGCCTGACCACGAGAGCCCCATGGGCTGCAGGGGGACCTGCCCAGGGAACACCATATCCTGGGAGGGTCCTGAACATGAGAGCCCCGTGGGCTGGGGTGGGGTACCTGCCCAGGTGAGCTCCATATCCTGGGATTGGCCTGACCTCGAGAGCCCCATGGGCTGCTGGAGTCCTGGTAAAGGATGTCAGGACAGTCAGTTAAGCCACCGAGGATATACCTCCAGTAGTTCCTAAACCCTACACCCTGCTGGTCATTCTACCAACCACCAGGACATGGTATTCTGTATTAGTCTTCAATGATGCCTTCTTTTGTATTCTATTAGTCCCAGAGTCACAAGAAATTTTGGCTTGTGAGTGGCAGGACTCAACATACAACTAAAACAATACTTCCGGGCCGTGTTGCCCCAAGGGTTCAAAAATTCCCACACCATCTTTGGGGAAAGCTCAGCTAAAGAACTAAAAGTTCTACCTCTGGAAAAGGAAACACTCCTTCAATATGCAGACGACATTCTGATCGCCAGCCCTACTAAGGAGACCTCTGAACTACGAAGCCAATAAAGGATACAAGTTGTCCAAGAAAAAGCTCAAATATCACAGACTACGGTGACCTGCCTGGGCTTCATTCTCACAGAAGGTCGGAGAAGCCCATCCCAGGAAAGGGAAGAAACAATTTACAGCCTTACCCATTTCTGAAACTAGAAGACAGCTTAGGGGTTCCTGGGGAGGCCAGGGTTTGCTGCTTCTGGATCCCTAACTACAGTCTACTAGCTCGGCCTCTATATGAAACACTGAAAGGAAAAGGTGATGATCCTTTTGAATAGAATGCAGAAGTGGCCTTTCAAGAATGGAAAGAGCAGTCAATTCAGACCCTTGCACAGGAACTCCCTAATTTAGCTAAACCCTTTGACCTTTACATTCCTGGTGAATGGTGAATCGCCATTGGAGTATTAGTGCAAAACCTGGGACCACTTGAAATGGAACAATGCAAGAATGCGATCCAGGTAGGATAAACTACGGTCACCAAGGGGCTTGGCCCACCGCCACATCTGGCCAAGATACTGGCAGTATCCGAAAACCTGGAAATCAGCAGCCCAAAAGGCCACCTCCCTCCTAAGGTAAAAGGACCCCACGTGGTGATCCTAACCACCAAACATGCCCTGAAGTTGCAGGGTTAGCTTCGTGGGCACACTGACCTTGAGTGAGGAGGCCCTCCAACTCCAACCTCCATAGAGATAACCGGGACAAAGGGGCACCATGACGACTCGTGTGAAGGTGTCTGCACGGGCAAATTTAACGCTCATTTCCCACCAGGAAGAGGAATTAACCAAAGGCTCAGCATGCCGTGCCGGAACCAGATTAGGGCCTGAAGCATTCCTGCGGGTTTGCGGCCAGCTCACAAGAAAGCGAGTTGAAGAAAGGAGCTCAGGGACACTGTAATTCACAAACCTGCAGAGTTATAAATGACAGCTATCACCCAAAAATATATTGAAGGAAGGCTGCGAAGAGGACTTGAAAGTGGGGCAGAATTTCAGGAAAACGATTTCAGGGGGTAGACTGGAATTGCATTTAAAGCATAGGAAAACAGGCAGAACGACGACAATGATGCACTTGGCCAAAAAGGGCGTATGCGTTTTTTCCTGAATATATTCAGGAAAAAACGCATACGCCCTTTTTGGACAACCAAGCAAGCGTGTAAAGGAAATCTGCACTACAATGAAGTCTCACTGCCCCCCGGTCAAAAGGGCCATCTGAAAAAAGTGTAAAATCCAGAAAGGCAGCACAGACCATGGAGAAGAGGGAGCCTTGTCATGCTGATGGGCGGGATGTAAATTGCCAACAACCACTCCGGAGAAGTGTATGGTGTTTCCAGAAACACGTAGAAAACAAAGCAACACAGCCTATGGCACTTCCACTTATCTTCCTTTAACTTAGGGAAATTAAAATCAAAAACACACAGCCACCCCAAATTTTCGGACGGCTCTGTTTACAAGAACCTCGTCTACGGTACAAGTTAAATATCCAAGAAAGCGAAAAATGGATAAAGAAATTGTGGTACGTACGTACAATGGAATATCACTCACCAATGAAATCTATGTCATCAGGCCCATTGCGGCATAATGAGTGGATTCAGGTACGATGATTCTAAGTGAAATAAGTCACACAGAAAATGAAACATCATAAAATATCACTAATACAAGGAATGTAAACTTGGCTACACATGAACTGAATTACAAAACAGAACGGGGTCTCAAATTTAGAAAACCAACTTATGCTTGCTTAAGGGGAAAGGTGAGTTGGGGTGCTGTATAAAACCAGAGGTAGAAATTAGCACAGATACCTTTCCATAAGCTAAATATATAATACTCAAGACCTACCCTTTGCTCAACGAAATGGACTAAACACCCCATATTCAAAGCCTAGGAATACACCTGACTGATCAGAATCTTCAAACCCATGGATTTATATGTCTCCATAAGAGAATCAAGCGTGTGTACAGCTGCAAGAATGCAGCAGAGAAAATCCGATAAATCCCATTATCAAAATGAATTACAGAAACAAAACACAATGACAGTGAAATAGAGAGCAATTTTTAAATAATTCATTCAGGGCTTGTGATGCAACCTGGATTTACCACATCTACACCCAGAGCTGAGTGAGACATAAGGTTGGACACTTCGGGCTGATAGCATTGGTGAGGTTCGATGAGCAAGTGCAGACCCTTTGAAGTCATACTGCATGGTACCCATTCCATGGGTCCCAGCTCTCCAGGTTTGAGGGATTCTTCCTTCAGCTAAAACATGCATGGAAAACCCAAGTATGGTGCACCATGTGACCGGGAAACGTTTTCAAATGCATCTCAGTTTTCGTCCCCTTTTACTCGGGTTCACCATTCCAGACCCTTTACTAACACTCTCCCCACTTGGAGACTCAGTGCCTTTAACCTCCTGTTTGGCACAGTTTGCAATATCTGCGCAAGATGAACAGGAATAGGGGGAATCAATGAGAGACTAGCTGGAGGTGTCTGCACAGGCAAATTTAACGCTCATTTCCCACCAGGAAGAGGAATTGACCAAAGGCTCAGCATGCCGTGCTGGAACCAGATTAGGGCCTGAAGCAATCATGTGTGTTTGCGGCCAGCTCACAAGAAAGCGAGTTGAAGAAAGGAGCTCAGGGGCACTGTAATTCACAAACCTGCAGAGTTATAAATGACAGCTATCGTCCAAAAATATATTGAAGGAAGGCTGCGAAGAGGACTTGTAAGTGGGCAGAATTGCAAGAAAACGATTTCGGGGGTAGGCTGGAATTGCATTTAAAGCATAGGAAAAGAGGCAGAACGTCGACAATGATGCACTTGGCCAAAAAGGGCGTATGCGTTTTTTCCTGAATATATTCAGGAAAAAACGCATACGCCCTTTTTGGCCAACCATGCAAGCATGTTAAAGAATTATGCACTACAATGAAGTCTCACAGCCCCCTGGTCAAAAGGGCCATCTAAAAAAAGTGTAAAATCCAGAAAGACAGCACAGGCCATGGAGAACAGGGAGCCTTGTTATGCTGATGGGCGGGATGTAAATTGCCAACAGCCACCCTGGAGAAGTGTATGGTGTTTCCTGAAACACCTAAAAAACAAAGCAACGGAGCCTACGGCACTTCCAGTTATGGTCCTATAGCTTAGGGAAATTAAAATCAAAAACACACAGCCACCCCAAATTTTCGGACGGCTCTGTTTACAAGAACCTCATCTACGGTACAAGTTAAATATCCCAGAATGTGAAAAATGGATAAAGAAGTTGTGGTTCGTACGTACAATGGAATATCACTCAGCAATGAAATCTATGTCATCAGGCCCATCACGGCATAATGAGTGGATTCAGCTACAGTGATTCTAAGTGAAATAAGTCACACAGAAAATGAAACATCATAAGATATCACTAATACACGGAATGTAAACTTGGCTACACATGAACTGAATTACAAAACAGAACAGGGACTCAAATTTAGAAAACCAACTTATGCTTGCTTAAGGGCAAAGGTGAGTTGGGGTGCTGCATAAAACCAGAGATTGAAAATAGCACAGATACCTTTCCATAAGCCAAATATGTAATAGTCAAGACCTACTCCTTGTTCAACGACATGGACTCAACACCACATATTCAACGCCTAGGAATATACCTGACTAGTAAGAATCTTAAAACCCGTGGATTTATATTTCTCTGTAGGAGAATCAAGCGTTTGTACAGCGGCATGAACGCAGCAGTGAAAATCCGATAAATCCCATTATCAAACTAAATTACAAAAACAAAACACAATGACAGTGAAAGAGACAGCAATTCTTAAATAATTGATTCAGGGCTTGTGATGAAACCTGGATTTACCACATCTACACCCAGAGCTGGGTGAGGCATAAGGCTGGACACTTCGAACTGATAGCATTGGTGAGGTTCGGTGAGCAAATTCAGACCCTTTTTAGTCATACTGCATGGTACCCATTCCATGGGTCAATAATCTCCAGGTTTAAGGAATTCTTCCTTCAGCTAAAACATGCATGGGAAACCCAGAGTATTGTCCACTGTGAGACTGGGAAACCATTTTAAATGGCTCTCAGGTTTCGTTCCCTGGTACTCGGGTTCACCATTCCAGATGCTTTACTAACCCTCTACCCACTTGGAGAGTCAGTGCCTTTAACCTCCTGTTTGGCACAGTTTGCAATTTCTGCACAAGATGAACAGGAATAGGGAGAACCAATGAGAGACTAGCTGTAGGTGTCTCCACGGGCAAATTGAATGCTCATTTCTCACCAGAAAGAGGAATTTACCAAAGGCTCAGCGTGCCGTGCCGAAACCAGATTACGGCCTGAAGCAATCCTGCGGTTTTGCGGCCAGCTCACAAGAAATCGTGTTGAAGAAAGGAGCTCAGGGACACTGTATTTAACAAACCTGCAGAGTTATTAATGACAGGTATCATACAAAAATATATTGAAGTAAGGCTGCGAGGAGGACTTGAAAGCGGGGCAGTATTCCTGGAATATGATTTCAGGATGTAGACGGGAAGTGCTCTGAAAGCATAGGAGAAGAGGCAGATCCTGGACAATGATGCACTTGGTCAAAATGTGCATATGCGTTTTTTCCAGGGCCCTCATTAAAGAGGGTAGGAGGCTCCCAGAATGCTTTAGTGGCCAACAGAGGGCCCACATCATCAAGGCGACGTGAGCCAGCCAGGCAGGAGTGACCTCACATCAGAGGGCCCACCTCACAGAAGGGTAAGGAACCCAGCCAGGATCAGACTCTCACCAGAGTGCCCACATCAGCAAGGGGCTGTGAACCAGGCAGGAGTGTCATCACACCCGTGGGGCCATATCATCAAAAGTTGAGGTAACAAGAAAATGTGGCCTCAAACCAGAGGACCCACATCACCATGGGTCTTGGAGCGAGGCAGGTAGGATTAACCTCACAACACATGGCCCATTGTATAAAAAAGGTGAGGAATCCAGCAGTTGGAGCATCCGAGCAGGCGGCCCAGAGCACCGAGGCTATGGGATCCAGGCAGTGATGAACTCACAACAGAGGGCCCTCATCATGAAACTGTGAGCAAACCAGTCGTTGTGACCTCAGAGCACAAGGCCCACATCCCCATGGGGAAGGGAACCAAGTAGGAGTGTCATCGCACCAGTGGGCACACATCAGAAAATGTGGGGAGCCCAGCAGTTAGGGCCTGACACCAGAGGGCTCTCATCACCGAGGAGAGGAGGCTCCCAGCAGGCTCCAACTGCTACCAGTGGGCCACCGTCGCCAATGCGGGGTGTGCCAGCCAGGCAAGAGTGACCTCAGAGCAGAGGGCCCACCTCACAAAAGTGTGAGGAACCCAAGGAGGATCAGACTCTCACCAGAGGGCCCACATCACCAAGAGAATGGGAACCAGGCTGGAGTGTCCACACACCAGTGGGACCTCATCAACGAAATGTGAGTGACCCAGCACACGTGGCCTCAAACCAGAGGACACACATCACCAAGGGGCTGGGAGTGAGGCAGGCAGGAGGAGTCTCCAAACAGAGGGCCCATAGAAGAAAAAAGGTGAGGAATCCCGCAGTTGGAACCTCCCAGCAGGCGGCCAGGAGCAGCGAGGCTATGGGATCCAGACCTGACTGAACTCAAAACAGAGGGCCCTCATCATGAAACTGTGAGCAACCCAGGCTTTGGGACCTCAGAGCAGAAGGCCCACATTCCTATGTGGTTGGGTACATGGCATAAGTGTACTCGCACCTCAGGGCACACATCAGAGAATTTTGGGAGCCCAGAAGTTAGGGTCTGACGCCAGAGGGCCCTCATTACCAAGGGGAGGAGACTCCAAGCAGGCACCAACTCCCAACTGAGGGCCCATGTCGACAAGGTGACGTGTGACAGCCAGGCAGGAGTGACCTCACAGCAGAGGGCCTAGCTCACAGAAGGGTGAGGAACCCAGCCAGGATAAGACTCTCACCAGAGGGCCCACATCACCAAGGGGATCAGAACCAGGCAGGACTGTCTTCACACCAGGGTGACCACATCATAGAAAGGTGAGGAAACCAGCACATGAGGCCTAAACCAGAGGACCCACATCTCCAAGGGGCTCGGATTGAGGCAGGCATGAGTAGCCTCACAACACAGGGCCAATAGAATAAAAAAGGTGAGGAATCCTGCAGTGGGAACCTCCCAGCAGGCGGCCCAGAGCACCGAGTCTATGTGATCCAGGCTGCAGTGAACTCACAGCAGAGGGCCCACATCATGAAACTGTGAGCAACCCAGCCATTGGGACCTCAGAGCAGAAGGCCCACATCCCCATGGGGATGGGAACCTCGCAGGAGTGTCCTCGCACCACTTAGCACGTATCAGAAAATGTGGGTACCCAGCAGTTAGGGCCTGACGCAAGAGGGCCCTCATCACCGAGGGGAGGAGGCTCCCAGCATGCTCCAACTGCCACAAGAGGGCCAATGTTGCCCAGGCGGGGTGTGCCAGCCAGGCAGGAGTGACCTCACAACAGAGGGCCCACCTCACAGAAGGGTGAGGAACCCAGCCAGGATCAGACTCTCACCAGAGAGCCCACATCTTCAAGGGGATAGGAACCAGGCAAGAGTGTCCTCACACCAGTGGGGCCACATCATCGAAAGGTGAGGGACCCAGCACACGTGGCCTCAAACCAGAGGACACACATCACCAAGGGACTGGGAGTGAGGCAGGCAGGAGGAGTCTCAAAACAGAGGGCCCATAGAAGAAAAAAGGTGAGGAATCCCGCAGTTGTAACCTCCCCGCAGGTGGCCAGGAGCAGCGAGGCTATGGGATCCAGGCCGGAGTGAACTCACACCAGAGGGCCCTCATCATGAAACTGAGCAACCAACCGTTGGGACCTCAGAGCAGAAGGCCCACATTCCCATGGTGTTGGAACCTGGCAGGAGTGTACTCGCACCACAGGGCGCACATCAGAAAATTTTGGGAGGCCAGGAGTTAGGGCCTGACGCCAGAGGGCCCTCATTACCAAGGGGAGGAGACTCGCAGCAGGCACCAACTCCCACGAGAGAGCCGACGTCGTCAAGGCGGGGTGGGCCAGCCAGGCAGGAGTGACCTCAGAGAAGAGGGCCCACCTCTCAGAAGTGTGAGGAACCCAGCCAGGATCAGACTCCCACCGGAGGGTCCACATCACCAAGGGGATGGGAACCAGGCAGGAGTGCCCTCACACCAGTGGGGCCACATCAGCCAAAGGTGAGGAACCCAGCACATGTGGCCTCAAACTACAGGACACACATAACCAAGGGGCTGGGAGTGAGGCAGGTGTCCGGAGGGGCACATTTAACTCTAATTTCCCACCAGGAAGAGGAATTAACCAAAGGCTCAGAGTGCCGTGTCAGACCCTGATTATGGCCTAAAGCAAACCTGCGGTTCTGTGGCCAGCTTTCAAGGAAACGAGTTAAGAAAGGAAATCATGGGCACTGTAATTCACAAACCTGCAGAGATATAAATGACAGCTATTGGCAAAAATATATTGAAGTAAGTCTGCAAAGAGGACTTGAAAACGAGGCAGAATTGCAGGAATCATATTTCAGGAGGTAGATTGGAATTGCATTTAAAGCATGTGAAAAGCGGCAGATCTTTGACACTGATGCACTTGGACAAAAGTGCGTAAACATTTTTTCCTGAATATATTCAGGAAAAAACGCATATGCCCTTTTTGGCCAACCAAGCACTCCAGCAATGGAAATCCGCACTACAATGAAGTCTCATTTCCCATTCGTCAAAAGGGCCATCTGAAAAAAGTGTAAAAACCAGAAACACAGGACAGGCCATGGAGAACAGGGAGCCTTGTTATGCTGATGGCGGGATGTAAATTGCCAACAGACACTCTGGAGATGTTTATGGTGTATCCTGAAACATCTGAAAAACAAAGCTACAGAGCCTAGGGTACTACCACTTTTAGCCCTATAGCTTAGGAAAATTAAAATCAACAAGACACAGCCAGCACAAAATTTAGGGCTGCTGTGTTTACAAGAACCTCGAGTCCAGTACAAATTAAATATCCCAGAAAGAAAAAAATGGATAAAGGAGTTGTGCTACTTACGTACAACGGAATATCACTCAGCAATGAAATCAATGTCATCAGGCCTGTAGCAGCAAATTGAGTGGATTTAAATATGATGATTCTAAGAGAAATAGGTCACACAGAGAAAGATAAGTATCATAAGATATCACTAATAGAGGGAGTGTAAACTTGGCTACACATAAACTGAAATACAAAACCGAACAGAGTCTCACATTTAGATAAAAACTTATGCTTGCTTAAGGGGAATGTTGAGTTGGGGTGCTGTATAAAACCAGAGATTGAAATTAGCACACATACCGTTCCATAAGCCAAATATGTACTAGACAAGACCTACTCTTTGCTCAACGAAATAGACTCATCCATGGTGTATCACCTCACACATGTTAGAATGGGCATCATCAGAAAATCTACAAACAACAAATGCTGGAAAGGGTGTGGAGATAAGGAACCCTCTTCCACTATTGTTGGGAATGTAAATTGATACAGTCACTGTGGAGAACATTATGGAGTTTCTTATAAAATTAAGAATAGAATTACCATATGATACAGCAATCCCACTACTGGGCATATACCCAGACAAAACCATAAATCAAAAAGAGACATTCACCGCAATGTTCATTGCATCACTATTTACAATATCCAGGTAATGGAAGCAACCTAAATGCCCACAGACAGACGAATGCATAAAGAAGTGGTACATATATAAAATGGAATATTACTAAGCCATAAAAAGGAATGAAATTGGGTCATTTGTAGAGACGTTGATGGATCTAGAGACTGTCATACAGAGTGAAGTAAGTCAGAAATAGAAAAACAAATCTTGTATATTAATGCCTATATGTGGAACCTAGACAAATTTTACAGATGAACCGTTTTGCAAGGCAGAA
This sequence comes from Delphinapterus leucas, assembly GCF_059928025.1. Classification (NCBI taxonomy): domain Eukaryota; kingdom Metazoa; phylum Chordata; class Mammalia; order Artiodactyla; family Monodontidae; genus Delphinapterus; species Delphinapterus leucas. The sequence goes on from NW_028322237.1 coordinate 6,725,208, forward strand.
ATAGAGCAACAGATGTAGACAACAAACGTATGGACACCAAGGGGGGAAAGATGTTGGGGGGTGGTGGTGGGAGGAGTTGAGAGATTGGGATTGGCATGTATACATTTATATGTATAAAATAGATAACCAAAAAGAACCTGCTGTATAAAAAAATAAAATAAAATTCAAATTACAAAAAGTAAAACAGAGAAAATATTCTTCCCTTCACATACATGTATTTATATGAATAAATTATTTCCATGCTTATATCTGTAAATACAAAAAAGAGGAATAAAATCTACCTTGAACCAAAAACGAAAAAAAGAAAAAAAAACAGAACCCACCAGTTACACAGAGGAAAACCGTATCAGGGCACTTGCTCCAGTTGTAAGCAATTCTGAAGTTGGTCAGTGGTGGGGAATCATCTCCCATTCAGCCAGCAGGCCCCACGCAACAAGCGTCCTCATTGCAAAGCTGGGGGACCGTGCCGAGGCATCTGTGAGTAAACGTGGGCTGAGCCCCAGGCCAGCTGCTGCTGAAATGTTCCCACCCTTCCCAGGTAAAACACCTGAATATGTACAAGGACTTGAAAGCCTAGAGGAAGGGCCATGGAGCCACATGAGCGACAGCATGCCAGCCGACTTGGTGCCTGCAGGCCAGCCAGGGTGGTCCTGGCCCTGGGTGCTCTTCTGGAAGCTTTCCATTTCCCTGCCTGAGATACCCCTGCTGTCCCGGCCCCCACTGCTTTCTTCCTCACTCACCTCTGCCCAGGGAGAAATTCCAGCGGCAGGTATGGGTGACACATCCTCTTCTTTAGCAGGTGGCATCTTGGCAACTGCTGCAGAAAGTCCAGCAGAGCCCCACTCACACTGGGCCACCCACAAAGCCGTGGCCTCTCACTCCCTCCCACCAGTCCAGCCCCAAGACTGCTGACAGGGCAGAGAAAATGGCGTCAGGCACAGCTGCAGGGGCTCTTGCTGCCTGGAACGGTGTTTATATTGATCTGAACCCAGGCACACCTGGGGAGGGCTGGCTGGCACGGTCGGGCTTCCCAGGCCAGCCAATAATCACCCCTCAGGGGCTCACAGTTGCAGAAACTGGAACTTGCTGAATCGGCCAGGTCCAAGGAACAGGTGTGGGCTCCTGAGAGTCAGGATAGACAAGGGGCTGCAGCTCTGGCTTGTTTTCTAATTATATTATCTGGCCCATGAGTGGGAGACAACTTCAAGAAAACCCTCTCCTAATGAGAGGAACCCAGGAGTCAGGGAGAGGAGGGGTGGCTGGTGGGTGGAGACAGAGGCCTGGTGCCCCGGGCGCAGTGGAAGTCTCTGGAAGACCAGGTGGAGGGAGGCCACACAGAGTGATGCCCAGGGTCACAGACCTGTCGGAGCTGCTGTTTGTTAGTTCAAGTCCTGCTCTGAGGTGCTCTGTGTCAGATCTGAGTGACAGGTGAGCTGGGAGTGCTCTGCAATGAGGGCGATATGCACGGTTCCTGTGTTCCCAGCCCTGCCATGGTACCTGCAAGGGTAGCTCTGTATCCTGGGAGGGGCCTGACCACGAGAGCCCCATGGGCTGCAGGGGGACCTGCCCAGGGAACACCATATCCTGGGAGGGTCCTGAACATGAGAGCCCCGTGGGCTGGGGTGGGGTACCTGCCCAGGTGAGCTCCATATCCTGGGATTGGCCTGACCTCGAGAGCCCCATGGGCTGCTGGAGTCCTGGTAAAGGATGTCAGGACAGTCAGTTAAGCCACTGAGGATATACCTCCAGTAGTTCCTAAACCCTACACCCTGCTGGTCATTCTACCAACCACCAGGACATGGTATTCTGTATTAGTCTTCAATGATGCCTTCTTTTGTATTCTATTAGTCCCAGAGTCACAAGAAATTTTGGCTTGTGAGTGGCAGGACTCAACATACAACTAAAACAATACTTCCGGGCCGTGTTGTCCCAAGGGTTCAAAAATTCCCACACCATCTTTGGGGAAAGCTCAGCTAAAGACCTAAAAGTTCTACCTCTGGAAAAGGAAACACTCCTTCAATATGCAGACGACATTCTGATCGCCAGCCCTACTAAGGAGACCTCTGAACTACGAAGCCAATAAAGGATACAAGTTGTCCAAGAAAAAGCTCAAATATCACAGACTACGGTGACCTGCCTGGGCTTCATTCTCACAGAAGGTCGGAGAAGCCCATCCAAGGAAAGGGAAGAAACAATTTACAGCCTTACCCATTTCTAAAACTAGAAGACAGCTTAGGGGTTCCTTCAGAGGCCAGGGTTTGCTGCTTCTGGATCCCTAACTACAGTCTACTAGCTCGGCCTCTATATGAAACACTGAAAGGAAAAGGTGATGATCCTTTTGAATAGAATGCAGAAGTGGCCTTTCAAGAATGGAAAGAGCAGTCAATTCAGACCCTTGCACAGGAACTCCCTAATTTAGCTAAACCCTTTGACCTTTACATTCCTGGTGAACGGTGAATCGCCATTGGAGTATTAGTGCAAAACCTGGGACCACTTGAAATGGAACAATGCAAGAATGCGATCCAGGTAGGATAAACTACGGTCACCAAGGGGATTGGCCCACCGCCACATCTGGCCAAGATACTGGCAGTATCCGAAAACCTGGAAATCAGCAGCCCAAAAGGCCACCTCCCTCCTAAGGTAAAAGGACCCCACGTGGTGATCCTAACCACCAAACATGCCCTGAAGTTGCAGGGTTGGCTCCGTGGGCACACTGACCTTGAGTGAGGAGGCCCTCCAACTCCAACCTCCATAGAGATAACCGGGGCAAAGGGACACCATGACGACTCGTGTGAAGGTGTCTGCACGGGCAAATTTAACGCTCATTTCCCACCAGGAAGAGGAATTAACCAAAGGCTCAGCATGCCGTGCCGGAACCAGATTAGGGCCTGAAGCATTCCTGCGGGTTTGCGGCCAGCTCACAAGAAAGCGAGTTGAAGAAAGGAGCTCAGGGGCACTGTAATTCACAAACCTGCAGAGTTATAAATGACAGCTATGGTCTAAAAATATATTGAAGGAAGGCTGCGAAGAGGACTTGAAAGTGGGGCAGAATTTCAGGAAAACGATTTCAGGGGGTAGACTGGAATTGCATTTAAAGCATAGGAAAAGAGGCAGAACGACGACAATGATGCACTTGGCCAAAAAGGGCGTATGCGTTTTTTCCTGAATATATTCAGGAAAAAACGCATACGCCCTTTTTGGACAACCAAGCAAGCGTGTAAAGGAAATCTGCACTACAATGAAGTCTCACTGCCCCCCGGTCAAAAGGGCCATCTGAAAAAAGTGTAAAATCCAGAAAGGCAGCACAGACCATGGAGAAGAGGGAGCCTTGTCATGCTGATGGGCGGGATGTAAATTGCCAACAACCACTCTGGAGAAGTGTATGGTGTTTCCAGAAACACGTAGGAAACAAAGCAACACAGCCTATGGCACTTCCACTTATGGTCCTATAGCTTAGGGAAATTAAAATCAAAAACACACAGCCACCCCAAAGTTTCGGACGGCTCTGTTTACAAGAACCTCGTCTACGGTACAAGTTAAATATCCAAGAAAGCGAAAAATGGATAAAGAAATTGTGGTACGTACGTACAATGGAATATCACTCACCAATGAAATCTATGTCATCAGGCCCATTGCGGCATAATGAGTGGATTCAGGTACGATGATTCTAAGTGAAATAAGTCACACAGAAAATGAAACATCATAAGATATCACTAATACAAGGAATGTAAACTTGGCTACACATGAACTGAATTACAAAACAGAACAGGGTCTCAAATTTAGAAAACCAACTTATGCTTGCTTAAGGGGAAATGTGAGTTGGGGTGCTGCATAAAACCAGAGATAGAAATTAGCACAGATACCTTTCCATAAGCCAAATATATAATACTCAAGACCTACCCCTTGCTCAACGAAATGGACTAAACACCCCATATTCAAAGCCTAGGAATACACCTGACTGATCAGAATCTTCAAACCCATGGATTTATATGTCTCCATAAGAGAATCAAGCGTGTGTACAGCTGCAAGAATGCAGCAGAGAAAATCCGATAAATCCCATTATCAAAATGAATTACAGAAACAAAACACAATGACAGTGAAATAGAGAGCAATTTTTAAATAATTCATTCAGGGCTTGTGATGCAACCTGGATTTACCACATCTACACCCAGAGCTGAGTGAGACATAAGGTTGGACACTTCGGGCTGATAGCATTGGTGAGGTTCGATGAGCAAGTGCAGACCCTTTGAAGTCATACTGCACGGTACCCATTCCATGGGTCCCAACTCTCCAGGTTTGAGGGATTCTTCCTTCAGCTAAAACATGCATGGAAAACCCAAGTATGGTTCACCATGTGACCGGGAAACGTTTTCAAATGCATCTCAGTTTTCGTCCCCTTTTACTCGGGTTCACCATTCCAGACCCTTTACTAACACTCTCCCCACTTGGAGACTCAGTGCCTTTAACCTCCTGTTTGGCACAGTTTGCAATATCTGCGCAAGATGAACAGGAATAGGGGGAATCAATGAGAGACTAGCTGGAGGTGTCTGCACAGGCAAATTTAACGCTCATTTCCCACCAGGAAGAGGAATTGACCAAAGGCTCAGCATGCCGTGCCGGAACCAGATTAGGGCCTGAAGCAATCATGTGTGTTTGCGGCCAGCTCACAAGAAAGCGAGTTGAAGAAAGGAGCTCAGGGGCACTGTAATTCACAAACCTGCAGAGTTATAAATGACAGCTATCGTCCAAAAATATATTGAAGGAAGCCTGCGAAGAGGACTTGTAAGTGGGCAGAATTGCAAGAAAACGATTTCGGGGGTAGGCTGGAATTGCATTTAAAGCATAGGAAAAGAGGCAGAACGTCGACAATGATGCACTTGGCCAAAAAGGGCGTATGCGTTTTTTCCTGAATATATTCAGGAAAAAACGCATACGCCCTTTTTGGCCAACCATGCAAGCATGTTAAAGAATTATGCACTACAATGAAGTCTCACAGCCCCCTGGTCAAAAGGGCCATCTAAAAAAAGTGTAAAATCCAGAAAGACAGCACAGGCCATGGAGAACAGGGAGCCTTGTTATGCTGATGGGCGGGATGTAAATTGCCAACAGCCACCCTGGAGAAGTGTATGGTGTTTCCTGAAACACCTAAAAAACAAAGCAACGGAGCCTACGGCACTTCCAGTTATGGTCCTATAGCTTAGGGAAATTAAAATCAAAAACACACAGCCACCCCAAATTTTCGGACGGCTCTGTTTACAAGAACCTCGTCTACGGTACAAGTTAAATATCCCAGAATGTGAAAAATGGATAAAGAAGTTGTGGTTCGTACGTACAATGGAATATCACTCAGCAATGAAATCTATGTCATCAGGCCCATCACAGCATAATGAGTGGATTCAGCTACAGTGATTCTAAGTGAAATAAGTCACACAGAAAATGAAACATCATAAGATATCACTAATACACGGAATGTAAACTTGGCTACACATGAACTGAATTACAAAACAGAACAGGGACTCAAATTTAGAAAACCAACTTATGCTTGCTTAAGGGCAAAGGTGTGTTGGGGTGCTGCATAAAACCAGAGATTGAAAATAGCACAGATACCGTTCCATAAGCCAAATATGTAATAGTCAAGACCTACTCCTTGTTCAACGACATGGACTCAACACCACATATTCAACGCCTAGGAATATACCTGACTAGTAAGAATCTTAAAACCCGTGGATTTATATTTCTCTGTAGGAGAATCAAGCGTTTGTACAGCGGCATGAACGCAGCAGTGAAAATCCGATAAATCCCATTATCAAACTAAATTACAAAAACAAAACACAATGACAGTGAAAGAGACAGCAATTCTTAAATAATTGATTCAGGGCTTGTGATGAAACCTGGATTTACCACATCTACACCCAGAGCTGGGTGAGGCATAAGGCTGGACACTTCGAACTGATAGCATTGGTGAGGTTCGGTGAGCAAATTCAGACCCTTTTTAGTCATACTGCATGGTACCCATTCCATGGGTCAATAATCTCCAGGTTTAAGGAATTCTTCCTTCAGCTAAAACATGCATGGGAAACCCAGAGTATTGTCCACTGTGAGACTGGGAAACCATTTTAAATGGCTCTCAGGTTTCGTTCCCTGGTACTCGGGTTCACCATTCCAGATGCTTTACTAACCCTCTACCCACTTGGAGAGTCAGTGCCTTTAACCTCCTGTTTGGCACAGTTTGCAATTTCTGCACAAGATGAACAGGAATAGGGAGAACCAATGAGAGACTAGCTGTAGGTGTCTCCACGGGCAAATTGAATGCTCATTTCTCACCAGAAAGAGGAATTTACCAAAGGCTCAGCGTGCCGTGCCGAAACCAGATTACGGCCTGAAGCAATCCTGCGGTTTTGCGGCCAGCTCACAAGAAAGCATGTTGAAGAAAGGAGCTCAGGGACACTGTATTTAACAAACCTGCAGAGTTATTAATGACAGGTATCATACAAAAATATATTGAAGTAAGGCTGCGAGGAGGACTTGAAAGCGGGGCAGTATTCCTGGAATATGATTTCAGGACGTAGACGGGAAGTGTTCTGAAAGCATAGGAGAAGAGGCAGATCCTGGACAATGATGCACTTGGTCAAAATGTGCATATGCGTTTTTTCCAGGGCCCTCATTAAAGAGGGTAGGAGGCTCCCAGAATGCTTTAGTGGCCAACAGAGGGCCCACATCATCAAGGCGACGTGAGCCAGCCAGGCAGGAGTGACCTCACATCAGAGGGCCCACCTCACAGAAGGGTAAGGAACCCAGCCAGGATCAGACTCTCACCAGAGTGCCCACATCAGCAAGGGGCTGTGAACCAGGCAGGAGTGTCATCACACCCGTGGGGCCATATCATCAAAAGTTGAGGTAACAAGAAAATGTGGCCTCAAACCAGAGGACCCACATCACCATGGGTCTTGGAGCGAGGCAGGCAGGATTAACCTCACAACACATGGCCCATTGTATAAAAAAGGTGAGGAATCCAGCAGTTGGAACATCCCAGCAGGCGGCCCAGAGCACCGAGGCTATGGGATCCAGGCAGTGATGGACTCACAACAGAGGGCCCTCATCATGAAACTGTGAGCAAACCAGCCGTTGTGACCTCAGAGCACAAGGCCCACATCCCCATGGGGAAGGGAACCAAGTAGGAGTGTCATCGCACCAGTGGGCACACATCAGAAAATGTGGGGAGCCCAGCAGTTAGGGCCTGACACCAGAGGGCTCTCATCACCGAGGAGAGGAGGCTCCCAGCAGGCTCCAACTGCTACCAGTGGGCCGCCGTCACCAATGCGGGGTGTGCCAGCCAGGCAAGAGTGACCTCAGAGCAGAGGGCCCACCTCACAAAAGTGTGAGGAACCCAAGGAGGATCAGACTCTCACCAGAGGGCCCACATCACCAAGAGAATGGGAACCAGGCTGGAGTGTCCTCACACCAGTGGGACCTCATCAACGAAATGTGAGTGACCCAGCACACGTGGCCTCAAACCAGAGGACACACATCACCAAGGGGCTGGGAGTGAGGCAGGCAGGAGGAGTCTCCAAACAGAGGGCCCATAGAAGAAAAAAGGTGAGGAATCCCGCAGTTGGAACCTCCCAGCAGGCGGCCAGGAGCAGCGAGGCTATGGGATCCAGACCTGACTGAACTCAAAACAGAGGGCCCTCATCATGAAACTGTGAGCAACCCAGGCTTTGGGACCTCAGAGCAGAAGGCCCACATTCCTATGTGGTTGGGTACATGGCATAAGTGTACTCGCACCTCAGGGCACACATCAGAGAATTTTGGGAGCCCAGAAGTTAGGGTCTGACGCCAGAGGGCCCTCATTACCAAGGGGAGGAGACTCCAAGCAGGCACCAACTCCCAACTGAGGGCCCATGTCGACAAGGTGACGTGTGACAGCCAGGCAGGAGTGACCTCACAGCAGAGGGCCTACCTCACAGAAGGGTGAGGAACCCAGCCAGGATAAGACTCTCACCAGAGGGCCCACATCACCAAGGGGATCAGAACCAGGCAGGACTGTCTTCACACCAGGGTGACCACATCATAGAAAGGTGAGGAAACCAGCACATGAGGCCTAAACCAGAGGACCCACATCTCCAAGGGGCTCGGATTGAGGCAGGCATGAGTAGCCTCACAACACAGGGCCAATAGAATAAAAAAGGTGAGGAATCCTGCAGTGGGAACCTCCCAGCAGGCGGCCCAGAGCACCGAGTCTATGTGATCCAGGCTGCAGTGAACTCACAGCAGAGGGCCCACATCATGAAACTGTGAGCAACCCAGCCATTGGGACCTCAGAGCAGAAGGCCCACATCCCCATGGGGATGGGAACCTCGCAGGAGTGTCCTCGCACCACTTAGCACGTATCAGAAAATGTGGGTACCCAGCAGTTAGGGCCTGATGCAAGAGGGCCCTCATCACCGAGGGGAGGAGGCTCCCAGCATGCTCCAACTGCCACAAGAGGGCCGATGTTGCCAAGGCGGGGTGTGCCAGCCAGGCAGGAGTGACCTCACAGCAGAGGGCCCACCTCACAGAAGGGTGAGGAACCCAGCCAGGATCAGACTCTCACCAGAGAGCCCACATCATCAAGGGGATAGGAACCAGGCAAGAGTGTCCTCACACCAGTGGGGCCACATCATCGAAAGGTGAGGGACCCAGCACACGTGGCCTCAAACCAGAGGACACACATCACCAAGGGGCTGGGAGTGAGGCAGGCAGGAGGAGTCTCAAAACAGAGGGCCCATAGAAGAAAAAAGGTGAGGAATCCCGCAGTTGTAACCTCCCCGCAGGTGGCCAGGAGCAGCGAGGCTATGGGATCCAGGCCGGAGTGAACTCACACCAGAGGGCCCTCATCATGAAACTGAGCAACCCATCGTTGGGACCTCAGAGCAGAAGGCCCACATTCCCATGGTGTTTGGAACCTGGCAGGAGTGTACTCGCACCACAGGGCGCACATCAGAAAATTTTGGGAGGTCAGGAGTTAGGGCCTGACGCCAGAGGGCCCTCATTACCAAGGGGAGGAGACTCGCAGCAGGCACCAACTCCCACGAGAGAGCCGACGTCGTCAAGGCGGGGTGGGCCAGCCAGGCAGGAGTGTCCTCAGAGAAGAGGGCCCACCTCTCAGAAGTGTGAGGAACCCAGTCAGGATCAGACTCCCACCGGAGGGTCCACATCACCAAGGGGATGGGAACCAGGCAGGAGTGTCCTCACACCAGTGGGGCCACATCAGCCAAAGGTGAGGAACCCAGCACATGTGGCCTCAAACTACAGGACACACATAACCAAGGGGCTGGGAGTGAGGCAGGTGTCTGGAGGGGCACATTTAACTCTAAATTCCCACCAGGAAGAGGAATTAACCAAAGGCTCAGAGTGCCGTGTCAGACCCTGATTATGGCCTAAAGCAAACCTGCGGTTCTGTGGCCAGCTTTCAAGGAAACGAGTTAAGAAAGGAAATCACGGGCACTATAATTCACAAACCTGCAGAGATATAAATGACAGCTATTGGCAAAAATATATTGAAGTAAGTCTGCAAAGAGGACTTGAAAACGAGGCAGAATTGCAGGAATCATATTTCAGGAGGTAGATTGGAATTGCATTTAAAGCATGTGAAAAGCGGCAGATCTTTGACACTGATGCACTTGGACAAAAGTGCGTAAACATTTTTTCCTGAATATATTCAGGAAAAAACGCATATGCCCTTTTTGGCCAACCAAGCACTCCAGCAATGGAAATCCGCACTACAATGAAGTCTCATTTCCCATTCGTCAAAAGGGCCATCTGAAAAATGTGTAAAAACCAGAAACACAGGACAGGCCATGGAGAACAGGGAGCCTTGTTATGCTGATGGGCGGGATGTAAATTGCCAACAGACACTCTGGAGATGTTTATGGTGTATCCTGAAACATCTGAAAAACAAAGCTACAGAGCCTAGGGTACTTCCACTTTTAGCCCTATAGCTTAGGAAAATTAAAATCAACAAGACACAGCCAGCACAAAATTTAGGGCTGCTGTGTTTACAAGAAACTCGAGTCCAGTACAAATTAAATATCCCAGAAAGAAAAAAATGGATAAAGGAGTTGTGCTACTTACGTACAACGGAATGTCACTCAGCAATGAAATCAATGTCATCAGGCCTGTAGCAGCAAATTGAGTGGATTTAAATATGATGATTCTAAGAGAAATACGTCACACAGAGAAAGATAAGTATCATAAGATATCACTAATAGAGGGAGTGTAAACTTGGCTACACATAAACTGAAATACAAAACCGAACAGAGTCTCACATTTAGATAAAAACTTATGCTTGCTTAAGGGGAATGTTGAGTTGGGGTGCTGTATAAAACCAGAGATTGAAATTAGCACACATACCGTTCCATAAGCCAAATATGTACTAGACAAGACCTACTCTTTGCTCAACGAAATAGACTCATCCATGGTGTATCACCTCACACATGTTAGAATGGGCATCATCAGAAAATCTACAAACAACAAATGCTGGAAAGGGTGTGGAGATAAGGAACCCTCTTCCACTATTGTTGGGAATGTAAATTGATACAGTCACTGTGGAGAACATTATGGAGTTTCTTATAAAATTAAGAATAGAATTACCATATGATACAGCAATCCCACTACTGGGCATATACCCAGACAAAACCATAAATCAAAAAGAGACATTCACCGCAATGTTCATTGCATCACTATTTACAATATCCAGGTAATGGAAGCAACCTAAATGCCCACAGACAGACGAATGCATAAAGAAGTGGTACATATATAAAATGGAATATTACTAAGCCATAAAAAGGAATGAAATTGGGTCATTTGTAGAGACGTTGATGGATCTAGAGACTGTCATACAGAGTGAAGTAAGTCAGAAATAGAAAAACAAATCTTGTATATTAATGCCTATATGTGGAACCTAGACAAATTTTACAGATGAACCGTTTTGCAAGGCAGAAATAGAGCAACAGATGTAGACAACAAACGTATGGACACCAAGGGGGGAAAGATGTTGGGGGGTGGTGGTGGGAGGAGTTGAGAGATTGGGATTGGCATGTATACATTTATATGTATAAAATAGATAACCAAAAAGAACCTGCTGTATAAAAAAATAAAATAAAATTCAAATTACAAAAAGTAAAACAGAGAAAATATTCTTCCCTTCACATACATGTATTTATATGAATAAATTATTTCCATGCTTATATCTGTAAATACAAAAAAGAGGAATAAAATCTACCTTGAACCAAAAACGAAAAAAAGAAAAAAAAACAGAACCCACCAGTTACACAGAGGAAAACCGTATCAGGGCACTTGCTCCAGTTGTAAGCAATTCTGAAGTTGGTCAGTGGTGGGGAATCATCTCCCATTCAGCCAGCAGGCCCCACGCAACAAGCGTCCTCATTGCAAAGCTGGGGGACCGTGCCGAGGCATCTGTGAGTAAACGTGGGCTGAGCCCCAGGCCAGCTGCTGCTGAAATGTTCCCACCCTTCCCAGGTAAAACACCTGAATATGTACAAGGACTTGAAAGCCTAGAGGAAGGGCCATGGAGCCACATGAGCGACAGCATGCCAGCCGACTTGGTGCCTGCAGGCCAGCCAGGGTGGTCCTGGCCCTGGGTGCTCTTCTGGAAGCTTTCCATTTCCCTGCCTGAGATACCCCTGCTGTCCCGGCCCCCACTGCTTTCTTCCTCACTCACCTCTGCCCAGGGAGAAATTCCAGCGGCAGGTATGGGTGACACATCCTCTTCTTTAGCAGGTGGCATCTTGGCAACTGCTGCAGAAAGTCCAGCAGAGCCCCACTCACACTGGGCCACCCACAAAGCCGTGGCCTCTCACTCCCTCCCACCAGTCCAGCCCCAAGACTGCTGACAGGGCAGAGAAAATGGCGTCAGGCACAGCTGCAGGGGCTCTTGCTGCCTGGAACGGTGTTTATATTGATCTGAACCCAGGCACACCTGGGGAGGGCTGGCTGGCACGGTCGGGCTTCCCAGGCCAGCCAATAATCACCCCTCAGGGGCTCACAGTTGCAGAAACTGGAACTTGCTGAATCGGCCAGGTCCAAGGAACAGGTGTGGGCTCCTGAGAGTCAGGATAGACAAGGGGCTGCAGCTCTGGCTTGTTTTCTAATTATATTATCTGGCCCATGAGTGGGAGACAACTTCAAGAAAACCCTCTCCTAATGAGAGGAACCCAGGAGTCAGGGAGAGGAGGGGTGGCTGGTGGGTGGAGACAGAGGCCTGGTGCCCCGGGCGCAGTGGAAGTCTCTGGAAGACCAGGTGGAGGGAGGCCACACAGAGTGATGCCCAGGGTCACAGACCTGTCGGAGCTGCTGTTTGTTAGTTCAAGTCCTGCTCTGAGGTGCTCTGTGTCAGATCTGAGTGACAGGTGAGCTGGGAGTGCTCTGCAATGAGGGCGATATGCACGGTTCCTGTGTTCCCAGCCCTGCCATGGTACCTGCAAGGGTAGCTCTGTATCCTGGGAGGGGCCTGACCACGAGAGCCCCATGGGCTGCAGGGGGACCTGCCCAGGGAACACCATATCCTGGGAGGGTCCTGAACATGAGAGCCCCGTGGGCTGGGGTGGGGTACCTGCCCAGGTGAGCTCCATATCCTGGGATTGGCCTGACCTCGAGAGCCCCATGGGCTGCTGGAGTCCTGGTAAAGGATGTCAGGACAGTCAGTTAAGCCACTGAGGATATACCTCCAGTAGTTCCTAAACCCTACACCCTGCTGGTCATTCTACCAACCACCAGGACATGGTATTCTGTATTAGTCTTCAATGATGCCTTCTTTTGTATTCTATTAGTCCCAGAGTCACAAGAAATTTTGGCTTGTGAGTGGCAGGACTCAACATACAACTAAAACAATACTTCCGGGCCGTGTTGTCCCAAGGGTTCAAAAATTCCCACACCATCTTTGGGGAAAGCTCAGCTAAAGACCTAAAAGTTCTACCTCTGGAAAAGGAAACACTCCTTCAATATGCAGACGACATTCTGATCGCCAGCCCTACTAATGAGACCTCTGAACTACGAAGCCAATAAAGGATACAAGTTGTCCAAGAAAAAGCTCAAATATCACAGACTACGGTGACCTGCCTGGGCTTCATTCTCACAGAAGGTCGGAGAAGCCCATCCAAGGAAAGGGAAGAAACAATTTACAGCCTTACCCATTTCTAAAACTAGAAGACAGCTTAGGGGTTCCTTCAGAGGCCAGGGTTTGCTGCTTCTGGATCCCTAACTACAGTCTACTAGCTCGGCCTCTATATGAAACACTGAAAGGAAAAGGTGATGATCCTTTTGAATAGAATGCAGAAGTGGCCTTTCAAGAATGGAAAGAGCAGTCAATTCAGACCCTTGCACAGGAACTCCCTAATTTAGCTAAACCCTTTGACCTTTACATTCCTGGTGAACGGTGAATCGCCATTGGAGTATTAGTGCAAAACCTGGGACCACTTGAAATGGAACAATGCAAGAATGCGATCCAGGTAGGATAAACTACGGTCACCAAGGGGATTGGCCCACCGCCACATCTGGCCAAGATACTGGCAGTATCCGAAAACCTGGAAATCAGCAGCCCAAAAGGCCACCTCCCTCCTAAGGTAAAAGGACCCCACGTGGTGATCCTAACCACCAAACATGCCCTGAAGTTGCAGGGTTGGCTCCGTGGGCACACTGACCTTGAGTGAGGAGGCCCTCCAACTCCAACCTCCATAGAGATAACCGGGGCAAAGGGGCACCATGACGACTCGTGTGAAGGTGTCTGCACGGGCAAATTTAACGCTCATTTCCCACCAGGAAGAGGAATTAACCAAAGGCTCAGCATGCCGTGCCGGAACCAGATTAGGGCCTGAAGCATTCCTGCGGGTTTGCGGCCAGCTCACAAGAAAGCGAGTTGAAGAAAGGAGCTCAGGGGCACTGTAATTCACAAACCTGCAGAGTTATAAATGACAGCTATGGTCTAAAAATATATTGAAGGAAGGCTGCGAAGAGGACTTGAAAGTGGGGCAGAATTTCAGGAAAACGATTTCAGGGGGTAGACTGGAATTGCATTTAAAGCATAGGAAAAGAGGCAGAACGACGACAATGATGCACTTGGCCAAAAAGGGCGTATGCGTTTTTTCCTGAATATATTCAGGAAAAAACGCATACGCCCTTTTTGGACAACCAAGCAAGCGTGTAAAGGAAATCTGCACTACAATGAAGTCTCACTGCCCCCCGGTCAAAAGGGCCATCTGAAAAAAGTGTAAAATCCAGAAAGGCAGCACAGACCATGGAGAAGAGGGAGCCTTGTCATGCTGATGGGCGGGATGTAAATTGCCAACAACCACTCTGGAGAAGTGTATGGTGTTTCCAGAAACACGTAGGAAACAAAGCAACACAGCCTATGGCACTTCCACTTATGGTCCTATAGCTTAGGGAAATTAAAATCAAAAACACACAGCCACCCCAAAGTTTCGGACGGCTCTGTTTACAAGAACCTCGTCTACGGTACAAGTTAAATATCCAAGAAAGCGAAAAATGGATAAAGAAATTGTGGTACGTACGTACAATGGAATATCACTCACCAATGAAATCTATGTCATCAGGCCCATTGCGGCATAATGAGTGGATTCAGGTACGATGATTCTAAGTGAAATAAGTCACACAGAAAATGAAACATCATAAGATATCACTAATACAAGGAATGTAAACTTGGCTACACATGAACTGAATTACAAAACAGAACAGGGTCTCAAATTTAGAAAACCAACTTATGCTTGCTTAAGGGGAAATGTGAGTTGGGGTGCTGCATAAAACCAGAGATAGAAATTAGCACAGATACCTTTCCATAAGCCAAATATATAATACTCAAGACCTACCCCTTGCTCAACGAAATGGACTAAACACCCCATATTCAAAGCCTAGGAATACACCTGACTGATCAGAATCTTCAAACCCATGGATTTATATGTCTCCATAAGAGAATCAAGCGTGTGTACAGCTGCAAGAATGCAGCAGAGAAAATCCGATAAATCCCATTATCAAAATGAATTACAGAAACAAAACACAATGACAGTGAAATAGAGAGCAATTTTTAAATAATTCATTCAGGGCTTGTGATGCAACCTGGATTTACCACATCTACACCCAGAGCTGAGTGAGACATAAGGTTGGACACTTCGGGCTGATAGCATTGGTGAGGTTCGATGAGCAAGTGCAGACCCTTTGAAGTCATACTGCACGGTACCCATTCCATGGGTCCCAACTCTCCAGGTTTGAGGGATTCTTCCTTCAGCTAAAACATGCATGGAAAACCCAAGTATGGTTCACCATGTGACCGGGAAACGTTTTCAAATGCATCTCAGTTTTCGTCCCCTTTTACTCGGGTTCACCATTCCAGACCCTTTACTAACACTCTCCCCACTTGGAGACTCAGTGCCTTTAACCTCCTGTTTGGCACAGTTTGCAATATCTGCGCAAGATGAACAGGAATAGGGGGAATCAATGAGAGACTAGCTGGAGGTGTCTGCACAGGCAAATTTAACGCTCATTTCCCACCAGGAAGAGGAATTGACCAAAGGCTCAGCATGCCGTGCCGGAACCAGATTAGGGCCTGAAGCAATCATGTGTGTTTGCGGCCAGCTCACAAGAAAGCGAGTTGAAGAAAGGAGCTCAGGGGCACTGTAATTCACAAACCTGCAGAGTTATAAATGACAGCTATCGTCCAAAAATATATTGAAGGAAGCCTGCGAAGAGGACTTGTAAGTGGGCAGAATTGCAAGAAAACGATTTCGGGGGTAGGCTGGAATTGCATTTAAAGCATAGGAAAAGAGGCAGAACGTCGACAATGATGCACTTGGCCAAAAAGGGCGTATGCGTTTTTTCCTGAATATATTCAGGAAAAAACGCATACGCCCTTTTTGGCCAACCATGCAAGCATGTTAAAGAATTATGCACTACAATGAAGTCTCACAGCCCCCTGGTCAAAAGGGCCATCTAAAAAAAGTGTAAAATCCAGAAAGACAGCACAGGCCATGGAGAACAGGGAGCCTTGTTATGCTGATGGGCGGGATGTAAATTGCCAACAGCCACCCTGGAGAAGTGTATGGTGTTTCCTGAAACACCTAAAAAACAAAGCAACGGAGCCTACGGCACTTCCAGTTATGGTCCTATAGCTTAGGGAAATTAAAATCAAAAACACACAGCCACCCCAAATTTTCGGACGGCTCTGTTTACAAGAACCTCGTCTACGGTACAAGTTAAATATCCCAGAATGTGAAAAATGGATAAAGAAGTTGTGGTTCGTACGTACAATGGAATATCACTCAGCAATGAAATCTATGTCATCAGGCCCATCACAGCATAATGAGTGGATTCAGCTACAGTGATTCTAAGTGAAATAAGTCACACAGAAAATGAAACATCATAAGATATCACTAATACACGGAATGTAAACTTGGCTACACATGAACTGAATTACAAAACAGAACAGGGACTCAAATTTAGAAAACCAACTTATGCTTGCTTAAGGGCAAAGGTGTGTTGGGGTGCTGCATAAAACCAGAGATTGAAAATAGCACAGATACCGTTCCATAAGCCAAATATGTAATAGTCAAGACCTACTCCTTGTTCAACGACATGGACTCAACACCACATATTCAACGCCTAGGAATATACCTGACTAGTAAGAATCTTAAAACCCGTGGATTTATATTTCTCTGTAGGAGAATCAAGCGTTTGTACAGCGGCATGAACGCAGCAGTGAAAATCCGATAAATCCCATTATCAAACTAAATTACAAAAACAAAACACAATGACAGTGAAAGAGACAGCAATTCTTAAATAATTGATTCAGGGCTTGTGATGAAACCTGGATTTACCACATCTACACCCAGAGCTGGGTGAGGCATAAGGCTGGACACTTCGAACTGATAGCATTGGTGAGGTTCGGTGAGCAAATTCAGACCCTTTTTAGTCATACTGCATGGTACCCATTCCATGGGTCAATAATCTCCAGGTTTAAGGAATTCTTCCTTCAGCTAAAACATGCATGGGAAACCCAGAGTATTGTCCACTGTGAGACTGGGAAACCATTTTAAATGGCTCTCAGGTTTCGTTCCCTGGTACTCGGGTTCACCATTCCAGATGCTTTACTAACCCTCTACCCACTTGGAGAGTCAGTGCCTTTAACCTCCTGTTTGGCACAGTTTGCAATTTCTGCACAAGATGAACAGGAATAGGGAGAACCAATGAGAGACTAGCTGTAGGTGTCTCCACGGGCAAATTGAATGCTCATTTCTCACCAGAAAGAGGAATTTACCAAAGGCTCAGCGTGCCGTGCCGAAACCAGATTACGGCCTGAAGCAATCCTGCGGTTTTGCGGCCAGCTCACAAGAAAGCATGTTGAAGAAAGGAGCTCAGGGACACTGTATTTAACAAACCTGCAGAGTTATTAATGACAGGTATCATACAAAAATATATTGAAGTAAGGCTGCGAGGAGGACTTGAAAGCGGGGCAGTATTCCTGGAATATGATTTCAGGACGTAGACGGGAAGTGTTCTGAAAGCATAGGAGAAGAGGCAGATCCTGGACAATGATGCACTTGGTCAAAATGTGCATATGCGTTTTTTCCAGGGCCCTCATTAAAGAGGGTAGGAGGCTCCCAGAATGCTTTAGTGGCCAACAGAGGGCCCACATCATCAAGGCGACGTGAGCCAGCCAGGCAGGAGTGACCTCACATCAGAGGGCCCACCTCACAGAAGGGTAAGGAACCCAGCCAGGATCAGACTCTCACCAGAGTGCCCACATCAGCAAGGGGCTGTGAACCAGGCAGGAGTGTCATCACACCCGTGGGGCCATATCATCAAAAGTTGAGGTAACAAGAAAATGTGGCCTCAAACCAGAGGACCCACATCACCATGGGTCTTGGAGCGAGGCAGGCAGGATTAACCTCACAACACATGGCCCATTGTATAAAAAAGGTGAGGAATCCAGCAGTTGGAACATCCCAGCAGGCGGCCCAGAGCACCGAGGCTATGGGATCCAGGCAGTGATGGACTCACAACAGAGGGCCCTCATCATGAAACTGTGAGCAAACCAGCCGTTGTGACCTCAGAGCACAAGGCCCACATCCCCATGGGGAAGGGAACCAAGTAGGAGTGTCATCGCACCAGTGGGCACACATCAGAAAATGTGGGGAGCCCAGCAGTTAGGGCCTGACACCAGAGGGCTCTCATCACCGAGGAGAGGAGGCTCCCAGCAGGCTCCAACTGCTACCAGTGGGCCGCCGTCACCAATGCGGGGTGTGCCAGCCAGGCAAGAGTGACCTCAGAGCAGAGGGCCCACCTCACAAAAGTGTGAGGAACCCAAGGAGGATCAGACTCTCACCAGAGGGCCCACATCACCAAGAGAATGGGAACCAGGCTGGAGTGTCCTCACACCAGTGGGACCTCATCAACGAAATGTGAGTGACCCAGCACACGTGGCCTCAAACCAGAGGACACACATCACCAAGGGGCTGGGAGTGAGGCAGGCAGGAGGAGTCTCCAAACAGAGGGCCCATAGAAGAAAAAAGGTGAGGAATCCCGCAGTTGGAACCTCCCAGCAGGCGGCCAGGAGCAGCGAGGCTATGGGATCCAGACCTGACTGAACTCAAAACAGAGGGCCCTCATCATGAAACTGTGAGCAACCCAGGCTTTGGGACCTCAGAGCAGAAGGCCCACATTCCTATGTGGTTGGGTACATGGCATAAGTGTACTCGCACCTCAGGGCACACATCAGAGAATTTTGGGAGCCCAGAAGTTAGGGTCTGACGCCAGAGGGCCCTCATTACCAAGGGGAGGAGACTCCAAGCAGGCACCAACTCCCAACTGAGGGCCCATGTCGACAAGGTGACGTGTGACAGCCAGGCAGGAGTGACCTCACAGCAGAGGGCCTAGCTCACAGAAGGGTGAGGAACCCAGCCAGGATAAGACTCTCACCAGAGGGCCCACATCACCAAGGGGATCAGAACCAGGCAGGACTGTCTTCACACCAGGGTGACCACATCATAGAAAGGTGAGGAAACCAGCACATGAGGCCTAAACCAGAGGACCCACATCTCCAAGGGGCTCGGATTGAGGCAGGCATGAGTAGCCTCACAACACAGGGCCAATAGAATAAAAAAGGTGAGGAATCCTGCAGTGGGAACCTCCCAGCAGGCGGCCCAGAGCACCGAGTCTATGTGATCCAGGCTGCAGTGAACTCACAGCAGAGGGCCCACATCATGAAACTGTGAGCAACCCAGCCATTGGGACCTCAGAGCAGAAGGCCCACATCCCCATGGGGATGGGAACCTCGCAGGAGTGTCCTCGCACCACTTAGCACGTATCAGAAAATGTGGGTACCCAGCAGTTAGGGCCTGATGCAAGAGGGCCCTCATCACCGAGGGGAGGAGGCTCCCAGCATGCTCCAACTGCCACAAGAGGGCCGATGTTGCCAAGGCGGGGTGTGCCAGCCAGGCAGGAGTGACCTCACAGCAGAGGGCCCACCTCACAGAAGGGTGAGGAACCCAGCCAGGATCAGACTCTCACCAGAGAGCCCACATCATCAAGGGGATAGGAACCAGGCAAGAGTGTCCTCACACCAGTGGGGCCACATCATCGAAAGGTGAGGGACCCAGCACACGTGGCCTCAAACCAGAGGACACACATCACCAAGGGGCTGGGAGTGAGGCAGGCAGGAGGAGTCTCAAAACAGAGGGCCCATAGAAGAAAAAAGGTGAGGAATCCCGCAGTTGTAACCTCCCCGCAGGTGGCCAGGAGCAGCGAGGCTATGGGATCCAGGCCGGAGTGAACTCACACCAGAGGGCCCTCATCATGAAACTGAGCAACCCATCGTTGGGACCTCAGAGCAGAAGGCCCACATTCCCATGGTGTTTGGAACCTGGCAGGAGTGTACTCGCACCACAGGGCGCACATCAGAAAATTTTGGGAGGTCAGGAGTTAGGGCCTGACGCCAGAGGGCCCTCATTACCAAGGGGAGGAGACTCGCAGCAGGCACCAACTCCCACGAGAGAGCCGACGTCGTCAAGGCGGGGTGGGCCAGCCAGGCAGGAGTGACCTCAGAGAAGAGGGCCCACCTCTCAGAAGTGTGAGGAACCCAGTCAGGATCAGACTCCCACCGGAGGGTCCACATCACCAAGGGGATGGGAACCAGGCAGGAGTGTCCTCACACCAGTGGGGCCACATCAGCCAAAGGTGAGGAACCCAGCACATGTGGCCTCAAACTACAGGACACACATAACCAAGGGGCTGGGAGTGAGGCAGGTGTCTGGAGGGGCACATTTAACTCTAAATTCCCACCAGGAAGAGGAATTAACCAAAGGCTCAGAGTGCCGTGTCAGACCCTGATTATGGCCTAAAGCAAACCTGCGGTTCTGTGGCCAGCTTTCAAGGAAACGAGTTAAGAAAGGAAATCACGGGCACTATAATTCACAAACCTGCAGAGATATAAATGACAGCTATTGGCAAAAATATATTGAAGTAAGTCTGCAAAGAGGACTTGAAAACGAGGCAGAATTGCAGGAATCATATTTCAGGAGGTAGATTGGAATTGCATTTAAAGCATGTGAAAAGCGGCAGATCTTTGACACTGATGCACTTGGACAAAAGTGCGTAAACATTTTTTCCTGAATATATTCAGGAAAAAACGCATATGCCCTTTTTGGCCAACCAAGCACTCCAGCAATGGAAATCCGCACTACAATGAAGTCTCATTTCCCATTCGTCAAAAGGGCCATCTGAAAAATGTGTAAAAACCAGAAACACAGGACAGGCCATGGAGAACAGGGAGCCTTGTTATGCTGATGGGCGGGATGTAAATTGCCAACAGACACTCTGGAGATGTTTATGGTGTATCCTGAAACATCTGAAAAACAAAGCTACAGAGCCTAGGGTACTTCCACTTTTAGCCCTATAGCTTAGGAAAATTAAAATCAACAAGACACAGCCAGCACAAAATTTAGGG
Organism: Delphinapterus leucas; assembly: GCF_059928025.1. Classification (NCBI taxonomy): domain Eukaryota; kingdom Metazoa; phylum Chordata; class Mammalia; order Artiodactyla; family Monodontidae; genus Delphinapterus; species Delphinapterus leucas. The sequence continues at coordinate 6,746,218 of NW_028322237.1, forward strand.
CTGCTGTGTTTACAAGAAACTCGAGTCCAGTACAAATTAAATATCCCAGAAAGAAAAAAATGGATAAAGGAGTTGTGCTACTTACGTACAACGGAATGTCACTCAGCAATGAAATCAATGTCATCAGGCCTGTAGCAGCAAATTGAGTGGATTTAAATATGATGATTCTAAGAGAAATACGTCACACAGAGAAAGATAAGTATCATAAGATATCACTAATAGAGGGAGTGTAAACTTGGCTACACATAAACTGAAATACAAAACCGAACAGAGTCTCACATTTAGATAAAAACTTATGCTTGCTTAAGGGGAATGTTGAATTGGGGTGCTGTATAAAACCAGAGATTGAAATTAGCACACATACCGTTCCATAAGCCAAATATGTACTAGACAAGACCTACTCTTTGCTCAACGAAATAGACTCATCCATGGTGTATCACCTCACACATGTTAGAATGGGCATCATCAGAAAATCTACAAACAACAAATGCTGGAAAGGGTGTGGAGATAAGGAACCCTCTTCCACTATTGTTGGGAATGTAAATTGATACAGTCACTGTGGAGAACATTATGGAGTTTCTTATAAAATTAAGAATAGAATTACCATATGATACAGCAATCCCACTACTGGGCATATACCCAGACAAAACCATAAATCAAAAAGAGACATTCACCGCAATGTTCATTGCATCACTATTTACAATATCCAGGTAATGGAAGCAACCTAAATGCCCACAGACAGACGAATGCATAAAGAAGTGGTACATATATAAAATGGAATATTACTAAGCCATAAAAAAGAATGAAATTGGGTCATTTGTAGAGACGTTGATGGATCTAGAGACTGTCATACAGAGTGAAGTAAGTCAGAAATAGAAAAACAAATCTTGTATATTAATGCCTATATGTGGAACCTAGACAAATTTTACAGATGAACCGATTTGCAAGGCAGAAATAGAGCAACAGATGTAGACAACAAACGTATGGACACCAAGGGGGGAAAGCTGTTGGGGGGTGGTGGTGGGAGGAGTTGAGAGATTGGGATTGGCATATATACATTTATATGTATAAAAGAGATAACCAAAAAGAACCTGCTGTATAAAAAAATAAAATAAAATTCAAATTACAAAAATAAAACAGAGAAAATATTCTTCCCTTCACGTACATGTATTTATATGAATAAATTATTTCCATGCTTATATCTGTAAATACAAAAAAGAGGAATAAAATCTACCTTGAACCAAAAACGAAAAAAAGAAAAAAAAAACAGAACCCACCAGTTACACAGAGGAAAACCGTATCAGGGCACTTGCTCCAGTTGTAAGCAATTCTGAAGTTGGTCAGTGGTGGGGAATCATCTCCCATTCAGCCAGCAGGCCCCACGCAACAAGCGTCCTCATTGCAAAGCTGGGGGACCGTGCCGAGGCATCTGTGAATAAACGTGGGCTGAGCCCCAGGCCAGCTGCTGCTGAAATGTTCCCACCCTTCCCAGGTAAAACACCTGAATATGTACAAGGACTTGAAAGCCTAGAGGAAGGGCCATGGAGCCACATGAGCGACAGCATGCCAGCCGACTTGGTGCCTGCAGGCCAGCCAGGGTGGTCCTGGCCCTGGGTGCTCTTCTGGAAGCTTTCCATTTCCCTGCCTGAGATACCCCTGCTGTCCCGGCCCCCACTGCTTTCTTCCTCACTCACCTCTGCCCAGGGAGAAATTCCAGCGGCAGGTATGGGTGACACATCCTCTTCTTTAGCAGGTGGCATCTTGGCAACTGCTGCAGAAAGTCCAGCAGAGCCCCACTCACACTGGGCCACCCACAAAGCCGTGGCCTCTCACTCCCTCCCACCAGTCCAGCCCCAAGACTGCTGACAGGGCAGAGAAAATGGCGTCAGGCACAGCTGCAGGGGCTCTTGCTGCCTGGAACGGTGTTTATATTGATCTGAACCCAGGCACACCTGGGGAGGGCTGGCTGGCACGGTCGGGCTTCCCAGGCCAGCCAATAATCACCCCTCAGGGGCTCACAGTTGCAGAAACTGGAACTTGCTGAATCGGCCAGGTCCAAGGAACAGGTGTGGGCTCCTGAGAGTCAGGATAGACAAGGGGCTGCAGCTCTGGCTTGTTTTCTAATTATATTATCTGGCCCATGAGTGGGAGACAACTTCAAGAAAACCCTCTCCTAATGAGAGGAACCCAGGAGTCAGGGAGAGGAGGGGTGGCTGGTGGGTGGAGACAGAGGCCTGGTGCCCCGGGCGCAGTGGAAGTCTCTGGAAGACCAGGTGGAGGGAGGCCACACAGAGTGATGCCCAGGGTCACAGACCTGTCGGAGCTGCTGTTTGTTAGTTCAAGTCCTGCTCTGAGGTGCTCTGTGTCAGATCTGAGTGACAGGTGAGCTGGGAGTGCTCTGCAATGAGGGCGATATGCACGGTTCCTGTGTTCCCAGCCCTGCCATGGTACCTGCAAGGGTAGCTCTGTATCCTGGGAGGGGCCTGACCACGAGAGCCCCATGGGCTGCAGGGGGACCTGCCCAGGGAACACCATATCCTGGGAGGGTCCTGAACATGAGAGCCCCGTGGGCTGGGGTGGGGTACCTGCCCAGGTGAGCTCCATATCCTGGGATTGGCCTGACCTCGAGAGCCCCATGGGCTGCTGGAGTCCTGGTAAAGGATGTCAGGACAGTCAGTTAAGCCACTGAGGATATACCTCCAGTAGTTCCTAAACCCTACACCCTGCTGGTCATTCTACCAACCACCAGGACATGGTATTCTGTATTAGTCTTCAATGATGCCTTCTTTTGTATTCTATTAGTCCCAGAGTCACAAGAAATTTTGGCTTGTGAGTGGCAGGACTCAACATACAACTAAAACAATACTTCCGGGCCGTGTTGTCCCAAGGGTTCAAAAATTCCCACACCATCTTTGGGGAAAGCTCAGCTAAAGACCTAAAAGTTCTACCTCTGGAAAAGGAAACACTCCTTCAATATGCAGACGACATTCTGATCGCCAGCCCTACTAAGGAGACCTCTGAACTACGAAGCCAATAAAGGATACAAGTTGTCCAAGAAAAAGCTCAAATATCACAGACTACGGTGACCTGCCTGGGCTTCATTCTCACAGAAGGTCGGAGAAGCCCATCCAAGGAAAGGGAAGAAACAATTTACAGCCTTACCCATTTCTAAAACTAGAAGACAGCTTAGGGGTTCCTTCAGAGGCCAGGGTTTGCTGCTTCTGGATCCCTAACTACAGTCTACTAGCTCGGCCTCTATATGAAACACTGAAAGGAAAAGGTGATGATCCTTTTGAATAGAATGCAGAAGTGGCCTTTCAAGAATGGAAAGAGCAGTCAATTCAGACCCTTGCACAGGAACTCCCTAATTTAGCTAAACCCTTTGACCTTTACATTCCTGGTGAACGGTGAATCGCCATTGGAGTATTAGTGCAAAACCTGGGACCACTTGAAATGGAACAATGCAAGAATGCGATCCAGGTAGGATAAACTACGGTCACCAAGGGGATTGGCCCACCGCCACATCTGGCCAAGATACTGGCAGTATCCGAAAACCTGGAAATCAGCAGCCCAAAAGGCCACCTCCCTCCTAAGGTAAAAGGACCCCACGTGGTGATCCTAACCACCAAACATGCCCTGAAGTTGCAGGGTTGGCTCCGTGGGCACACTGACCTTGAGTGAGGAGGCCCTCCAACTCCAACCTCCATAGAGATAACCGGGGCAAAGGGGCACCATGACGACTCGTGTGAAGGTGTCTGCACGGGCAAATTTAACGCTCATTTCCCACCAGGAAGAGGAATTAACCAAAGGCTCAGCATGCCGTGCCGGAACCAGATTAGGGCCTGAAGCATTCCTGCGGGTTTGCGGCCAGCTCACAAGAAAGCGAGTTGAAGAAAGGAGCTCAGGGGCACTGTAATTCACAAACCTGCAGAGTTATAAATGACAGCTATGGTCTAAAAATATATTGAAGGAAGGCTGCGAAGAGGACTTGAAAGTGGGGCAGAATTTCAGGAAAACGATTTCAGGGGGTAGACTGGAATTGCATTTAAAGCATAGGAAAAGAGGCAGAACGACGACAATGATGCACTTGGCCAAAAAGGGCGTATGCGTTTTTTCCTGAATATATTCAGGAAAAAACGCATACGCCCTTTTTGGACAACCAAGCAAGCGTGTAAAGGAAATCTGCACTACAATGAAGTCTCACTGCCCCCCGGTCAAAAGGGCCATCTGAAAAAAGTGTAAAATCCAGAAAGGCAGCACAGGCCATGGAGAACAGGGAGCCTTGTTATGCTGATGGGCGGGATGTAAATTGCCAACAGCCACCCTGGAGAAGTGTATGGTGTTTCCTGAAACACCTAAAAAACAAAGCAACGGAGCCTACGGCACTTCCAGTTATGGTCCTATAGCTTAGGGAAATTAAAATCAAAAACACACAGCCACCCCAAATTTTCGGACGGCTCTGTTTACAAGAACCTCGTCTACGGTACAAGTTAAATATCCCAGAATGTGAAAAATGGATAAAGAAGTTGTGGTTCGTACGTACAATGGAATATCACTCAGCAATGAAATCTATGTCATCAGGCCCATCACAGCATAATGAGTGGATTCAGCTACAGTGATTCTAAGTGAAATAAGTCACACAGAAAATGAAACATCATAAGATATCACTAATACACGGAATGTAAACTTGGCTACACATGAACTGAATTACAAAACAGAACAGGGACTCAAATTTAGAAAACCAACTTATGCTTGCTTAAGGGCAAAGGTGTGTTGGGGTGCTGCATAAAACCAGAGATTGAAAATAGCACAGATACCGTTCCATAAGCCAAATATGTAATAGTCAAGACCTACTCCTTGTTCAACGACATGGACTCAACACCACATATTCAACGCCTAGGAATATACCTGACTAGTAAGAATCTTAAAACCCGTGGATTTATATTTCTCTGTAGGAGAATCAAGCGTTTGTACAGCGGCATGAACGCAGCAGTGAAAATCCGATAAATCCCATTATCAAACTAAATTACAAAAACAAAACACAATGACAGTGAAAGAGACAGCAATTCTTAAATAATTGATTCAGGGCTTGTGATGAAACCTGGATTTACCACATCTACACCCAGAGCTGGGTGAGGCATAAGGCTGGACACTTCGAACTGATAGCATTGGTGAGGTTCGGTGAGCAAATTCAGACCCTTTTTAGTCATACTGCATGGTACCCATTCCATGGGTCAATAATCTCCAGGTTTAAGGAATTCTTCCTTCAGCTAAAACATGCATGGGAAACCCAGAGTATTGTCCACTGTGAGACTGGGAAACCATTTTAAATGGCTCTCAGGTTTCGTTCCCTGGTACTCGGGTTCACCATTCCAGATGCTTTACTAACCCTCTACCCACTTGGAGAGTCAGTGCCTTTAACCTCCTGTTTGGCACAGTTTGCAATTTCTGCACAAGATGAACAGGAATAGGGAGAACCAATGAGAGACTAGCTGTAGGTGTCTCCACGGGCAAATTGAATGCTCATTTCTCACCAGAAAGAGGAATTTACCAAAGGCTCAGCGTGCCGTGCCGAAACCAGATTACGGCCTGAAGCAATCCTGCGGTTTTGCGGCCAGCTCACAAGAAAGCATGTTGAAGAAAGGAGCTCAGGGACACTGTATTTAACAAACCTGCAGAGTTATTAATGACAGGTATCATACAAAAATATATTGAAGTAAGGCTGCGAGGAGGACTTGAAAGCGGGGCAGTATTCCTGGAATATGATTTCAGGACGTAGACGGGAAGTGTTCTGAAAGCATAGGAGAAGAGGCAGATCCTGGACAATGATGCACTTGGTCAAAATGTGCATATGCGTTTTTTCCAGGGCCCTCATTAAAGAGGGTAGGAGGCTCCCAGAATGCTTTAGTGGCCAACAGAGGGCCCACATCATCAAGGCGACGTGAGCCAGCCAGGCAGGAGTGACCTCACATCAGAGGGCCCACCTCACAGAAGGGTAAGGAACCCAGCCAGGATCAGACTCTCACCAGAGTGCCCACATCAGCAAGGGGCTGTGAACCAGGCAGGAGTGTCATCACACCCGTGGGGCCATATCATCAAAAGTTGAGGTAACAAGAAAATGTGGCCTCAAACCAGAGGACCCACATCACCATGGGTCTTGGAGCGAGGCAGGCAGGATTAACCTCACAACACATGGCCCATTGTATAAAAAAGGTGAGGAATCCAGCAGTTGGAACATCCCAGCAGGCGGCCCAGAGCACCGAGGCTATGGGATCCAGGCAGTGATGGACTCACAACAGAGGGCCCTCATCATGAAACTGTGAGCAAACCAGCCGTTGTGACCTCAGAGCACAAGGCCCACATCCCCATGGGGAAGGGAACCAAGTAGGAGTGTCATCGCACCAGTGGGCACACATCAGAAAATGTGGGGAGCCCAGCAGTTAGGGCCTGACACCAGAGGGCTCTCATCACCGAGGAGAGGAGGCTCCCAGCAGGCTCCAACTGCTACCAGTGGGCCGCCGTCACCAATGCGGGGTGTGCCAGCCAGGCAAGAGTGACCTCAGAGCAGAGGGCCCACCTCACAAAAGTGTGAGGAACCCAAGGAGGATCAGACTCTCACCAGAGGGCCCACATCACCAAGAGAATGGGAACCAGGCTGGAGTGTCCTCACACCAGTGGGACCTCATCAACGAAATGTGAGTGACCCAGCACACGTGGCCTCAAACCAGAGGACACACATCACCAAGGGGCTGGGAGTGAGGCAGGCAGGAGGAGTCTCCAAACAGAGGGCCCATAGAAGAAAAAAGGTGAGGAATCCCGCAGTTGGAACCTCCCAGCAGGCGGCCAGGAGCAGCGAGGCTATGGGATCCAGACCTGACTGAACTCAAAACAGAGGGCCCTCATCATGAAACTGTGAGCAACCCAGGCTTTGGGACCTCAGAGCAGAAGGCCCACATTCCTATGTGGTTGGGTACATGGCATAAGTGTACTCGCACCTCAGGGCACACATCAGAGAATTTTGGGAGCCCAGAAGTTAGGGTCTGACGCCAGAGGGCCCTCATTACCAAGGGGAGGAGACTCCAAGCAGGCACCAACTCCCAACTGAGGGCCCATGTTGACAAGGTGACGTGTGACAGCCAGGCAGGAGTGACCTCACAGCAGAGGGCCTACCTCACAGAAGGGTGAGGAACCCAGCCAGGATAAGACTCTCACCAGAGGGCCCACATCACCAAGGGGATCAGAACCAGGCAGGACTGTCTTCACACCAGGGTGACCACATCATAGAAAGGTGAGGAAACCAGCACATGAGGCCTAAACCAGAGGACCCACATCTCCAAGGGGCTCGGATTGAGGCAGGCATGAGTAGCCTCACAACACAGGGCCAATAGAATAAAAAAGGTGAGGAATCCTGCAGTGGGAACCTCCCAGCAGGCGGCCCAGAGCACCGAGTCTATGTGATCCAGGCTGCAGTGAACTCACAGCAGAGGGCCCACATCATGAAACTGTGAGCAACCCAGCCATTGGGACCTCAGAGCAGAAGGCCCACATCCCCATGGGGATGGGAACCTCGCAGGAGTGTCCTCGCACCACTTAGCACGTATCAGAAAATGTGGGTACCCAGCAGTTAGGGCCTGATGCAAGAGGGCCCTCATCACCGAGGGGAGGAGGCTCCCAGCATGCTCCAACTGCCACAAGAGGGCCGATGTTGCCAAGGCGGGGTGTGCCAGCCAGGCAGGAGTGACCTCACAGCAGAGGGCCCACCTCACAGAAGGGTGAGGAACCCAGCCAGGATCAGACTCTCACCAGAGAGCCCACATCATCAAGGGGATAGGAACCAGGCAAGAGTGTCCTCACACCAGTGGGGCCACATCATCGAAAGGTGAGGGACCCAGCACACGTGGCCTCAAACCAGAGGACACACATCACCAAGGGGCTGGGAGTGAGGCAGGCAGGAGGAGTCTCAAAACAGAGGGCCCATAGAAGAAAAAAGGTGAGGAATCCCGCAGTTGTAACCTCCCCGCAGGTGGCCAGGAGCAGCGAGGCTATGGGATCCAGGCCGGAGTGAACTCACACCAGAGGGCCCTCATCATGAAACTGAGCAACCCATCGTTGGGACCTCAGAGCAGAAGGCCCACATTCCCATGGTGTTTGGAACCTGGCAGGAGTGTACTCGCACCACAGGGCGCACATCAGAAAATTTTGGGAGGTCAGGAGTTAGGGCCTGACGCCAGAGGGCCCTCATTACCAAGGGGAGGAGACTCGCAGCAGGCACCAACTCCCACGAGAGAGCCGACGTCGTCAAGGCGGGGTGGGCCAGCCAGGCAGGAGTGACCTCAGAGAAGAGGGCCCACCTCTCAGAAGTGTGAGGAACCCAGTCAGGATCAGACTCCCACCGGAGGGTCCACATCACCAAGGGGATGGGAACCAGGCAGGAGTGTCCTCACACCAGTGGGGCCACATCAGCCAAAGGTGAGGAACCCAGCACATGTGGCCTCAAACTACAGGACACACATAACCAAGGGGCTGGGAGTGAGGCAGGTGTCTGGAGGGGCACATTTAACTCTAAATTCCCACCAGGAAGAGGAATTAACCAAAGGCTCAGAGTGCCGTGTCAGACCCTGATTATGGCCTAAAGCAAACCTGCGGTTCTGTGGCCAGCTTTCAAGGAAACGAGTTAAGAAAGGAAATCACGGGCACTATAATTCACAAACCTGCAGAGATATAAATGACAGCTATTGGCAAAAATATATTGAAGTAAGTCTGCAAAGAGGACTTGAAAACGAGGCAGAATTGCAGGAATCATATTTCAGGAGGTAGATTGGAATTGCATTTAAAGCATGTGAAAAGCGGCAGATCTTTGACAGTGATGCACTTGGACAAAAGTGCGTAAACATTTTTTCCTGAATATATTCAGGAAAAAACGCATATGCCCTTTTTGGCCAACCAAGCACTCCAGCAATGGAAATCCGCACTACAATGAAGTCTCATTTCCCATTCGTCAAAAGGGCCATCTGAAAAATGTGTAAAAACCAGAAACACAGGACAGGCCATGGAGAACAGGGAGCCTTGTTATGCTGATGGGCGGGATGTAAATTGCCAACAGACACTCTGGAGATGTTTATGGTGTATCCTGAAACATCTGAAAAACAAAGCTACAGAGCCTAGGGTACTTCCACTTTTAGCCCTATAGCTTAGGAAAATTAAAATCAACAAGACACAGCCAGCACAAAATTTAGGGCTGCTGTGTTTACAAGAAACTCGAGTCCAGTACAAATTAAATATCCCAGAAAGAAAAAAATGGATAAAGGAGTTGTGCTACTTACGTACAACGGAATGTCACTCAGCAATGAAATCAATGTCATCAGGCCTGTAGCAGCAAATTGAGTGGATTTAAATATGATGATTCTAAGAGAAATACGTCACACAGAGAAAGATAAGTATCATAAGATATCACTAATAGAGGGAGTGTAAACTTGGCTACACATAAACTGAAATACAAAACCGAACAGAGTCTCACATTTAGATAAAAACTTATGCTTGCTTAAGGGGAATGTTGAATTGGGGTGCTGTATAAAACCAGAGATTGAAATTAGCACACATACCGTTCCATAAGCCAAATATGTACTAGACAAGACCTACTCTTTGCTCAACGAAATAGACTCATCCATGGTGTATCACCTCACACATGTTAGAATGGGCATCATCAGAAAATCTACAAACAACAAATGCTGGAAAGGGTGTGGAGATAAGGAACCCTCTTCCACTATTGTTGGGAATGTAAATTGATACAGTCACTGTGGAGAACATTATGGAGTTTCTTATAAAATTAAGAATAGAATTACCATATGATACAGCAATCCCACTACTGGGCATATACCCAGACAAAACCATAAATCAAAAAGAGACATTCACCGCAATGTTCATTGCATCACTATTTACAATATCCAGGTAATGGAAGCAACCTAAATGCCCACAGACAGACGAATGCATAAAGAAGTGGTACATATATAAAATGGAATATTACTAAGCCATAAAAAAGAATGAAATTGGGTCATTTGTAGAGACGTTGATGGATCTAGAGACTGTCATACAGAGTGAAGTAAGTCAGAAATAGAAAAACAAATCTTGTATATTAATGCCTATATGTGGAACCTAGACAAATTTTACAGATGAACCGATTTGCAAGGCAGAAATAGAGCAACAGATGTAGACAACAAACGTATGGACACCAAGGGGGGAAAGCTGTTGGGGGGTGGTGGTGGGAGGAGTTGAGAGATTGGGATTGGCATATATACATTTATATGTATAAAAGAGATAACCAAAAAGAACCTGCTGTATAAAAAAATAAAATAAAATTCAAATTACAAAAATAAAACAGAGAAAATATTCTTCCCTTCACGTACATGTATTTATATGAATAAATTATTTCCATGCTTATATCTGTAAATACAAAAAAGAGGAATAAAATCTACCTTGAACCAAAAACGAAAAAAAGAAAAAAAAAACAGAACCCACCAGTTACACAGAGGAAAACCGTATCAGGGCACTTGCTCCAGTTGTAAGCAATTCTGAAGTTGGTCAGTGGTGGGGAATCATCTCCCATTCAGCCAGCAGGCCCCACGCAACAAGCGTCCTCATTGCAAAGCTGGGGGACCGTGCCGAGGCATCTGTGAATAAACGTGGGCTGAGCCCCAGGCCAGCTGCTGCTGAAATGTTCCCACCCTTCCCAGGTAAAACACCTGAATATGTACAAGGACTTGAAAGCCTAGAGGAAGGGCCATGGAGCCACATGAGCGACAGCATGCCAGCCGACTTGGTGCCTGCAGGCCAGCCAGGGTGGTCCTGGCCCTGGGTGCTCTTCTGGAAGCTTTCCATTTCCCTGCCTGAGATACCCCTGCTGTCCCGGCCCCCACTGCTTTCTTCCTCACTCACCTCTGCCCAGGGAGAAATTCCAGCGGCAGGTATGGGTGACACATCCTCTTCTTTAGCAGGTGGCATCTTGGCAACTGCTGCAGAAAGTCCAGCAGAGCCCCACTCACACTGGGCCACCCACAAAGCCGTGGCCTCTCACTCCCTCCCACCAGTCCAGCCCCAAGACTGCTGACAGGGCAGAGAAAATGGCGTCAGGCACAGCTGCAGGGGCTCTTGCTGCCTGGAACGGTGTTTATATTGATCTGAACCCAGGCACACCTGGGGAGGGCTGGCTGGCACGGTCGGGCTTCCCAGGCCAGCCAATAATCACCCCTCAGGGGCTCACAGTTGCAGAAACTGGAACTTGCTGAATCGGCCAGGTCCAAGGAACAGGTGTGGGCTCCTGAGAGTCAGGATAGACAAGGGGCTGCAGCTCTGGCTTGTTTTCTAATTATATTATCTGGCCCATGAGTGGGAGACAACTTCAAGAAAACCCTCTCCTAATGAGAGGAACCCAGGAGTCAGGGAGAGGAGGGGTGGCTGGTGGGTGGAGACAGAGGCCTGGTGCCCCGGGCGCAGTGGAAGTCTCTGGAAGACCAGGTGGAGGGAGGCCACACAGAGTGATGCCCAGGGTCACAGACCTGTCGGAGCTGCTGTTTGTTAGTTCAAGTCCTGCTCTGAGGTGCTCTGTGTCAGATCTGAGTGACAGGTGAGCTGGGAGTGCTCTGCAATGAGGGCGATATGCACGGTTCCTGTGTTCCCAGCCCTGCCATGGTACCTGCAAGGGTAGCTCTGTATCCTGGGAGGGGCCTGACCACGAGAGCCCCATGGGCTGCAGGGGGACCTGCCCAGGGAACACCATATCCTGGGAGGGTCCTGAACATGAGAGCCCCGTGGGCTGGGGTGGGGTACCTGCCCAGGTGAGCTCCATATCCTGGGATTGGCCTGACCTCGAGAGCCCCATGGGCTGCTGGAGTCCTGGTAAAGGATGTCAGGACAGTCAGTTAAGCCACTGAGGATATACCTCCAGTAGTTCCTAAACCCTACACCCTGCTGGTCATTCTACCAACCACCAGGACATGGTATTCTGTATTAGTCTTCAATGATGCCTTCTTTTGTATTCTATTAGTCCCAGAGTCACAAGAAATTTTGGCTTGTGAGTGGCAGGACTCAACATACAACTAAAACAATACTTCCGGGCCGTGTTGTCCCAAGGGTTCAAAAATTCCCACACCATCTTTGGGGAAAGCTCAGCTAAAGACCTAAAAGTTCTACCTCTGGAAAAGGAAACACTCCTTCAATATGCAGACGACATTCTGATCGCCAGCCCTACTAAGGAGACCTCTGAACTACGAAGCCAATAAAGGATACAAGTTGTCCAAGAAAAAGCTCAAATATCACAGACTACGGTGACCTGCCTGGGCTTCATTCTCACAGAAGGTCGGAGAAGCCCATCCAAGGAAAGGGAAGAAACAATTTACAGCCTTACCCATTTCTAAAACTAGAAGACAGCTTAGGGGTTCCTTCAGAGGCCAGGGTTTGCTGCTTCTGGATCCCTAACTACAGTCTACTAGCTCGGCCTCTATATGAAACACTGAAAGGAAAAGGTGATGATCCTTTTGAATAGAATGCAGAAGTGGCCTTTCAAGAATGGAAAGAGCAGTCAATTCAGACCCTTGCACAGGAACTCCCTAATTTAGCTAAACCCTTTGACCTTTACATTCCTGGTGAACGGTGAATCGCCATTGGAGTATTAGTGCAAAACCTGGGACCACTTGAAATGGAACAATGCAAGAATGCGATCCAGGTAGGATAAACTACGGTCACCAAGGGGATTGGCCCACCGCCACATCTGGCCAAGATACTGGCAGTATCCGAAAACCTGGAAATCAGCAGCCCAAAAGGCCACCTCCCTCCTAAGGTAAAAGGACCCCACGTGGTGATCCTAACCACCAAACATGCCCTGAAGTTGCAGGGTTGGCTCCGTGGGCACACTGACCTTGAGTGAGGAGGCCCTCCAACTCCAACCTCCATAGAGATAACCGGGGCAAAGGGGCACCATGACGACTCGTGTGAAGGTGTCTGCACGGGCAAATTTAACGCTCATTTCCCACCAGGAAGAGGAATTAACCAAAGGCTCAGCATGCCGTGCCGGAACCAGATTAGGGCCTGAAGCATTCCTGCGGGTTTGCGGCCAGCTCACAAGAAAGCGAGTTGAAGAAAGGAGCTCAGGGGCACTGTAATTCACAAACCTGCAGAGTTATAAATGACAGCTATGGTCTAAAAATATATTGAAGGAAGGCTGCGAAGAGGACTTGAAAGTGGGGCAGAATTTCAGGAAAACGATTTCAGGGGGTAGACTGGAATTGCATTTAAAGCATAGGAAAAGAGGCAGAACGACGACAATGATGCACTTGGCCAAAAAGGGCGTATGCGTTTTTTCCTGAATATATTCAGGAAAAAACGCATACGCCCTTTTTGGACAACCAAGCAAGCGTGTAAAGGAAATCTGCACTACAATGAAGTCTCACTGCCCCCCGGTCAAAAGGGCCATCTGAAAAAAGTGTAAAATCCAGAAAGGCAGCACAGACCATGGAGAAGAGGGAGCCTTGTCATGCTGATGGGCGGGATGTAAATTGCCAACAACCACTCTGGAGAAGTGTATGGTGTTTCCAGAAACACGTAGGAAACAAAGCAACACAGCCTATGGCACTTCCACTTATGGTCCTATAGCTTAGGGAAATTAAAATCAAAAACACACAGCCACCCCAAAGTTTCGGACGGCTCTGTTTACAAGAACCTCGTCTACGGTACAAGTTAAATATCCAAGAAAGCGAAAAATGGATAAAGAAATTGTGGTACGTACGTACAATGGAATATCACTCACCAATGAAATCTATGTCATCAGGCCCATTGCGGCATAATGAGTGGATTCAGGTACGATGATTCTAAGTGAAATATGTCACACAGAAAATGAAACATCATAAGATATCACTAATACAAGGAATGTAAACTTGGCTACACATGAACTGAATTACAAAACAGAACAGGGTCTCAAATTTAGAAAACCAACTTATGCTTGCTTAAGGGGAAATGTGAGTTGGGGTGCTGCATAAAACCAGAGATAGAAATTAGCACAGATACCTTTCCATAAGCCAAATATATAATACTCAAGACCTACCCCTTGCTCAACGAAATGGACTAAACACCCCATATTCAAAGCCTAGGAATACACCTGACTGATCAGAATCTTCAAACCCATGGATTTATATGTCTCCATAAGAGAATCAAGCGTGTGTACAGCTGCAAGAATGCAGCAGAGAAAATCCGATAAATCCCATTATCAAAATGAATTACAGAAACAAAACACAATGACAGTGAAATAGAGAGCAATTTTTAAATAATTCATTCAGGGCTTGTGATGCAACCTGGATTTACCACATCTACACCCAGAGCTGAGTGAGACATAAGGTTGGACACTTCGGGCTGATAGCATTGGTGAGGTTCGATGAGCAAGTGCAGACCCTTTGAAGTCATACTGCACGGTACCCATTCCATGGGTCCCAACTCTCCAGGTTTGAGGGATTCTTCCTTCAGCTAAAACATGCATGGAAAACCCAAGTATGGTTCACCATGTGACCGGGAAACGTTTTCAAATGCATCTCAGTTTTCGTCCCCTTTTACTCGGGTTCACCATTCCAGACCCTTTACTAACACTCTCCCCACTTGGAGACTCAGTGCCTTTAACCTCCTGTTTGGCACAGTTTGCAATATCTGCGCAAGATGAACAGGAATAGGGGGAATCAATGAGAGACTAGCTGGAGGTGTCTGCACAGGCAAATTTAACGCTCATTTCCCACCAGGAAGAGGAATTGACCAAAGGCTCAGCATGCCGTGCCGGAACCAGATTAGGGCCTGAAGCAATCATGTGTGTTTGCGGCCAGCTCACAAGAAAGCGAGTTGAAGAAAGGAGCTCAGGGGCACTGTAATTCACAAACCTGCAGAGTTATAAATGACAGCTATCGTCCAAAAATATATTGAAGGAAGCCTGCGAAGAGGACTTGTAAGTGGGCAGAATTGCAAGAAAACGATTTCGGGGGTAGGCTGGAATTGCATTTAAAGCATAGGAAAAGAGGCAGAACGTCGACAATGATGCACTTGGCCAAAAAGGGCGTATGCGTTTTTTCCTGAATATATTCAGGAAAAAACGCATACGCCCTTTTTGGCCAACCATGCAAGCATGTTAAAGAATTATGCACTACAATGAAGTCTCACAGCCCCCTGGTCAAAAGGGCCATCTAAAAAAAGTGTAAAATCCAGAAAGACAGCACAGGCCATGGAGAACAGGGAGCCTTGTTATGCTGATGGGCGGGATGTAAATTGCCAACAGCCACCCTGGAGAAGTGTATGGTGTTTCCTGAAACACCTAAAAAACAAAGCAACGGAGCCTACGGCACTTCCAGTTATGGTCCTATAGCTTAGGGAAATTAAAATCAAAAACACACAGCCACCCCAAATTTTCGGACGGCTCTGTTTACAAGAACCTCGTCTACGGTACAAGTTAAATATCCCAGAATGTGAAAAATGGATAAAGAAGTTGTGGTTCGTACGTACAATGGAATATCACTCAGCAATGAAATCTATGTCATCAGGCCCATCACAGCATAATGAGTGGATTCAGCTACAGTGATTCTAAGTGAAATAAGTCACACAGAAAATGAAACATCATAAGATATCACTAATACACGGAATGTAAACTTGGCTACACATGAACTGAATTACAAAACAGAACAGGGACTCAAATTTAGAAAACCAACTTATGCTTGCTTAAGGGCAAAGGTGTGTTGGGGTGCTGCATAAAACCAGAGATTGAAAATAGCACAGATACCGTTCCATAAGCCAAATATGTAATAGTCAAGACCTACTCCTTGTTCAACGACATGGACTCAACACCACATATTCAACGCCTAGGAATATACCTGACTAGTAAGAATCTTAAAACCCGTGGATTTATATTTCTCTGTAGGAGAATCAAGCGTTTGTACAGCGGCATGAACGCAGCAGTGAAAATCCGATAAATCCCATTATCAAACTAAATTACAAAAACAAAACACAATGACAGTGAAAGAGACAGCAATTCTTAAATAATTGATTCAGGGCTTGTGATGAAACCTGGATTTACCACATCTACACCCAGAGCTGGGTGAGGCATAAGGCTGGACACTTCGAACTGATAGCATTGGTGAGGTTCGGTGAGCAAATTCAGACCCTTTTTAGTCATACTGCATGGTACCCATTCCATGGGTCAATAATCTCCAGGTTTAAGGAATTCTTCCTTCAGCTAAAACATGCATGGGAAACCCAGAGTATTGTCCACTGTGAGACTGGGAAACCATTTTAAATGGCTCTCAGGTTTCGTTCCCTGGTACTCGGGTTCACCATTCCAGATGCTTTACTAACCCTCTACCCACTTGGAGAGTCAGTGCCTTTAACCTCCTGTTTGGCACAGTTTGCAATTTCTGCACAAGATGAACAGGAATAGGG
The DNA here is from genome assembly GCF_059928025.1 of Delphinapterus leucas. Classification (NCBI taxonomy): domain Eukaryota; kingdom Metazoa; phylum Chordata; class Mammalia; order Artiodactyla; family Monodontidae; genus Delphinapterus; species Delphinapterus leucas. Next base: position 6,762,673 of record NW_028322237.1, read on the forward strand.
AGAACCAATGAGAGACTAGCTGTAGGTGTCTCCACGGGCAAATTGAATGCTCATTTCTCACCAGAAAGAGGAATTTACCAAAGGCTCAGCGTGCCGTGCCGAAACCAGATTACGGCCTGAAGCAATCCTGCGGTTTTGCGGCCAGCTCACAAGAAAGCATGTTGAAGAAAGGAGCTCAGGGACACTGTATTTAACAAACCTGCAGAGTTATTAATGACAGGTATCATACAAAAATATATTGAAGTAAGGCTGCGAGGAGGACTTGAAAGCGGGGCAGTATTCCTGGAATATGATTTCAGGACGTAGACGGGAAGTGTTCTGAAAGCATAGGAGAAGAGGCAGATCCTGGACAATGATGCACTTGGTCAAAATGTGCATATGCGTTTTTTCCAGGGCCCTCATTAAAGAGGGTAGGAGGCTCCCAGAATGCTTTAGTGGCCAACAGAGGGCCCACATCATCAAGGCGACGTGAGCCAGCCAGGCAGGAGTGACCTCACATCAGAGGGCCCACCTCACAGAAGGGTAAGGAACCCAGCCAGGATCAGACTCTCACCAGAGTGCCCACATCAGCAAGGGGCTGTGAACCAGGCAGGAGTGTCATCACACCCGTGGGGCCATATCATCAAAAGTTGAGGTAACAAGAAAATGTGGCCTCAAACCAGAGGACCCACATCACCATGGGTCTTGGAGCGAGGCAGGCAGGATTAACCTCACAACACATGGCCCATTGTATAAAAAAGGTGAGGAATCCAGCAGTTGGAACATCCCAGCAGGCGGCCCAGAGCACCGAGGCTATGGGATCCAGGCAGTGATGGACTCACAACAGAGGGCCCTCATCATGAAACTGTGAGCAAACCAGCCGTTGTGACCTCAGAGCACAAGGCCCACATCCCCATGGGGAAGGGAACCAAGTAGGAGTGTCATCGCACCAGTGGGCACACATCAGAAAATGTGGGGAGCCCAGCAGTTAGGGCCTGACACCAGAGGGCTCTCATCACCGAGGAGAGGAGGCTCCCAGCAGGCTCCAACTGCTACCAGTGGGCCGCCGTCACCAATGCGGGGTGTGCCAGCCAGGCAAGAGTGACCTCAGAGCAGAGGGCCCACCTCACAAAAGTGTGAGGAACCCAAGGAGGATCAGACTCTCACCAGAGGGCCCACATCACCAAGAGAATGGGAACCAGGCTGGAGTGTCCTCACACCAGTGGGACCTCATCAACGAAATGTGAGTGACCCAGCACACGTGGCCTCAAACCAGAGGACACACATCACCAAGGGGCTGGGAGTGAGGCAGGCAGGAGGAGTCTCCAAACAGAGGGCCCATAGAAGAAAAAAGGTGAGGAATCCCGCAGTTGGAACCTCCCAGCAGGCGGCCAGGAGCAGCGAGGCTATGGGATCCAGACCTGACTGAACTCAAAACAGAGGGCCCTCATCATGAAACTGTGAGCAACCCAGGCTTTGGGACCTCAGAGCAGAAGGCCCACATTCCTATGTGGTTGGGTACATGGCATAAGTGTACTCGCACCTCAGGGCACACATCAGAGAATTTTGGGAGCCCAGAAGTTAGGGTCTGACGCCAGAGGGCCCTCATTACCAAGGGGAGGAGACTCCAAGCAGGCACCAACTCCCAACTGAGGGCCCATGTCGACAAGGTGACGTGTGACAGCCAGGCAGGAGTGACCTCACAGCAGAGGGCCTAGCTCACAGAAGGGTGAGGAGCCCAGCCAGGATAAGACTCTCACCAGAGGGCCCACATCACCAAGGGGATCAGAACCAGGCAGGACTGTCTTCACACCAGGGTGACCACATCATAGAAAGGTGAGGAAACCAGCACATGAGGCCTAAACCAGAGGACCCACATCTCCAAGGGGCTCGGATTGAGGCAGGCATGAGTAGCCTCACAACACAGGGCCAATAGAATAAAAAAGGTGAGGAATCCTGCAGTGGGAACCTCCCAGCAGGCGGCCCAGAGCACCGAGTCTATGTGATCCAGGCTGCAGTGAACTCACAGCAGAGGGCCCACATCATGAAACTGTGAGCAACCCAGCCATTGGGACCTCAGAGCAGAAGGCCCACATCCCCATGGGGATGGGAACCTCGCAGGAGTGTCCTCGCACCACTTAGCACGTATCAGAAAATGTGGGTACCCAGCAGTTAGGGCCTGATGCAAGAGGGCCCTCATCACCGAGGGGAGGAGGCTCCCAGCAGGCACCAACTGCCACAAGAGGGCCGATGTTGCCAAGGCGGGGTGTGCCAGCCAGGCAGGAGTGACCTCACAGCAGAGGGCACACCTCCCAGAAGTGTGAGGAATCCAGACAGGATCAGACTCTCACCAGAGGGCCCCCATCACCAAGGGGATGGGAACCAGGCAGGAGTGTCCTCACACCAGTGGGGCCACATCAATAAAGGTGAGGAAACCGGTAAATGTGGCCTTAAACCAGAGGACCTACATCACAAATGGGCTGGGAGTGAGTCAGGAAGTAGGAGCATGAAAACACAGGACCCAAAGAATAAAAAAGCTAAGGAATCCAGCAGTAGGAACCTCCCAGCAGGCCGCTCAGAGCACAGAGGCTATGGGATCTAGGCCTGGGTGAACTAACACCAGAGAGCCAACATCATGAAACGGTGAACAACACAGGTGTTGGGACCTTAGAGCAGAAGGCCCACATGCCCATGGGGATGGGAACCTCGCAGGAGTGTCCTCGCACCACTTAGCACGTATCAGAAAATGTGGGTACCCAGCAGTTAGGGCCTGAGGCAAGAGGGCCCCCATCACCGAAGGGAGGTTCCCAGCAGGCTCCAACTGCCACAAGAGGGCCGATGTTGCCCAGGTGGGGTGTGCCAGCCAGGCAGGAGTGACCTCACAGCAGAGGGCCCCCCTCACAGAAGGGTGAGGAACCCAGCCAGGATCAGACTCTCACCAGAGGGCCCACATCATCAAGGGGATAGGAACCAGGCAGGAGTGTCCACACAAGTGGGGCTACCTCATCGAAAGGCGAGGGACCCAGCATACATGGCCTCAATCCAGAGGACACACATCACCAAGGGGCTGGGAGTGAGGCAGGCAGGAGGAGTCTCAAAACAGAGGGTCCATAGAAGAAAAAAGGTGAGGAATCCCGCAGTTGTAACCTCCCAGCAGGTGGCCAGGAGCAGCGAGGCTATGGGATCCAGGCCGGAGAGAACTCACAGCAGAGGGCCCTCATCATGAAACTGAGCAACCCACGGTTGGGACCTCAGAGCAGAAGGCCCACATTCCCATGGGGTTGGGAACCTGGCAGGAGTGTACTCGAACCACAGGGCGCATATCAGAAAATATTGGGAGCCCAGGAGTTAGGGCCTGACGCCAGAGGGCCCTCATTACCGAGGGGAGGAGACACCCAGCAGGCACCAAATCCCACCAGAGAGCCGACGTCGCCAAGGCGGGGTGTGCCAGCCAGGCAGGAGTGACCTCAGAGAAGAGGGCCCACCTCACAGAAGTGCGAGGAACCCAACCAGGATCAGACTCTCACCGGAGGGCCCACATCACCAAGGGGATGGGAACCAGGCAGGAGTGTCCTCACATCAGTGGGGCCACATCAGCCAAAGGTGAGGAACCCAGCACATGTGGCCTCAAACCACAGGACACACATCACCAAGGGGCTAGGAGTGAGGCAGGTGTCTGGAGGGGCACATTTAACTCTAATTTCCCACCAGGAAGTGGAATGAACCAAAGTCTCAGAGTGCCGTGCCGGACCCTGATTACGGCCTGAAGCAAACCTGCGGTTCTGTGGCCAGTATTCAAGGAAACGAGTTAAGAAAGGAAATCACGGGCACTGTAATTCACAAACCTGCAGTGTTATAAATGACAGTTATTGGCAAAATTATATGGAAGTAAGTCTGCAAAGAGGACTTGAAAACGAGGCAGAATTGCAGGAATCATATTTCAGGAGGTAGATTGGAATTGCATTTAAAGCATGTGAAAAGCGGCAGATCTTTGACAGTGATGCACTTGGACAAAAGTGCGTAAACATTTTTTCCTGAATATATTCAGGAAAAAACACATATGCCCTTTTTGGCCAACCAAGCACTCGAGAAATGGAAATCCGCACTACAATGAAGTCTCATTTCCCATTCGTCAAAAGGGTCATCTGAAAAAAGTGTAAAAACCAGAAACACAGGACAGGCCATGGAGAACAGGGAGCCTTGTTATGCTGATGGGCGGGATGTAAATTGCCAACAGACACTCTGGAGATGTTTATGGTGTATCCTGAAACATCTGAAAAACAAAGCTACAGACCCTAGGGCACTTCCACTTTTGGCCCTGTAGCTTAGGAAAATTAAAATCAACAAGACACAGCCAACACAAAATTTAGGGCTGCTGTGTTTACAAGAACCTTGAGTCCAGTACAAATTATATCCCAGAAAGAAAAAAATGGATAAAGGAACTGTGCTACTTACGTACAACGGAATATCACTCAGCAATGAAATCAATGTCATCAGGCCTGTAGCAGCAAATTGAGTGGATTTAAGTATGATGATTCTAAGAGAAATAGGTCACACAGAGAAAGATAATTATCATAAGATATCACTAATAGAGAGAGTGTAAACTTGGCTACACATAAACTGAATTCCAAAACCGAAAAGAGTCTCGCATTTAGATAAAAACTTATGCTTGCTTAAGGGGAAAGTTGAGTTGGGGTGCTGTATAAAACCAGAGATTGAAATTAGCACACATACCGTTCCATAAGCCAAATATGTAATAGACAAGACCTACTCTTTGCTCAACGAAATAGACTCATCCATGGTGTATCACCTCACACCTGTTAGAATGGGCATCATCAGAAAATCTACAAATAGCAAATGCTGGAAAGGGTGTGGAGATAAGGAACCCTCTTCCACTATTGTTGGGAATGTAAATTGATACAGTCACTGTGGAGAACATTATGGAGTTTCTTATAAAACTAAGAATAGAATTACCATATGATACAGCAATCCCACTACTGGGCATATACCCAGACAAAACCATAAATCAAAAAGAGACATTCACCGCAATGTTCATTGCATCACTATTTACAATATCCAGGTAATGGAAGCAACCTAAATGCCCACAGACAGACGAATGCATAAAGATGTGGTACATATATAAAATGGAATATTACTAAGCCATAAAAAGGAATGAAATTGAGTCATTTGTAGAGACGTTGATGGATCTAGAGACTGTCATTCAGAGTGAAGTAATTCAGAAATAGAAAAACAAATCTTGTATATTAATTCATATATGGGGAACCTAGAAAAATTGTACAGATGAACCGTTTTGCAAGGCAGAAATAGAGCAACAGATGTAGACAAAAAACGTATGGACACCAAGGGGGGAAAGCTGTTGGGGGGTGGTGGTGGGAGCAGTTGAGAGATTGGGATTGGCATGTATACATTTATATGTATAAAATAGATAACCAAAAAGAACCTGCTGTATAAAAAAATAAAATATAATTCAAATTACAAAAAGTAAAACAGAAAAAATATTCTTCCCTTCACATACATGTATTTATATGAATAAATTATTTCCATGCTTATATCTGTAAATACAAAAAAGAGGAATAAAATCTACCTTGAACCAAAAACGAAAAAAAGAAAAAAAAACAGAACTCACCAGTTACACAGAGGAAAACCGTATCAGGGCACTTGCTCCAGTTGTAAACAATTCTGAGGTTGGTCAGTGGTGGGGAATCATCTCCCATTCAGCCAGCAGGCCCCACGCAACAAGCGTCCTCATTGCAAAGCTGGGGGACCGTGCCGAGGCATCTGTGAGTAAACGTGGGCTGAGCCCCAGGCCAGCTGCTGCTGAAATGTTCCCACCCTTCCCAGGTAAAACTCCTGAATATGTACAAGGACTTGAAAGCCTAGAGGAAGGGCCATGGAGCCACATGAGCGACAGCATGCCAGCCGACTTGGTGCCTGCAGGCCAGCCAGGGTGGTCCTGGCCCTGGGTGCTCTTCTGGAAGCTTTCCATTTCCCTGCCTGAGATACCCCTGCTGTCCCGGCCCCCACTGCTTTCTTCCTCACTCACCTCTGCCCAGGGAGAAATTCCAGCGGCAGGTATGGGTGACACATCCTCTTCTTTAGCAGGTGGCATCTTGGCAACTGCTGCAGAAAGTCCAGCAGAGCCCCACTCACACTGGGCCACCCACAAAGCCGTGGCCTCTCACTCCCTCCCACCAGGCCAGCCCCAAGACTGCTGACAGGGCAGAGGAAATGGCGTCAGGCACATCTGCAGGGGCTCTTGCTGCCTGGAGCGGTGTTTATATTGATCTCAACCCAGGCACACCTGGGGAGGGCTGGCCGGCACGGTCGGGCTTCCCAGGCCAGCCAATAATCACCCCTCAGGGGCTCACAGTTGCAGAAACTGGAACTTGCTGAATCGGCCAGGTCCAAGGAACAGGTGTGGGCTCCTGAGAGTCAGGATAGACAAGGGGCTGCAGCTCTGGCTTGTTTTCTAATTATATTATCTGGCCCATGAGTGGGAGACAACTTCAAGAAAACCCTCTCCTAATGAGAGGAACCCAGGAGTCAGGGAGAGGAGGGGTGGCTGGTGGGTGGAGACAGAGGCCTGGTGCCCCGGGTGCAGTGGAAGTCTCTGGAAGACCAGGTGGAGGGAGGCCACACAGAGTGATGCCCAGGGTCACATAACTGTCGGAGCTGCTGTTTGTTAGTTCAAGTCCTGCTCTGAGGTGCTCTGTGTCAGATCTGAGTGACAGGTGAGCTGGGAGTGCTCTGCAATGAGGGCGATATGCACGGTTCCTGTGTTCCCAGCCCTGCCATGGTACCTGCAAGGGTAGCTCTGTATCCTGGGAGGGGCCTGACCACGAGAGCCCCATGGGCTGCAGGGGAACCTGCCCAGGGAACCCCATATCCTGGGAGGGACGGGAACACGAGAGCCCCGTGGGCTGGGGTGGATTACCTGCCCAGGTGAGCTCCATATCCTGGGATTGGCCTGACCTCGAGAGCCCCATGGGCTGCTGGAATCCTGGTAAAGGATGTCAGGACAGTCAGTGAAGCCACCGAGGATATACCTCCAGTAGTTCCTAAACCCTACACCCTGCTGGTCATTCTACCAACCAACAGGACATGGTATTCTGTTTTAGTCTTCAATGATGCCTTCTTTTGTATTCTATTAGTCCCAGAGTCACAAGAAATTTTGGCTTGTGAGTGGCAGGACTCAACATACAACTAAAACAATACCTCCGGGCCGTATTGTCCCAAGGGATCAAAAATTCCCACACCATCTTTGGGGAAAGCTCAGCTAAAGACCTAAAAGTTCTACCTCTGGAAAAGGAACCACTCCTTCAATATGCAGACGACATTCTGATCGCCATCCCTACTAAGGAGACCTCTGAACTACGAAGCCAATAATGGATACAAGTTGTCCAAGAAAAAGCTCAAATATCACAGACTACGGTGACCTGCCTGGGCTTCATTCTCACAGAAGGTCGGAGAAGCCCATCCCAGGAAAGGGAAGAAACAATTTACAGCCTTACCCATTTCTAAAACTAGAAGACAGCTTAGGGGTTCCTGGGGAGGCCAGGGTTTGCTGCTTCTGGATCCCTAACTACAGTCTACTAGCTCGGCCTCTATATGAAACACTGAAAGGAAAAGATGATCATCCTTTTGAATAGAATGCAGAAGTGGCCTTTCAAGAATGGAAAGAGCAGTCAATTCAGACCCTTGCCCTGGAACTCCCTAATTTAGCTAAACCCTTTGACCTTTACATTCCTGGTGAACGGTGAATCGCCATTGGAGTATTAGTGCAAAACCTAGGACCACTTGAAATGGAACAATGCAAGAATGCGATCCAGGTAGGATAAACTAGGGTCCCAAAGGGGCTTGGCCCACCGCCACATCTGGCCAAGATACTGGCATTATCTGATAACCTGGAAATCAGCAGCCCAAAAGGCCACCTCCCTCCTAAGGGAAAAGGAACCCACGTGGTGATCCTAACCCCCAACCATGTCCTGAATTTGCAGGGTTGGCTCCGTGGGCACACTGATCTTGAGTGAGGAGGCCCTCGAACTCCAACCTCCTTAGAGATAACAGGGGCCAAAGGGCACCATGACGACTCATGTGAAGGTGTCTGCACGAGCAAATTTAACGCTCATTTCCCACCAGGAAGAGGAATTAACCAAAGGCTCAGCATGCCATGCCGGAACCAGATTAGGGCCTGAAGCAATCCTGCGGGTTTGCGGCCAGCTCACAAGAAAGCGAGTTGAAGAAAGGAGCTCAGGGGCACTGTAATTCACAAACCTGCAGAGTTATAAATGACAGCTATCGCCCAAAAATATTTTGAAGGAAGGCTGCGAAGAGGACTTGAAAGCGGGGCAGTATTGCAGGAAAACGATTTCAGGGGGTAGACTGGAATTGCATTTAAAGCATAGGAAATGAGGCAGAACGTTGACAATGATGCACTTGGCCAAAAAGGGCGTATGCGTTTTTTCCTGAATATATTCAGGAAAAAACGCATACGCCCTTTTTGGACAACCAAGCAAGCATGTTAAAGAAATCTGCACTACAATGAAGTCTCACTGCCCCCTGGTCAAAAGGGCCATCTGAAAAAAGTGTAAAATCCAGAAAGGCAGCACAGGCCATGGAGAACAGGGAGCCTTGTTATGCTGATGGGCGGGATGTAAATTGCCAAAAGCCACTCTGGAGAAATGTATGGTGTTTCCTCAAACACCTATAAAACAAAGCAACGAAGCCTACGGCATTTCCACTTATGGTCCTATAGCTTAGGGAAATTAAAATCAAAAACACACAGCCACCCCAAAGTTTGGGACGGCTCTGTTTACAAGAACCTCGTCTATGGTACAAGTTATACATCCCAGAAAGAGAAAAATGGATAAAGAAATTGTGGTACGTACGTACAATGGAATATCACTCACCAATGAAATCTATGTCATCAGGCCCGTCGCGGCATAATGAGTGGATTCAGGTACGATTATCCTAAGTGAAATAAGTCACCCAGAAAATGAAACATCATAAGATATCACTAATACACGGAATGTAAACTTGGCTACACATGAACTGAATTACAAAACAGAACAGGGTCTCAAATTTAGAAAACCAACTTATGCTTGCTTAAGGGGAAAAATGAGTTGGGGTGCTGCATAAAAGCAGAGATAGAAAATAGCACACATACCTTTCCGTAAGCCAAATATGTAATAGTCAAGACCTACCCCTTGCTCAACGAAATGGACTAAACACCTCATATTCAATGCCTAGGAATACACCTGACAAGTAAGAATCTTCAAACCCATGGATTTATATGACTCCATTAGAGAATCAAGCGTGTGTACAGCTGCATGAACGCAGCAGAGAAAACCCGATAAATTCCATTATCAAAATGAATTACAAAAACAAAACACAATGACAGTGAAATAGAGAGCAATTCTTAAATAATTCATTCAGGGCTTGTGATGCAACCTGGATCTACCACATCTACACCCAGAGCTGGGTGAGACATAAGGCTGGACACTTCGGGCTGATAGCTTTGGTGAGGTTCTGTGAGCAAACGCAGACTCTTTGAAGTCATACTGCATAGTACCCATTCCATGGGTCCCAACTCTCCAGGTTTAAGGGATTCTTCCTTCAGGTAAAACATGCATGGGAAACCCAGAGTATGGTCCACCGTGTGATTGGGAAACGTTTTCAAATGCATCTCAGTTTTCGAACCCTGGTACTCGGGTTCACCATTCCAGATGCTTTACTAACAGCCTCCCCCCTTGGAGAGTCAGTGCCTTTAACCTTCTGTTTGGCACAGTTTGCAATTTCTGCGCAAGATGAACAGGAATAGGGAGAACCAATGAGAGACTAGCTGTAGGTGTCTGCACGGGCAAATGGAACGCTCATTTCCCACCTGAAAGAGGAATTAACCAAAGGCTCAGCGTACCCTGCTGGAAACAGATTAGGGCCTCAAGCAATCCTGTGGTTTTGCGGCCAGCTCACAAGAAAGTGAGTTGAAGAAAGGAGCTCACGGGCACTGTAATTCACAAAACTGCAGAGTTATGAATGACACCTATCGTTCAAAAATGTATTGATGAAAGTCTTCGAAGAGGACTTGAAAGCGGGGCAGAATTTCAGGAAAACGATTTCAGGGGGTAGACTGGAATTGCACTTAAAGCATAGGAAAAGAGCCAGAATGTCAACAATAATGCACTTGGCCAAAAAGGGCATATGAGTTTTTTCTGAATATATTCAGGAAAAAACGCATACGCACTTTTTGGCCAACCAAGCAAGCGTGTAAAGGAAATCTGCACTACAATGAAGTCTCACTGCACCCCGGTCAAAAGGGCCATCTGAAAAAAGTGTAAAATCCAGAAAGGCAGGACAGGTCATGGAGAAGAGGGAGCCTTGTTATGCGGATGGGCGGGATGTAAATTGCCAACAGCCACTCTGGAGAAGTGTATGGTGTTTCCTGAAACACGTAGGAAACAAAGCAACACAGCCTATGGCACTTCCACTTATGGTCCTATAACTTAGGGAAATTAAAATCAAAAACACACAGCCACCCCAAAGTTTGGGACGGCTCTGTTTACAAGAACCTCGTCTACGGTACATGTTAAATATCCGAAAAAGCAAAAAATGGATAAAGAAGTTGTGGTATGCACGTACAATGGAATATCACTCAGCAATGAAATCTACGTCTTCAGGTCCGTAGCGGCATAATGAGTGGATTCAGGTACGATGATTCTACGAGAAATAAGTCACACAGAAAAAGAAACATCATAAGATACCACTAATACACGGAATGTAAACTTGGCTACACATGAACTGAATTACAAAACAGAACAGGGTCTCAAATTTAGAAAACCAACTTATGCTTGCTTAACGGGAAAGGTGAGTTGGGGTGCTGCATAAAACCAGAGATTGAAATTAGCACAGATACCTTTCCATAAGCCAAATATATAATAGAGAAGACCTACTCCTTGCTGAAAGAAATGGACTCAACACCACATATTCAACGCCTGGCAAGATACCTGACAAGTAAGAATCTTAAAACCCATGGATTTATATGTCTCCATAAGGAAATCAAGCGTGTGTACAGCGGCCTAAAGGCAGCAGAGAAAATCCGATAAATCCCATTATCAAAATGAATTTCAAAAACAAAACACAATGACAGTGAAATAGAGAGTAATTCTTAAATAATTCATTCAGGGCTTGTGATGCCACCTGGATTTACCACATCTACACCCAGAGCTGGGTGAGACATAAGGCTGGGCACTTCGGGCTGATAGCACTGGTGAGGTTCGGTGAGCAAACGCAGACCCTTTGAAGTCATACTTCATGGTACCCATCCCATGGGTCCCAACTCTCCAGGTTTAAGGGATTCTTCCTTCAGCTAAAACATGCATGGGAATCCCAGAGTATGGCCCACTGTGTGATTGGGAAACGTTTTCAAATGCATCTCAGTTTTCGTCCCCTGGTACTCGGGTTCACCATTCCAGACGCTTTACTAACACTCTCCCCACTTGGAGAGTCAGTGCCTTTAACCTCTTGTTTGGCACAGTTTGCAATTTCTGCGCAAGATGAACAGGAATAGGGAGAACCAAAGAGAGACTAGCTGTTGGTGTCTGCAAGGGCAAATTGAACGCTCATTTCCCACCAGGAAGAGGAATTAACCAAAGGCTCAGCGTGCCCGGCCGGAAACAGATTAGGGCCTGAAGCAATCCTGCGGTTTTGCGGCCAGCTCACAAGAAAGCGAGTTGAAGAAATGAGTTCAGGGGCACAGTAATTCACAAACCTGCAGAGTTATGAATGACAGCTATCGTCCAAAAATGTACTGAAGTAAGTCTTCCAAGAGGACTTGAAAGCAGGGCAGAATTTCAGGAAAACGATTTCAGGGGGTAGACTGGAATTGCACTTAAAGCATAGGAAAAGAGGCAGAATGTCGACAATGATGCACTTGGCGAAAAAGGGCGTATGCGTTTTTTCCTGAATATATTCAGGAAAAAACGCATACGCCCTTTTTGGCCAACCAAGCAAGCGTGTAAAGGAAATCTGCACTACAATGAAGTCTCACTGTTCCCCGGTCAAAAGGGCCATCTGAAAAAAGTGTAAAATCCAGAAAGGCAGGACAGGTCTTGGAGAACAGGGAGCCTTGTTATGCTGATGGTCGGGATGTAAATTGCCAACAGCCACTCTGGAGAAATGTATGGTGTATCCTGAAACACGTAGGAAACAAAGCAACACAGCCTATGTCACTTCCACTTATGGTCCTATAGATTAGGGAAATTAAAATCACAAACACACAGCCACCCCAAAGTTTGGGATGGCTCTGTTTACAAGAACCTTGTCTACGGTACAAGTTAAATATCCGAGAAAGGAAAAAATGGATAAAGAAGTTTTGGTACGCACGTACAATGGAATATCACTCAGCAATGAAATCTGCGTCTCCAGGCCCGTAGCGGCATAATGAGTGGATTCAGGTACGATGATTCTACGAGAAATAAGTCACACAGAAAAAGAAACATCATAAGATATCACTAATACACGGAATGTCACCTTGGCTACACATGAACTGAATTACAAAACAGAACAGGGTCTCAAATTTAGAAAACCAACTTATGCTTGCTTATGGGGAAAAGTGAGTTGAGGTGCTGCATAATACCAGAGATTGAAATTAGCACAGATACCGTTCCATAAGCCAAATATATAATAGACAAGACCTACTCCTTGCTCAACGAAATGGACTCAACACCCCATATTCAACGCCTGGGAAGATACCTGACAAGTAAGAATCTTAAAACCCATGGATTTATATGTCTCCATAAGGAAATCAAGCGTGTGTACAGCGGCCTAAACGCAGCAGTGAACATCCGATAAATCCCATTATCAAAATGAATTTCAAAAACAAAACACAATGACAGTGAAATAGAGAGCAATTCTTAAATAATTCATTCAGGGCTTGTGATGCCACCTGGATTTACCACATCTACACCCAGAGCTGGGTGAGACATAAGGCTGGACACTTCGGGCTGATAGCATTGGTGAGGTTCGGTAAGCAAACGCAGACCCTTTGAAGTCATACTGCATGGTACCCATTCCATGGGTCCCAACTCTCCAGGTTTAAGGGATACTTCCTTCAGCTAAAACATGCATGGGAAACCCACAGTCCAGTGCACTGTGTGACCGGGAAACATTTTCAAATGCATCTCAGGTTTCGTCCCCTGGTACTCGGGTTCACCATTCCAGACGCTTTACTAACACTCTTCCCACTTGGAGAGTCAGTGCCTTTAAACTCCTGTTTGGTACAGTTTGCAATTTCTGCGCAAGATGAACAGGCATAGGGAGAACCAATGAGAGACTAGCTGTAGGTGCCTGCATGGGCAAATGGAACGCTCATTTCCCACCAGGATGAGGAATTAACCAAAGGCTCAGCGTGCCCGGCCGGAAACAGATTAGGGCCTGAAGCAATCCTGCGGTTTTGCGGCCAGCTCACAAGAAAGCGAGTTGAAGAAAGGAGCTCAGGGGCACTGTAATTCACAAACATGCAGAGTTATGAATGACAGCTATCGTCCAAAAATGTACTGAAGTAAGTCTTCCAAGAGGACTTGAAAGCGGGGCAGAATTTCAGAGAAACGATTTCAGGGGATAGACTGGAATTGCACTTAAAGCATAGGAAAAGAGGCAGAATGTCGACAATGATGCACTTGGCCAAAAAGGGCGTATGCGTTTTTTCCTGAATATATTCAGGAAAAAACGCATACGCCCTTTTTGGCCAACCAAGCAAGCGTGTAAAGGAAATCTGCACTACAATGAAGTCTCACTGCCCCCCGGTCAAAAGGGCCATCTGAAAAAAGTGTAAAATCCAGAAAGGCAGGACAGGTCATGGAGAACAGGGAGCCTTGTTATGCTGATGGGCGGGATATAAATTGCCAACAGCCAATCTGGAGAAGTGTATGGTGTTTCGTGAAACACGAAGGAAACAAAGCAACACAGCCTATGGCACTTCCACTTATGGTCCTATAGCTTAGGGAAATTAAAATCAAAAACACACAGCCACCCCAAAGTTTGGGACGGCTCTGTGTACAAGAACCTCGTCTACGGTACATGTTAAATATCCGAAAAAGCAAAAAATGGATAAAGAAGTTGTGGTATGCACGTACAATGGAATATCACTCAGCAATGAAATCTACGTCTTCAGGTCCGTAGCGGCATAATGAGTGGATTCAGGTACGATGATTCTACGAGAAATAAGTCACACAGAAAAAGAAACATCATAAGATACCACTAATACACGGAATGTAAACTTGGCTACACATAAACTGAATTACAAAACAGAACAGGGTCTCAAATTTAGAAAACCAACTTATGCTTGCTTATGGGGAAAGGTGAGTTGGGGTGCTGCATAAAACCAGAGATTGAAATTAGCACAGATACCGTTCCATAAGCCAAATATATAATAGACAAGACCTACTCCTTGCTCAACGAAATGGACTCAACACCCCATATTCAACTCCTGGGAAGATACCTGACAAGTAAGAATCTTAAAACCCATGGATTTATATGGCTCCATAAGGAAATCAAGCGTGTGTACAGCGGCCTAAACGCAGCAGTGAAAATCCGATAAATCCCATTATCAAAATAAATTTCAAAAACAAAACACAATGACAGTGAAATAGAGAGCAATTCTTAAATAATTCATTCAGGGCTTGTGATGCAACCTGGATTTACCACATCTACACCCAGAGCTGGGTGAGACATAAGGCTGGACACTTCGGGCTGATAGCATTGGTGAGGTTCGGTGAGCAAACGCAGACCCTTTGAAGTCATACTGCATGGTACCCATTCCATGGGTCCCAACTCTCCAGGTTTAAGGGATTCTTCCTTCAGCTAAAACATGCATGGGAAACCCAGACTATCGTCCGCTGTGTGATTGGGAAACGTTTTCAAATGCATCTCAGTTTTCGTCCCCTGGTACTCGGGTTCACCATTCCAGACGCTTTACTAACACTCTCCCCACTTGGAGAGTCAGTGCCTTTAACCTCTTGTTTGGCACAGTTTGCAATTTCTGCGCAAGATGAACAGGAATAGGGAGAACCAAAGAGAGACTAGCTGTTGGTGTCTGCACGGGCAAATTGAACGCTCATTTCCCACCAGGAAGAGGAATTAACCAAAGGCTCAGCGTGCCCGGCCGGAAACAGATTAGGGCCTGAAGCAATCCTGCGGTTTTGCGGCCAGCTCACAAGAAAGCGAGTTGAAGAAAGGAGCTCAGGGGCACTGTAATTCACAAACATGCAGAGTTATGAATGACAGCTATCGTCCAAAAATGTACTGAAGTAAGTCTTCCAAGAGGACTTGAAAGCGGGGCAGAATTTCAGGAAAACGATTTCAGGGGGTAGACTGGAATTGCACTTAAAGCATAGGAAAAGAGGCAGAATGTCGACAATGATGCACTTGGCGAAAAAGGGCGTATGCGTTTTTTCCTGAATATATTCAGGAAAAAACGCATACGCCCTTTTTGGCCAACCAAGCAAGCGTGTAAAGGAAATCTGCACTACAATGAAGTCTCACTGCCCCCCGGTCAAAAGGGCCATCTGATAAATGTTTAAAATCCAGAAAGGCAGGACAGGTCTTGGAGAACAGGGAGCCTTGTTATGCTGATGGTCGGGATGTAAATTGCCAACAGCCACTCTGGAGAAATGTATGGTGTATCCTGAAACACGTAGGAAACAAAGCAACACAGCCTATGTCACTTCCACTTATGCTCCTATAGATTAGGGAAATTAAAATCACAAACACACAGCCACCCCAAAGTTTGGGATGGCTCTGTTTACAAGAACCTTGTCTACGGTACAAGTTAAATATCCAAGAAAGCAAAAAATGCATAAAGAAGTTGTGGTACGCACGTACAGTGGAATATCATTCAGCAATGAAATCTACGTCATCAGGTCCTATCGGCATAATGAGTGGATTCAGGTACGATGATTCTACGAGAAATAAGTCACACAGAAAAAGAAACATCATAAGATATCACTAATACACGGAATGTCACCTTGGCTACACATGAACTGAATTACAAAACAGAACAGGGTCTCAAATTTAGAAAACCAACTTATGCTTGCTTATGGGGAAAAGTGAGTTGAGGTGCTGCATAATACCAGAGATTGAAATTAGCACAGATACCGTTCCATAAGCCAAATATATAATAGACAAGACCTACTCCTTGCTCAACGAAATGGACTCAACACCCCATATTCAACGCCTGGGAAGATACCTGACAAGTAAGAATCTTAAAACCCATGGATTTATATGTCTCCATAAGGAAATCAAGCGTGTGTACAGCGGCCTAAACGCAGCAGTGAACATCCGATAAATCCCATTATCAAAATGAATTTCAAAAACAAAACACAATGACAGTGAAATAGAGAGCAATTCTTAAATAATTCATTCAGGGCTTGTGATGCCACCTGGATTTACCACATCTACACCCAGAGCTGGGTGAGACATAAGGCTGGACACTTCGGGCTGATAGCATTGGTGAGGTTCGGTGAGCAAACGCAGACCCTTTGAAGTCATACTGCATGGTACCCATTCCATGGGTCCCAACTCTCCAGGTTTAAGGGATACTTCCTTCAGCTAAAACATGCATGGGAAACCCACAGTCCAGTGCACTGTGTGACCGGGAAACATTTTCAAATGCATCTCAGGTTTCGTCCCCTGGTACTCGGGTTCACCATTCCAGACGCTTTACTAACACTCTCCCCACTTGGAGAGTCAGTGCCTTTAACCTCTTGTTTGGCACAGTTTGCAATTTCTGCGCAAGATGAACAGGAATAGGGAGAACCAAAGAGAGACTAGCTGTTGGTGTCTGCACGGGCAAATTGAACGCTCATTTCCCACCAGGAAGAGGAATTAACCAAAGGCTCAGCGTGCCCGGCCGGAAACAGATTAGGGCCTGAAGCAATCCTGCGGTTTTGCGGCCAGCTCACAAGAAAGCGAGTTGAAGAAAGGAGCTCAGGGGCACTGTAATTCACAAACATGCAGAGTTATGAATGACAGCTATCGTCCAAAAATGTACTGAAGTAAGTCTTCCAAGAGGACTTGAAAGCGGGGCAGAATTTCAGGAAAACGATTTCAGGGGGTAGACTGGAATTGCACTTAAAGCATAGGAAAAGAGGCAGAATGTCGACAATGATGCACTTGGTGAAAAAGGGCGTATGCGTTTTTTCCTGAATATATTCAGGAAAAAACGCATACGCCCTTTTTGGCCAACCAAGCAAGCGTGTAAAGGAAATCTGCACTACAATGAAGTCTCACTGCCCCCCGGTCAAAAGGGCCATCTGATAAATGTTTAAAATCCAGAAAGGCAGGACAGGTCTTGGAGAACAGGGAGCCTTGTTATGCTGATGGTCGGGATGTAAATTGCCAACAGCCACTCTGGAGAAATGTATGGTGTATCCTGAAACACGTAGGAAACAAAGCAACACAGCCTATGTCACTTCCACTTATGCTCCTATAGATTAGGGAAATTAAAATCACAAACACACAGCCACCCCAAAGTTTGGGATGGCTCTGTTTACAAGAACCTTGTCTACGGTACAAGTTAAATATCCAAGAAAGCAAAAAATGCATAAAGAAGTTGTGGTACGCACGTACAGTGGAATATCATTCAGCAATGAAATCTACGTCATCAGGTCCTATCGGCATAATGAGTGGATTCAGGTACGATGATTCTACGAGAAATAAGTCACACAGAAAAAGAAACATCATAAGATATCACTAATACACGGAATGTCACCTTGGCTACACATGAACTGAATTACAAAACAGAACAGGGTCTCAAATTTAGAAAACCAACTTATGCTTGCTTATGGGGAAAAGTGAGTTGAGGTGCTGCATAATACCAGAGATTGAAATTAGCACAGATACCGTTCCATAAGCCAAATATATAATAGACAAGACCTACTCCTTGCTCAACGAAATGGACTCAACACCCCATATTCAACGCCTGGGAAGATACCTGACAAGTAAGAATCTTAAAACCCATGGATTTATATGTCTCCATAAGGAAATCAAGCGTGTGTACAGCGGCCTAAACGCAGCAGTGAACATCCGATAAATCCCATTATCAAAATGAATTTCAAAAACAAAACACAATGACAGTGAAATAGAGAGCAATTCTTAAATAATTCATTCAGGGCTTGTGATGCCACCTGGATTTACCACATCTACACCCAGAGCTGGGTGAGACATAAGGCTGGACACTTCGGGCTGATAGCATTGGTGAGGTTCGGTGAGCAAACGCAGACCCTTTGAAGTCATACTGCATGGTACCCATTCCATGGGTCCCAACTCTCCAGGTTTAAGGGATACTTCCTTCAGCTAAAACATGCATGGGAAACCCACAGTCCAGTGCACTGTGTGACCGGGAAACATTTTCAAATGCATCTCAGGTTTCGTCCCCTGGTACTCGGGTTCACCATTCCAGACGCTTTACTAACACTCTCCCCACTTGGAGAGTCAGTGCCTTTAACCTCTTGTTTGGCACAGTTTGCAATTTCTGCGCAAGATGAACAGGAATAGGGAGAACCAAAGAGAGACTAGCTGTTGGTGTCTGCACGGGCAAATTGAACGCTCATTTCCCACCAGGAAGAGGAATTAACCAAAGGCTCAGCGTGCCCGGCCGGAAACAGATTAGGGCCTGAAGCAATCCTGCGGTTTTGCGGCCAGCTCACAAGAAAGCGAGTTGAAGAAAGGAGCTCAGGGGCACTGTAATTCACAAACATGCAGAGTTATGAATGACAGCTATCGTCCAAAAATGTACTGAAGTAAGTCTTCCAAGAGGACTTGAAAGCGGGGCAGAATTTCAGGAAAACGATTTCAGGGGGTAGACTGGAATTGCACTTAAAGCATAGGAAAAGAGGCAGAATGTCGACAATGATGCACTTGGTGAAAAAGGGCGTATGCGTTTTTTCCTGAATATATTCAGGAAAAAACGCATACGCCCTTTTTGGCCAACCAAGCAAGCGTGTAAAGGAAATCTGCACTACAATGAAGTCTCACTGTCCCCCGGTCAAAAGGGCCATCTGAAAAAAGTGTAAAATCCAGAAAGGCAGGACAGGTCTTGGAGAACAGGGAACCTTGTTATGCTGATGGTCGGGATGTAAATTGCCAACAGCCACTCTGGAGAAATGTATGGTGTATCCTGAAACACGTAGGAAACAAAGCAACACAGCCTATGTCACTTCCACTTATGGTCCTATAGATTAGGGAAATTAAAATCACAAGCACACAGCCACCCCAAAGTTTGGGATGGCTCTGTTTACAAGAACCTTGTCTACGGTACAAGTTAAATATCCGAGAAAGGAAAAAATGGATAAAGAAGTTTTGGTACGCACGTACAATGGAATATCACTCAGCAATGAAATCTGCGTCTCCAGGCCCGTAGCGGCATAATGAGTGGATTCAGGTACGATGATTCTACGAGAAATAAGTCACACAGAAAAAGAAACATCATAAGATATCACTAATACACGGAATGTCACCTTGGCTACACATGAACTGAATTACAAAACAGAACAGGGTCTCAAATTTAGAAAACCAACTTATGCTTGCTTATGGGGAAAATGAGTTGAGGTGCTGCATAATATCAGAGATTGAAATTAGCACAGATACCGTTCCATAAGCCAAATATATAATAGACAAGACCTACTCCTTGCTCAACGAAATGGGCTCAACACCCCATATTCAACGCCTGGGAAGATACCTGACAAGTAAGAATCTTAAAACCCATGGATTTATATGTCTCCATAAGGAAATCAAGCGTGTGTACAGCGGCCTAAACGCAGCAGTGAACATCCGATAAATCCCATTATCAAAATGAATTTCAAAAACAAAACACAATGACAGTGAAATAGAGAGCAATTCTTAAATAATTCATTCAGGGCTTGTGATGCCACCTGGATTTACCACATCTACACCCAGAGCTGGGTGAGACATAAGGCTGGACACTTCGGGCTGATAGCATTGGTGAGGTTCGGTGAGCAAACGCAGACCCTTTGAAGTCATACTGCATGGTACACATTCCATGGGTCCCAACTCTCCAGGTTTAAGGGATACTTCCTTCAGCTAAAACATGCATGGGAAACCCACAGTACAGTGCACTGTGTGACCGGGAAACGTTTTCAAATGCATCTCAGGTTTCGTCCCCTGGTACTCGGGTTCACCATTCCAGACGCTTTACTAACACTCTTCCCACTTGGAGAGTCAGTGCCTTTAAACTCCTGTTTGGTACAGTTTGCAATTTCTGCGCAAGATGAACAGGCATAGGGAGAACCAATGAGAGACTAGCTGTAGGTGCCTGCATGGGCAAATGGAACGCTCATTTCCCACCAGGATGAGGAATTAACCAAAGGCTCAGCGTGCCCGGCCGGAAACAGATTAGGGCCTGAAGCAATCCTGCGGTTTTGCGGCCAGCTCACAAGAAAGCGAGTTGAAGAAAGGAGCTCAGGGGCACTGTAATTCACAAACCTGCAGAGTTATGAATGACAGCTATCGTCCAAAAATGTACTGAAGTAAGTCTTCCAAGAGGACTTGAAAGCGGGGCAGAATTTCAGAGAAACGATTTCAGGGGATAGACTGGAATTGCACTTAAAGCATAGGAAAAGAGGCAGAATGTCGACAATGATGCACTTGGCCAAAAAGGGCGTATGCGTTTTTTCCTGAATATATTCAGGAAAAAACGCATACGCCCTTTTTGGCCAACCAAGCAAGCGTGTAAAGGAAATCTGCACTACAATGAAGTCTCACTGCCCCCCGGTCAAAAGGGCCATCAGAAAAAAGTGTAAAATCCAGAAAGACAGGACAGGTCATGGAGAACAGGGAGCCTTGTTACGCTGATGGGCGGGATATAAATTGCCAACAGCCAATCTGGAGAAGTGTATGGTGTTTTGTGAAACACGAAGGAAACAAAGCAACACAGCCTATGGCACTTCCACTTATGGTCCTATAGCTTAGGGAAATTAAAATCAAAAACACACAGCCACCCCAAAGTTTGGGACGGCTCTGTTTACAAGAACCTCGTCTACGGTACATGTTAAATATCCGAAAAAGCAAAAAATGGATAAAGAAGTTGTGGTATGCACGTACAATGGAATATCACTCAGCAATGAAATCTACGTCTTCAGGTCCGTAGCGGCATAATGAGTGGATTCAGGTACGATGATTCTACGAGAAATAAGTCACACAGAAAAAGAAACATCATAAGATACCACTAATACACGGAATGTAAACTTGGCTACACATAAACTGAATTACAAAACAGAAAAGGGTCTCAAATTTAGAAAACCAACTTATGCTTGCTTATGGGGAAAGGTGAGTTGGGGTGCTGCATAAAACCAGAGATTGAAATTAGCACAGATACCGTTCCATAAGCCAAATATATAATAGACAAGACCTACTCCTTGCTCAACAAAATGGACTCAACACCCCATATTCAACGCCTGGCAAGATACCTGACAAGTAAGAATCTTAAAACCCATGGATTTATATGTCTCCATAAGGAAATCAAGCGTGTGTACAGCGGCCTAAACGCAGCAGTGAAAATCCGATAAATCCCATTATCAAAATAAATTTCAAAAACAAAACACAATGACAGTGAAATAGAGAGCAATTCTTAAATAATTCATTCAGGGCTTGTGATGCAACCTGGATTTACCACATCTACACCCAGAGCTGGGTGAGTCATAAGGCTGGACACTTCGGGCTGATAGCATTGGTGAGGTTCGGTGAGCAAACGCAGACCCTTTGAAGTCATACTGCATGGTACCCATTCCATGGGTCCCAACTCTCCAGGTTTAAGGGATTCTTCCTTCAGCTAAAACATGCATGGGAAACCCAGACTATCGTCCGCTGTGTGATTGGGAAACGTTTTCAAATGCATCTCAGTTTTCGTCCCCTGGTACTCGGGTTCACCATTCCAGACGCTTTACTAACACTCTTCCCACTTGGAGAGTCAGTGCCTTTAAACTCCTGTTTGGTACAGTTTGCAATTTCTGCGCAAGATGAACAGGCATAGGGAGAACCAATGAGAGACTAGCTGTAGGTGCCTGCATGGGCAAATGGAACGCTCATTTCCCACCAGGATGAGGAATTAACCAAAGGCTCAGCGTGCCCGGCCGGAAACAGATTAGGGCCTGAAGCAATCCTGCGGTTTTGCGGCCAGCTCACAAGAAAGCGAGTTGAAGAAAGGAGCTCAGGGGCACTGTAATTCACAAACCTGCAGAGTTATGAATGACAGCTATCGTCCAAAAATGTACTGAAGTAAGTCTTCCAAGAGGACTTGAAAGCGGGGCAGAATTTCAGGAAAACGATTTCAGGGGGTAGACTGGAATTGCATTTAAAGCATAGGAAAAGAGGCAGAACGTCGACAATGATGCACTTGGCCAAAAAGGGCGTATGCTTTTTCCTGAATATATTCAGGAAAAAACGCATACGCCCTTTTTGGCCAACCATGCAAGCATGTTAAATAATTATGCACTACAATGAAGTGTCACAGCCCCCTGGTCAAAAGGGCCATCTAAAAAAAGTGTAAAATCCAGAAAGACAGCACAGGCCATGGAGAACAGGGAGCCTTGTTATGCTGATGGGCGGGATGTAAATTGCCAACAGCCACCCTGGAGAAGTGTATGGTGTTTCCTGAAACACCTAAAAAACAAAGCAACGGAGCCTACGGCACTTCCAGTTATGGTCCTATAGCTTAGGGAAATTAAAATCAAAAACACACAGCCACCCCAAATTTTCGGACGGCTCTGTTTACAAGAACCTCATCTACGGTACAAGTTAAATATCCCAGAATGTGAAAAATGGATAAAGAAGTTGTGGTTCGTACGTACAATGGAATATCACTCAGCAATGAAATCTATGTCATCAGGCCCATCACGGCATAATGAGTGGATTCAGCTACAGTGATTCTAAGTGAAATAAGTCACACAGAAAATGAAACATCATAAGATATCACTAATACACGGAATGTAAACTTGGCTACACATGAACTGAATTACAAAACAGAACAGGGACTCAAATTTAGAAAACCAACTTATGCTTGCTTAAGGGCAAAGGTGAGTTGGGGTGCTGCATAAAACCAGAGATTGAAAATAGCACAGATACCGTTCCATAAGCCAAATATGTAATAGTCAAGACCTACTCCTTGTTCAACGACATGGACTCAACACCACATATTCAACGCCTAGGAATATACCTGACTAGTAAGAATCTTAAAACCCGTGGATTTATATTTCTCTGTAGGAGAATCAAGCGTTTGTACAGCGGCATGAACGCAGCAGTGAAAATCCGATAAATCCCATTATCAAACTAAATTACAAAAACAAAACACAATGACAGTGAAAGAGACAGCAATTCTTAAATAATTGATTCAGGGCTTGTGATGAAACCTGGATTTACCACATCTACACCCAGAGCTGGGTGAGGCATAAGGCTGGACACTTCGAACTGATAGCATTGGTGAGGTTCAGTGAGCAAATTCAGACCCTTTTTAGTCATACTGCATGGTACCCATTCCATGGGTCAATAATCTCCAGGTTTAAGGAATTCTTCCTTCAGCTAAAACATGCATGGGAAACCCAGAGTATTGTCCACTGTGAGACTGGGAAACCATTTTAAATGGCTCTCAGGTTTCGTTCCCTGGTACTCGGGTTCACCATTCCAGATGCTTTACTAACCCTCTACCCACTTGGAGAGTCAGTGCCTTTAACCTCCTGTTTGGCACAGTTTGCAATTTCTGCACAAGATGAACAGGAATAGGGAGAACCAATGAGAGACTAGCTGTAGGTGTCTCCACGGGCAAATTGAATGCTCATTTCTCACCAGAAAGAGGAATTTACCAAAGGCTCAGTGTGCCGTGCCGAAACCAGATTACGGCCTGAAGCAATCCTGCGGTTTTGCGGCCAGCTCACAAGAAAGCATGTTGAAGAAAGGAGCTCAGGGACACTGTATTTAACAAACCTGCAGAGTTATTAATGACAGGTATCATACAAAAATATATTGAAGTAAGGCTGCGAGGAGGACTTGAAAGCGGGGTAGTATTCCTGGAATATGATTTCAGGACGTAGACGGGAAGTGCTCTGAAAGCATAGGAGAAGAGGCAGATCCTGGACAATGATGCACTTGGTCAAAATGTGCATATGCGTTTTTTCCAGGGCCCTCATTAAAGAGGGTAGGAGGCTCCCAGAATGCTTTAGTGGCCAACAGAGGGCCCACATCATCAAGGCGACGTGAGCCAGCCAGGCAGGAGTGACCTCACATCAGAGGGCCCACCTCACAGAAGGGTAAGGAACCCAGCCAGGATCAGACTCTCACCAGAGTGCCCACATAACCAAGGGGCTGGGAACCAGGCAGGAGTGTCATCACACCCGTGGGGCCATATCATCAAAAGTTGAGGTAACAAGAAAATGTGGCCTCAAACCAGAGGACCCACATCACCATGGGTCTTGGAGCGAGGCAGGCAGGATTAACCTCACAACACATGGCCCATTGTATAAAAAAGGTGAGGAATCCAGCAGTTGGAGCATCCGAGCAGGCGGCCCAGAGCACCGAGGCTATGGGATCCAGGCAGTGATGAACTCACAACAGAGGGCCCTCATCATGAAACTGTGAGCAAACCAGCCGTTGTGACCTCAGAGCACAAGGCCCACATCCCCATGGGGAAGGGAACCAAGTAGGAGTGTCATCGCACCAGTGGGCACACATCAGAAAATGTGGGGAGCCCAGCAGTTAGGGCCTGACACCAGAGGGCTCTCATCACCGAGGAGAGGAGGCTCCCAGCAGGCTCCAACTGCTACCAGTGGGCCGCCGTCGCCAATGCGGGGTGTGCCAGCCAGGCAAGAGTGACCTCAGAGCAGAGGACCCACCTCACAAAAGTGTGAGGAACCCAAGGAGGATCAGACTCTCACCAGAGGGCCCACATCACCAAGAGAATGGGAACCAGGCTGGAGTGTCCTCACACCAGTGGGACCTCATCAACGAAATGTGAGTGACCCAGCACACGTGGCCTCAAACCAGAGGACACACATCACCAAGGGGCTGGGAGTGAGGCAGGCAGGAGGAGTCTCAAAACAGAGGGCCCATAGAAGAAAAAATGTGAGGAATCCCTCAGTTGGAACCTCCCAGCAGGTGGCCAGGAGCCGCGAGGCTATGGGATCCAGGCCGGAGAGAACTCACAGCAGAGGGCCCTCATCATGAAACTGAGCAACCCACGGTTGGGACCTCAGAGCAGAAGGCCCACATTCCCATGGGGTTGCGAACCTGGCAGGAGTGTACTCGAACCACAGGGCGCATATCAGAAAATATTGGGAGCCCAGGAGTTAGGGCCTGACGTCAGAGGGCCCTCATTACCGAGGGGAGGAGACACCCAGCAGGCACCAAATCACATCAGAGGGCTGACTTCGCCAAGGCGGGGTGTGCCAGCCAGGCAGGAGTGACGTCAGAGAAGAGGGCCCAACTCACAGAAGTGTGAGGAACCCAACCAGGACCAGACTCTCACCAGATGGCCCACATCACCAAGGGGATGGGAACCAGGCAGGAGTGTCCTCACACCAGTGGGCCCACATCAGCCAAAGGTGAGGAACCCAGCACATGTGGCCTCAAACCACAGGACACACATCACCAAGGGGCTGGGAGTGAGGCAGGTGTCCGGAGGGGCACATTTAACTCTAATTTCCCACCAGGAAGAGGAATTAACCAAAGGCTCAGAGTGCCATGCCAGACCCTGATTATGGCCTAAAGCAAACCTGCGGTTCTGTGGCCAGCTTTCAAGGAAACGAGTTACGAAAGGAAATCACGGGCACTGTAATTCACAAACCTGCAGAGTTATAAATGACAGCTATTGGCAAAAATATACTGAAGTAAGTCTGCAAAGAGGACTTCAAAACGAGGCAGAATTGCAGGAATCATATTTCAGGAGGTAGATTGGACTTGCATTTAAAGCATGTGAAAAGCGGCAGATCTTTGACAGTGATGCACTTGGACAAAAGTGCGTAAACATTTTTTCCTGAATATATTCAGGAAAAAACACATATGCCCTTTTTGGCCAACCAAGCACTCGAGCAATGGAAATCCGCACTACAATGAAGTCTCATTTCCCATTCGTCAAAAGGGCCATCTGAAAAAAGTGTAAAAACCAGAAACACAGGACAGGCCATGGAGAACAGGGAGCCTTGTTATGCGGATGGGCGGGATGTAAATTGCCAACAGCCACTCTGGAGATGTGTATGGTGTTTCCTCAAAAACCTAAAAAACAAAGCAACGGAGCCTATGGCATTACCACTTATTTTCCTATAGCTTAGTGAAATTAAAATCAAAAACACACAGCCACCGCCAAGTTTCTGTTTACGGCTCTGTTTACAAGAACCTCGTTTACGGTACAAGTTAAATATCCCAGAAAGCGAAAAATGGATAAAGAAGTGTGGTACGTACGTACAAAGGAATATCACTCACCAATGAAATCTATGTCATCAGGCCCGTCGCGGCATAATGAGTGGATTCAGGTACGATGATTCTAAGTGAAATAACTCACACAGAAAATGAAACATCATAAGATATCACTAATACACGGAATGTAAACTTGGCTACACATGAACTGAATTACAAAACAGAACAGGGTCTCAAATTTAGAAAACCAACTTATGCTTGCTTAAGGGGAAAGGTGAGTTGGGATGCTGCATAAAACCAGAGATAGAAATTAGCACAGATACCTTTCCATAAGCCAAATATGTAATAGTCAAGACCTAGCCCTTGCTCAACGAAATGGACTAAACACCCCATATTCAACGTCTAGGATTACACATGACTAGTAAGAATCTTCAAACCCATGGATTTATATGTCTCCGTAAGAGACTCAAGTGTGTGTACAGCGGCATGAATGCAGCAGAGAAAATCCGATAAAACCCATTATCAAAATGAATTACAAAAACAAACACAATGACAGTGAAATAGAGAGCAATTCTTAAATAATTCATTCAGGGCTTGTGATGCAACCTGGATTTACCACATCTACACCCAGAGCTGAGTGAGACATAAGGCTGGACACTTCGGGCTGATAGCATTGGTGAGGTTCGATGAGCAAATGCAGACCCTTTGAAGTCATACTGCATGGTACCCATTCCATGGGTCCCAACTCTCCAGGTTTAAGGGATTCTTCCTTCAGCTAAAACATGCATGGGAAACCCACAGTACAGTGCACTGTGTGACCGGGAAACGTTTTCAAATGCATCTCAGTTTTCGTCCCCTTTTACTCGGGTTCAACATTCCAGACCGTTTACTAACACTCTCCCCACTTGGAGAGTCAGTGCATTTAACCTCCTGTTTGGCACAGTTTGCAATTTCTGGGCAAGATGAACAGGAATAGGGAGAACCAATGAGAGACCAGCTGTAGGTGTCTGGACGGGCAAATGGAACGCTCATTTCCCACCAGGAAGAGGAATTAACCAAAGGTTCCGCATGCCGTGCCGGAACCAGATTAGGGCCTGAAGCATTCCTGCGGGTATGCGGCCAGCTCACAAGAAAGCGAGTTGAAGAAAGGAGCTCAGGGGCACTGTAATTCACAAACCTGCAGAGTTATAAATGACAGCTATCGTCCAAAAATATATTGAAGGAAGGCTGCGAAGAGGACTGGAAAGCGGGGTAGAATTGCAGGAAAACGATTTCAGGGGGTAGACTGGAATTGCATTTAAAGCATAGGAAAAGAGGCAGAACGTCGACAATGATGCACTTGGCCAAAAAGGGCGTATGCGTTTTTTCCTGAATATATTCAGGAAAAAACGCATACGCCCTTTTTGGCCAACCAAGCCAGCATGTTAAAGAAATCTGCACTACAAAGAAGTCTCACTGCCCCCAGGTCAAAAGGGCCATCTGAAAAAAGTGTAAAATCCAGAAAGACAGCACAGGCCATGGAGAACAGGGAGCCTTGTTATGCTGATGGGCGGGATGTAAATTGCCAACAGCCACTCTGGAGAAGTGTATGGTGTTTCCTGAAACACCTAAGAAACAAAGCAACGGAGACTACGGCACTTCCACTTATGGTCTTATAGATCACGGAAATTAAAATCAAAAACAGACAGCCACCCCAAAGTTTCAGACGGCTCTGTTTACAGGAATCTCGTCTACGGTACAAGTTAAATATCCCAGAATGTGAAAAATGGATAAAGAAGTTGTGGTACACACATTCAATGGAATATCACTCAGCAATGAAATCTATGTCATCAGGCCCATCGTGGCATAATGAGTGGATTCAGGTACGATGATTCTAAGTGAAATAAGTCACACAGAAAATGAAACATCATAAGATATCACTAATACACGGAATGTAAACTTGGCTACACATGAACTGAATTACAAAACAGAACAGGGTCTCAAATTTAGAAAACCACCTTATGCTTGCTTAAGGGGAAAAGTGAGTTGGGGTGCTGCATAAAACCAGAGATAGAAATTAGCACAGATACCTTTCCATAAGCCAAATATGTAATAGTCAAGACCTAGCCCTTGCTCAACGAAATGGACTAAACACCCCATATTCAACGCCTAGGAATACACCTGACTAGTAAGTTTCTTCAAACCCATGGATTTATATGTCTCCATAAGAGACTCAAGTGTGTGTACAGCGGCATGAATGCAGCAGAGAAAATCCGATAAATCCCATTATCAAAATGAATTACAAAAACAAACACAATGACAGTGAAATAGAGAGCAATTCTTAAATAATTCATTCAGGGCTTGTGATGCAACCTGGATTTACCACATCTACAACCAGAGCTGAGTGAGACATAAGGCTGTACACTTCGGCCTGATAGCATTGGTGAGGTTCGTTGCGAAAATGCAGGCCCTTTGAAGTCATACTGCATGGTACCCATTCCATGGGTCCCAACTCTCCAGGTTTAAGGGATTCTTCCTTCAGCTAAAACATGCATGGGAAACCCACAGTATGGTGCACCGTGTGACCGGGAAACCTTTTCAAATGCATCTCAGTTTTCGTCCCCTTTTACTCGGGTTCACGATTGAAGACCCTTTACTAATACTCTCCCCACTTAGAGAGTCAGTGCCTTTAACCTCCTGTTTGGCACAGTTTGCAATTTCTGCGCAAGATGAACAAGAATAGGGAGAACCAATGAGAGACTAGCTCTAGGTGTCTGCACGTTCAAATATAACACTCATTTCCCACCAGGAAGAGGAATTTACCAAAGGATCAGCATGCTGTGCCGTAACCAGATTAGGGCATGAAGCAATGCTGCGGGTTTGCGGCCAGCTCACAAGAAAGCGAGTAGAAGAAAGGAGCTCAGGCGCACTGTCATTCACAAACCTGCAGAGTTATAAATGTCAGCTATTGTCCAAAAATGTATTGAAGTAAGGCTGCGTAGAGGACTTGAAAGCGGGGCAGAATTGCAGGAAAACGAGTTCAGGGGCAGACTGGAATTGCATTTAAAGCATAAGGAAAGAGACAGAAAGTCGACAATGATGCACTTGGTCAAAAAGGGCGTATGCGTTTTTTCCTGAATATATTCAAGAAAAAACACATACGCCCTTTGTGGCCAAACAAGCAAGCCTGTAAAGAAATCTGCATTACAGTGAAGTCTCACTGCCCCCCTGTCAAAAGGGACATCTGAAAAAAGTGAAAAATCCAGAAAGGCAGGACAGGCCATGGAGAACAGGGAGCCTTGTTATGCTGATGGGCGGGATGTAACTTGCCAACAGCCACTCTGGAGAAGTGTATGGTGTTTCCTCAAACACCTAAAAAACTAAGCAACGGAGCCTACGGCACTTCAACTTATGGTTCTATAGCTTAGGGAACTTAAAATCAAAAAGACACAGCCACCCATAAATTTTGGACGGCTCTGCTTACAAGAACCTCATTTACGGTACAAGTGAAATATCCCAGAAAGCAAAAAATGGATAAAGAAGTTGTTGTACGTACGTACAATGGAATATCACTCAGCAATGAAATCTATGTCATGAGGCCCGTCGCGGCATAATGAGTGGATTCAGGTACGATCATTCTAAGTTAACTAAGTCACACAGAAAAAGAAACACCATAAGATATCTCAAATACACGGAATGCAAACATGGCTGCACATGAACTCAATTACAAAACAGAAAAGGGTCTCAAATTTAGAAAACCAACTTATGCTTGCTTAAGGGGAAAGGTGAGTTGTGGTGCTGCATAAAACCAGAGATTGAAATTAGCACAGATACCTTTCCATAAGCAAATATGTAATAGTCAGGACCTACTCCTTGCTCCACGAAATGGACTCAACACCCCATATTCAATGCCTAGGAATATACCTGAATAGTAAGAATCTGAAAACCCATGGATTTATATGTCTCCATAAGAGAATCAAGCATGTGTACGGCGGCATAAACGCAGCAGTGAAAATCCGATAAATCCCATTATCAAAATAAATTACAAAAACAAAACACAATGACAGTGAAATAGAGAGCAATTATTAAATAATTCATTCAGGGCTTGTGATGCAACCTGGATTTACCACATCTACACCCCGAGCTGAGTGAGACATAAGGCTGGACACTTCGGGCTGATAGCATTGGTGACGTTCGGTGAGCAAAGGCAACCCTTTGAAGTCATACTGCGTGGTACCCATTCCATGGGTCCCAACTCTCCAGGATGAAGGGATTCTTCCTTCAGGTAAAACATGCATGGGCAACCCAGAATATGGTCCACCGTGTGACCGGGAAAACTTTTTAAATGCGTCTCAGTTTTTGTCCCCTCGTACTCGGTTTTACCATTCCAGACGCTTTACTAACACTCTCCCCACTTGGAGAGTCAGTGCCTTTAACCTCCTGTTTGGCACAGTTTGGAATTTCTGCGCAAGATGAACAGGAATATGGAGAACCAATGAGAGATTAGCTGTAGGTGTCTGCACGAACAAATTTAACGCTCATTTCCCACCAGGAAGAGGAATTAGCCAAAGGCTCAGCATGCCGTGTCGGAACCAGATTAGGGCCTGAAGCAATCCTGCGGTTTTGCGGCCACCTCACAAGAAAGCGAGTTGAAGAAAGGAGCTCAGGGGCACTGTAATTCACAAACCTGCAGAGTTATAAATGACAGCTATCGTCCAAAAATATATTGAAGTAAGGCTGCAAAGAGGACTTGAACGTGGGGCAGAATTCCAGGAATACGATTTCAGGAGGTAGACGGGAAGTCCTCTGAAAGTATAGGAGAAGAGGCAGAACCTCGACAATGATGCACTTGGTCAAAAAGGGCATATGCGTTTCTTCCAGGGCCCTTATTAAAGAGGGTAGGAGGCTCCCAGCATGCTTCAGTGGCCAACAGAGGGCCTATGTCGCCAAGGCGACATGAGCCATCCAGGCAGGAGTGACCTCACATCAGAGGGCCCACCTCACAGAAGGGTAAGGAACCCAGTCATGATCAGACTCTCACCAGAGTGTCCACATAAGCAAGGGGCTGGGAACCAGGCAGGAGTGTCCTCACACCCGTGGGGCCACATCATCGAAAGTTGAGGTACCCAGCACATGTGGCCTCAAACCAGAGGACCCACATCACCATGGGTCTCGGAGCGAGGCAGGCAGGATTAACCTCAAAACACATGGCCCATTGTATAAAAAAGGTGAGGAATCCAGCAGTTGGAACATCCCAGCAGGCGGCCCAGAGCACCGAGGCTATGGGATCCAGGCAGTGATGAACTCACAACAGAGGGCCCTCATCGTGATACTGTAAGCAACCCAGCCGTTGTAACCTCAGAGCACAAGGCCCACATCCCCATGGGGAAGGGAACCAAGCAGGAGTGTCATCGCACCAGTGGGCACACATCAGAAAAGGTGGGGAGCCCAGCAGTTAGGGCCGGACGCCAGAGGGCCCTCATCACTGAGGAGAGGAGGCTCCCAGCAAGCTCCAACTGCTACCAGAAGGCCGACGTCGCCAATGCAGGGTGTGCCAGCCAGGCAGGAGTGACCTCAGAGCAGAGGGCCAACCACACAAAAGTGTGAGGAACCCAAAGAGGATCAGACTCTCACCGGAGGGCCCACATCACCAAGGGAATGGAAACCAGGCAGGAGTGTTCTCACACCAGTGTGGTCACATCACCGAAATGTGACGGACCCAGCACACGTGGCCTCAAACTACAGGACACACATCACCAAGGGGCTGGGAGTGAGGCAGGCAGGAGGAGCCTCCAAACAGAGAGCCCATAGCGTAAAAAAGGTGAGGAATCCCGCAGTTGGAACCTCCCAGCAGGGGGCCAGGAGCAGCGAGGCTATGGGATCCAGGCCTGACTGAACTCAAAACAGAGGGCCCTCATTATGAAACTGTGAGCAACCCAGCCGTTGGGACCTTAGAGCAGAAGGCCCACATTCCCATGGGGTTGGGATCCTGGCAGGAGTGTACTCGCACCACAGGGCGCACATCAGAAACTTTTGGGAGCCCATGAGTTAGGGTCTGACGCCAGAGGGCCCTCATTACCGAGGGGAGGAGACTCCCAGCAGGCACCAACTCCCAACTGAGGGCCCACATCGCCAAGTTGACGTGTGCCAGCCAGGCAGGAGTGACCTCACAGCAGAGGGCCTACCGCACAGAAGGGTGAGGAACCCAGCCAGGATAAGACTCTCACCAGAGGGCCCACATCACCAAGGGGATCGGAACAAGGCAGGAGTGTCCTCACACCAGTGTGGCCACATTATAGAAAGGTGAGGAACCCAGCACATGTGGCCTAAACCAGAGGACCCACATTTCCAAGGTGCTCCGAGTGAGGCAGGCAGGAGTAGCCTAACAACACAGGGCCCACAGAATAAAAAATGTGAGGAATCCAGCAGTTTGAACCTCCCAGCAGGTGGCCCAGAGCATGGAGTCTATGGGATCCAGGCCACAGTGAACTCACAGCAGAGGGCCCACATCATGAAACTGTGAGCAACCCAGCCAGTGGGACCTCAGAGCAGAAGGCCCAC
This sequence comes from Delphinapterus leucas, assembly GCF_059928025.1. NCBI lineage: Eukaryota > Metazoa > Chordata > Mammalia > Artiodactyla > Monodontidae > Delphinapterus > Delphinapterus leucas. The sequence continues at coordinate 6,795,628 of NW_028322237.1, forward strand.
ATCCCCATGGGGATGGGAACCTCGCAGGAGTGTCCTCGCACAACTTAGCACGTATCAGAAAATGTGGGAACCCAGCAGTTATGGCCTGGCGCCAGAGGGCCCTCATCACGGAGGAGAGGAGGCTACCAGCAGGCTCCAAATGCCACCAGAGGGCCGACGTCACCAAGGCAATGGGAGCAAGCCAGGCAGGAGTTACCTCACAGCAGAGGGCCCACCTCACAGAAGTGTGAGGAGCCCAAACAGGATCAGACTCTAACCAGAGCGCCCACATCACCAAGGGGATGGAAACCAGGCAGGAGTGTCCTCACACCAGTGGGGCCACATCAGCGAAAGGTGAGGAGCACAGCACATGTGGCCTCAAACAAGGGGACACACATCACGAAAGGGCTGGGAGTGAGGCATGCAGGAGGAGACTAACAACAGAGCGCCCATAGAATAAAAAAGGTGAGGAACCCCGCAGTTGGAAGCTCCAAGCAGGTGGCCCAGAGCACCGAGGCTATGGGATCCATGCCAGAGTGAACTCACAGCAGAGGGCCCACATTCTGACACTGTGAGCAACCCAGCCGTTGGGACCTCAGAGCAGAAAGCCCACATCCCCATGGGGATGGGACCCTGGCTGGAGTGTACTCGCACGACAGGGCGCACATCAGAAAATTTTGGGAGCCCATGAGTTAGGGCCTGACGCCAGAGGGCCCTCATTACCGAGGGGAGGAGACTCCCAGCAGGCACCAACTCCCAACTGAGGGCCCACATCGCCAAGGTGACGTGTGCCAGCCAGGCAGGAGTGACCTCACAGCAGAGGGCCCACCTCCCAGAAGTGTGAGGAATCCAGACAGGATCAGACTCTCACCAGAGGGCCCCCATCACCAAGGGGATGGGAACCAGGCAGGAGTGTCCTCACACCAGTGGGGCCACATCAATAAAGGTGAGGAAACCGGTACATGTGGCCTTAAACCAGAGGACCTACATCACAAATGGGCTGGGAGTGAGTCAGGAAGTAGGAGCATGAAAACACAGGACACGAAGAATAAAAAAGGTAAGGAATCCAGCAGTAGGAACCTCCCAGCAGGCCGCTCAGAGCACAGAGGCTATGGGATCTAGGCCTGGGTGAACTAACACCAGAGAGCCAACATCATGAAACGGTGAACAACACAGGTGTTGGGACCTTAGAGCAGAAGGCCCACATGCCCATGGGGATGGGAACCTCGCAGGAGTGTCCTCGCACCACTTAGCACGTATCAGAAAATGTGGGTACCCAGCAGTTAGGGCCTGAGGCAAGAGGGCCCCCATCACCGAGGGGAGGTTTCCAGCAGGCTCCAACTGCCACAAGAGGGCCGATGTTGCCCAGGTGGGGTGTGCCAGCCAGGCAGGAGTGACCTCACAGCAGAGGGCCCCCCTCACAGAAGGGTGAGGAACCCAGCCAGGATCAGACTCTCACAAGAGGGCCCACATCATCAAGGGGATAGGAACCAGGCAGGAGTGTCCTCACACCAGTGGGGCCACATCATCGAAAGGCGAGGGACCCAGCATACGTGGCCTCAAACCAGAGGACACACATCACCAAGGGGCTGGGAGTGAGGCAGGCAGGAGGAGTCTCAAAACAGAGGGTCCATAGAAGAAAAAAGGTGAGGAATCCCGCAGTTGTAACCTCCCAGCAGGTGGCCAGGAACAGCGAGGCTATGGGATCCAGGCCGGAGAGAACTCACAGCAGAGGGCCCTCATCATGAAACTGAGCAACCCAAGGTTGGGACCTCAGAGCAGAAGGCCCACATTCCCATGGGGTTGGGAACCAGGCAGAAGTGTACTCGAACCACAGGGCGCATATCAGAAAATATTGGGATCCCAGGAGTTAGGGTCTGACGCCAGAGGGCCCTCATTACCGAGGGGAGGAGACACCCAGCAGGCACCAAATCCCACCAGAGGGCCGACGTCGCCAAGGCGGGGTGTGCCAGCCAGGCAGGAGTGACCTCAGAGAAGAGGGCCCACCTCACAGAAGTGTGAGGAACCCAACCAGGATCAGACTCTCACCGGAGGGCCCACATCACCAAGGGGATGGGAACCAGGCAGGAGTGTCCTCACACCAGTGGGGCCACATCAGCCAAAGGTGAGGAACCCAGCACATGTGGCCTCAAACCACAGGACACACATCACCAAGGGGCTAGGAGTGAGGCAGGTGTCTGGAGGGGCACATTTAACTCTAATTTCCCACCAGGAAGTGGAATGAACCAAAGTCTCAGAGTGCCGTGCCGGACCCTGATTACGGCCTGAAGCAAACCTGCGGTTCTGTGGCCAGTTTTCAAGGAAACGAGTTAAGAAAGGAAATCACGGGCACTGTAATTCACAAACCTGCAGTGTTATAAATGACAGCTATTGGCAAAATTATATGGAAGTGAGTCTGCAAAGAGGACTTGAAAACGAGGCAGAATTGCAGGAATCATATTTCAGGAGGTAGATTGGAATTGCATTTAAAGCATGTGAAAAGCGGCAGATCTTTGACAGTGATGCACTTGGACAAAAGTGCGTAAACATTTTTTCCTGAATATATTCAGGAAAAAACACATATGCCCTTTTTGGCCAACCAAGCACTCGAGAAATGGAAATCCGCACTACAATGAAGTCTCATTTCCCATTCGTCAAAAGGGCCATCTGAAAAAAGTGTAAAAACCAGAAACACAGGACAGGCCATGGAGAACAGGGAGCCTTGTTATGCTGATGGGCGGGATGTAAATTGCCAACAGACACTCTGGAGATGTGTATGGTGTATCCTGAAACATCTGAAAAACAAAGCTACAGACCCTAGGGCACTTCCACTTTTGGCCCTATAGCTTAGGAAAATTAAAATCAACAAGACACAGCCAACACCAAATTTAGGGCTGCTGTGTTTACAAGAACCTTGAGTCCAGTACAAATTAAATATCCCAGAAAGAAAAAAATGGATAAAGGAGTTGTGCTACTTACGTACAACGGAATATCACTCAGCAATGAAATCAATGTCATCAGGCCTCTAGCAGCAAATTGAGTGGATTTAAGTATGATGATTCTAAGAGAAATAGGTCACACAGAGAAAGAGAATTATCATAAGATATCACTAATAGAGAGAGTGTAAACTTGGCTACACATAAACTGAATTCCAAAACCGAACAGAGTCTCACATTTAGATAAAAACTTATGCTTGCTTAAGGGGAAAGTTGAGTTGGGGTGCTGTATAAAACCAGAGATTGAAATTAGCACACATACCGTTCCATAAGCCAAATATGTAATAGACAGGACCTACTCTTTGCTCAACGAAATAGACTCATCCATGGTGTATCACCTCACACCTGTTAGAATGGGCATCATCAGAAAATCTACAAACAACAAATGCTGGAAAGGGTGTGGAGATAAGGAACCCTCTTCCACTATTGTTGGGAATGTAAATTGATACAGTCACTGTGGAGGACATTATGGAGTTTCTTATAAAACTAAGAATAGAATTACCATATGATACAGCAATCCCACTACTGGGCATATACCCAGACAAAACCATAAATCAAAAAGAGACATTCACCGCAATGTTCATTGCATCACTATTTACAATATCCAGGTAATGGAAGCAACCTAAATGCCCACAGACAGACGAATGCATAAAGATGTGGTACATATATAAAATGGAATATTACTAAGCCATAAAAAGGAATGAAATTGGGTCATTTGTAGAGACGTTGATGGATCTAGAGACTGTCATACAGAGTGAAGTAAGTCAGAAAGAGAAAAACAAATCTTGTCTATTAATGCATATATGTGGAACCTAGAAAAATTGTACAGATGAACCGTTTTGCCAGGCAGAAATAGAGCAACAGATGTAGACAACAAACGTATGGACACCAAGGGGGGAAAGCTGTTGGGGGGTGGTGGTGGGAGGAGTTGAGAGATTGGGATTGGCATGTATACATTTATATGTATAAAATAGATAACCAAAAAGAACCTGCTGTATAAAAAAATAAAATAAAATTCAAATTACAAAAAGTAAAACAGAAAAAATATTCTTCCCTTCACATACATGTATTTATATGAATAAATTATTTCCATGCTTATATCTGTAAATACAAAAAAGAGGAATAAAATCTACCTTGAACCAAAAACGAAAAAAAGAAAAAAAAACAGAACCCACCAGTTACACAGAGGAAAACCGTATCAGGGCACTTGCTCCAGTTGTAAACAATTCTGAAGTTGGTCAGTGGTGGGGAATCATCTCCCATTCAGCCAGCAGGCCCCACGCAACAAGCGTCCTCATTGCAAAGCTGGGGGACCGTGCCGAGGCATCTGTGAGTAAACGTGGGCTGAGCCCCAGGCCAGCTGCTGCTGAAATGTTCCCACCCTTCCCAGGTAAAACACCTGAATATGTACAAGGACTTGAAAGCCTAGAGGAAGGGCCATGGAGCCACATGAGTGACAGCATGCCAGCCGACTTGGTGCCTGCAGGCCAGCCAGGATGGTCCTGGCCCTGGGTGCTCTTCTGGAAGCTTTCCATTTCCCTGCCTGAGATACCCCTGCTGTCCCGGCCCCCACTGCCTTCTTCCTCACTCACCTCTGCCCAGGGAGAAATTCCAGCGGCAGGTATGGGTGACACATCCTCTTCTTTAGCAGGTGGCATCTTGGCAACTGCTGCAGAAAGTCCAGCAGAGCCCCACTCACACTGGGCCACCCACAAAGCCGTGGCCTCTCACTCCCTCCCACCAGTCCAGCCCCAAGACTGCTGACAGGGCAGAGAAAATGGCGTCAGGCACAGCTGCAGGGGCTCTTGCTGCCTGGAGCGATGTTTATATTGATCTGAACCCAGGCACACCTGGGGAGGTCTGGCCGGCACGGTCGGGCTTCCCAGGCCAGCCAATAATCACCTCTCAGGGGCTCACAGTTGCAGAAACTGGAACTTGCTGAATCGGCCAGGTCCAAGGAACAGGTGTGGGCTCCTGAGAGTCAGGATAGACAAGGGGCTGCAGCTCTGGCTTGTTTTCTAATTATATTATCTGGCCCATGAGTGGGAGACAACTTCAAGAAAACCCTCTCCTAATGAGAGGAACCCAGGAGTCAGGGAGAGGAGGGGTGGCTGGTGGGTGGAGACAGAGGCCTGGTGCCCCGGGTGCAGTGGAAGTCTCTGGAAGACCAGGTGGAGGGAGGCCACACAGAGTGATGCCCAGGGTCACAGACCTGTCGGAGCTGCTGTTTGTTAGTTCAAGTCCTGCTCTGAGGTGCTCTGTGTCAGATCTGAGTGACAGGTGAGCTGGGAGTGCTCTGCAATGAGGGCGATATGCACGGTTCCTGTGTTCCCAGCCCTGCCATGGTACCTGCAAGGGTAGCTCTGTATCCTGGGAGGGGCCTGACCACGAGAGCCGCATGGGCTGCAGGGGAACCTGCCCAGGGAACCCCATATCCTGGGAGGGGCCTGAACACGAGAGCCCCATGGGCTGGGGTGGGGGTGGGGTACCTGCCCAGGTGAGCTCCATATCCTGGGATTGCCTGACCTCGAGAGCCACATGGGCTGCTGGAGTCCTGGTAAAGGATGTCAGGACAGTCAGTGAAGCCACCGAGGATATACCTCCAGTAGTTCCTAAATCCTACACCCTGCTGGTCATTCTACCAACCACCAGGACATGGTATTCTGTATTAGTCTTCAATGATGCCTTCTTTTGTATTCTATTAGTCCCAGAGTCACAAGAAATTTTGGCTTGTGAGTGGCAGGACTCAACATACAACTAAAACAATACTTCCGGGCCGTGTTGCCCCAAGGGTTCAAAAATTCCCACACCATCTTTGGGGAAAGCTCAGCTAAAGAACTAAAAGTTCTACCTCTGGAAAAGGAAACACTCCTTCAATATGCAGACGACATTCTGATCGCCAGCCCTACTATGGAGACCTCTGAACTACCAAGCCAATAAAGGATACAAGTTGCCCAAGAAAAAGCTCAAATATCACAGACTACGGTGACCTGCCTGGGCTTCATTCTCACAGAAGGTCGGAGAAGCCCATCCCAGGAAAGGGAAGAAACAATTTACAGCCTTACCCATTTCTGAAACTAGAAGACAGCTTAGGGGTTCCTGGGGAGGCCAGGGTTTGCTGCTTCTGGATCCCTAACTACAGTCTACTAGCTGGGCCTCTATATGAAACACTGAAAGGAAAAGATGATGATCCTTTTGAATAGAATGCAGAAGTGGCCTTTCAAGAATGGAAAGAGCAGTCAATTCAGACCCTTGCCCTGGAACTCCCTAATTTAGCTAAACCCTTTGACCTTTACATTCCTGGTGAACGGTGAATCGCCATTGGAGTATTAGTGCAAAACCTGGGACCACTTGAAATGGAACAATGCAAGAATGCGCTCCAGGTAGGATAAACTACGGTCACCAAGGGGCTTGGCCCACCGCCACATCTGGCCAAGATACTGGCAGTATCTGAAAATCTGGAAATCAGCAGCCCAAAAGGCCACCTCCCTCCGAAGGGAAAAGGACCCCACGTGGTGATCCTAACACCCAACCATTCCCTGAAGTTGCAGGGTTGGCTCCATGGGCACACTGACCTTGAGCGAGGAGGCCCTCCAACTCCAACCTCCATAGAGATAACCGGGGCAAAGTGGCACCATAAAGACTCGTGTGAAGGTGTCTGCACGGGCAAATTTAACGCTCATTTCCCACCAGGAAGAGGAATTAACCAAAGGCTCAGCATGCCGTGCCGGAACCAGATTAGGGCCTGAAGCAATCCTGCGGGTTTGCGGCCAGCTCACAAGAAAGCGAGTTGAAGAAAGGAGCTCAGGGACACTGTAATTCACAAACCTGCAGAGTTATAAATGACAGCTATCACCCAAAAATATACTGAAGGAAGGCTGCGAAGAGGACTTGAAAGCGGGGCAGAATTGCAAGAAAACGATTTCAGGGGGTAGACTGGAATTGCATTTAAAGCATAGGAAAAGAGGCAGAACGTCGACAATGATGCACTTGGCCAAAAAGGGCGTATGCGTTTTTTCCTGAATATATTCAGGAAAAAACGCATACGCCCTTTTTGGCCAACCAAGCAAGCATGTTAAAGAAATCTGCACTACAATGAAGTCTCACTGCCCCCCGTTCAAAAGGGCCATCTGAAAAAAGTGTAAAATCCAGAAAGGCAGCACAGGCCATGGAGAACAGGGAGCCTTGTTATGCTGATGGGCGGGATGTAAATTGCCAACAGCCACTCTGGAGATGTGTATGGTGTTTCCTCAAAAGCCTAAAAAACAAAGCAACGGAGCCTACGGCATTACCACTTTTTTTCCTATAGCTTAGGGAAATTAAAATCAAAAACACACAGCCACCGCAAAGTTTCTGTTTACGGCTCTGTTTACAAGAACCTCGTCTACGGTACAAGTTAAATATCCCAGAAAGCGAAAAATGGATAAAGAAGCGTGGTACGTACGTACAAAGGAATATCACTCACCAATGAAATCTATGTCATCAGGCCCGTCGCGGCATAATGAGTGGATTCACGTACGATGATTCTAAGTGAAATAAGTCACACAGAAAATGAAACATCATAAGATATCACTAATACACGGAATGTAAACTTGGCTACACATGAACTGAATTACAAAACAGAACAGGGTCTCAAATTTAGAAAAACTACTTATGCTTGCTTAAGGGGAAAGGTGAGTTGTGGTGCTGCATAAAACCAGAGATAGAAATTAGCACAGATACCTTTCCATAAGCCAAATATGTAATAGTCAAGACCTAACCCTTGCTCATCGAAATGGACTAAACACGCCATATTCAACGCCTAGGATTACACATGAGTAGTAAGAACCTTCAAACCCATGGATTTATATGTCTCCGTAAGAGACTCAAGTGTGTGTACAGCGGCATGAATGCAGCACAGAAAATCCGATAAAAACCATTATCAAAATGAATTACAAAAACAAACACAATGACAGTGAAATAGAGAGCAATTCTTAAATAATTCATTCAGGGCTTGTGATGCAACCTGGATTTACCACATCTACACCCAGAGCTGAGTGAGACATAAGGCTGGACACTTCGGGCTGATAGCATTGGTGAGGTTCGATGAGCAAATGCAGACCCTTTGAAGTCATACTGCATGGTACCCATTCCATGGGTCCCAACTCTCCAGGTTTAAGGGATTCTTCCTTCAGCTAAAACATGCATGGGAAACCCACAGTACAGTGCACTGTGTGACCGGGAAACGTTTTCAAATGCATCTCAGTTTTCGTCCCCTTTTACTCGGGTTCACCATTCCAGACCGTTTACTAACACTCTCCCCACTTGGAGAGTCAGTGCCTTTAACCTCCTGTTTGGCACAGTTTGCAATTTCTGCGCAAGATGAACAGGAATAGGGAGAACCAATGAGAGACTAGCTGTAGGTGTCTGGACGGGCAAATGGAACGCTCATTTCCCACCAGGAAGAGGAATTAACCAAAGGCTCAGCATGCCGTGCCGGAACCAGATTAGGGCCTGAAGCAATCCTGCGGGTTTGTGGCCAGCTCACAAGAGAGCGAGTTGAAGAAAGGAGCTCAGGGACACTGTAATTCACAAACCTGCAGAGTTATAAATGACAGCTATCGTCCAAAAATATATTGAAGGAAGGCTGCGAAGAGGACTGGAAAGCGGGGCAGAATTGCAGGAAAACGATTTCAGGGGGTAGACTGGAATTGCATTTAAAGCATAGGAAAAGAGGCAGAACGTCGACAATGATGCACTTGGCCAAAAAGGGCGTATGCGTTTTTTCCTGAATATATTCAGGAAAAAACGCATACGCCCTTTTTGGCCAACCAAGCCAGCATGTTAAAGAAATCTGCACTACAAAGAAGTCTCACTGCCCCCAGGTCAAAAGGGCCATCTGAAAAAAGTGTAAAATCCAGAAAGACAGCACAGGCCATGGAGAACAGGGAGCCTTGTTATGCTGATGGGCGGGATGTAAATTGCCAACAGCCACTCTGGAGAAGTGTATGGTGTTTCCTGAAACACCTAAGAAACAAAGCAACGGAGACTACGGCACTTCCACTTATGGTCTTATAGATCACGGAAATTAAAATCAAAAACAGACAGCCACCCCAAAGTTTCAGACGGCTCTGTTTACAGGAATCTCGTCTACGGTACAAGTTAAATATCCCAGAATGTGAAAAATGGATAAAGAAGTTGTGGTACACACATTCAATGGAATATCACTCAGCAATGAAATCTATGTCATCAGGCCCATCGTGGCATAATGAGTGGATTCAGGTACGATGATTCTAAGTGAAATAAGTCACACAGAAAATGAAACATCATAAGATATCACTAATACACGGAATGTAAACTTGGCTACACATGAACTGAATTACAAAACAGAACAGGGTCTCAAATTTAGAAAACCACCTTATGCTTGCTTAAGGGGAAAAGTGAGTTGGGGTGCTGCATAAACCAGAGATAGAAATTAGCACAGATACCTTTCCATAAGCCAAATATGTAATAGTCAAGACCTAGCCCTTGCTCAACGAAATGGACTAAACACCCCATATTCAACGCCTAGGAATACACCTGACTAGTAAGTATCTTCAAACCCATGGATTTATATGTCTCCATAAGAGACTCAAGTGTGTGTACAGCGGCATGAATGCAGCAGAGAAAATCCGATAAATCCCATTATCAAAATGAATTACAAAAACAAACACAATGACAGTGAAATAGAGAGCAATTCTTAAATAATTCATTCAGGGCTTGTGATGCAACCTGGATTTACCACATCTACAACCAGAGCTGAGTGAGACATAAGGCTGTACACTTCAGCCTGATAGCATTGGTGAGGTTCGTTGAGAAAATGCAGGCCCTTTGAAGTCATACTGCATGGTACCCATTCCATGGGTCCCAACTCTCCAGGTTTAAGGGATTCTTCCTTCAGCTAAAACATGCATGGGAAACCCACAGTATGGTGCACCGTGTGACTGGGAAACCTTTTCAAATGCATCTCAGTTTTCGTCCCCTTTTACTCGGGTTCACGATTGAAGACCCTTTACTAATACTCTCCCCACTTCGAGAGTCAGTGCCTTTAACCTCCTGTTTGGCACAGTTTGCAATTTCTGCGCAAGATGAACAAGAATAGGGAGAACCAATGAGAGACTAGCTCTAGGTGTCTGCACGTTCAAATATAACACTCATTTCCCACCAGGAAGAGGAATTTACCAAAGGATCAGCATGCTGTGCCGGAACCAGATTAGGGCATGAAGCAATCCTGCGGGTTTGCGGCCAGCTCACAAGAAAGCGAGTAGAAGAAAGGAGCTCAGGCGCACTGTCATTCACAAACCTGCAGAGTTATAAATGTCAGCTATTGTCCAAAAATGTATTGAAGTAAGGCTGCGTAGAGGACTTGAAAGCGGGGCAGAATTGCAGGAAAACGAGTTCAGGGGCAGACTGGAATTGCATTTAAAGCATAAGGAAAGAGACAGAAAGTCGACAATGATGCACTTGGTCAAAAAGGGCGTATGCGTTTTTTCCTGAATATATTCAAGAAAAAACACATACGCCCTTTTTGGCCAAACAAGCAAGCCTGTAAAGAAATCTGCATTACAATGAAGTCTCACTGCCCCCCTGTCAAAAGGGACATCTGAAAAAAGTGAAAAATCCAGAAAGGCAGGACAGGCCATGGAGAACAGGGAGCCTTGTTATGCTGATGGGCGGGATGTAAATTGCCAACAGCCACTCTGGAGAAGTGTATGGTGTTTCCTCAAACACCTAAAGAACTAAGCAACGGAGCCTACGGCACTTCCACTTATGGTTCTATAGCTTAGGGAAATTAAAATCAAAAAGACACAGCCACCCATAAATTTTGGACGGCTCTGCTTACAAGAACCTCATTTACGGTACAAGTGAAATATCCCAGAAAGCAAAAAATGGATAAAGAAGTTGTTGTACGTACGTACAATGGAATATCACTCAGCAATGAAATCTATGTCATGAGGCCCGTCGCGGCATAATGAGTGGATTCAGGTACGATCATTCTAAGTTAACTAAGTCACACAGAAAAAGAAACACCATAAGATATCTCAAATACACGGAATGTAAACATGGCTGCACATGAACTCAATTACAAAACAGAAAAGGGTCTCAAATTTAGAAAACCAACTTATGCTTGCTTAAGGGGAAAGGTGAGTTGTGGTGCTGCATAAAACCAGAGATTGAAATTAGCACAGATACCTTTCCATAAGCAAATATGTAATAGTCAGGACCTACTCCTTGCTCCACGAAATGGACTCAACACCCCATATTCAATGCCTAGGAATATACCTGACTAGTAAGAATCTGAAAACCCATGGATTTATATGTCTCCATAAGAGAATCAAGCATGTGTACGGCGGCATAAACGCAGCAGTGAAAATCCGATAAATCCCATTATCAAAATAAATTACAAAAACAAAACACAATGACAGTGAAATAGAGAGCAATTCTTAAATAATTCATTCAGGGCTTGTGATGCAACGTGGATTTACCACATCTACACCCCGAGCTGAGTGAGACATAAGGCTGGACACTTTGGGCTGATAGCATTGGTGACGTTCGGTGAGCAAAGGCAACCCTTTGAAGTCATACTGCGTGGTACCCATTCCATGGGTCCCAACTCTCCAGGTTGAAGGGATTCTTCCTTCAGGTAAAACATGCATGGGCAAACCCAGAATATGGTCCACCGTGTGACCGTGAAAACTTTTTAAATGCGTCTCAGTTTTCGTCCCCTCGTACTCGGTTTTACCATTCCAGACGCTTTACTAACACTCTCCCCACTTGGAGAGTCAGTGCCTTTAACCTCCTGTTTGGCACAGTTTGGAATTTCTGCGCAAGATGAACAGGAATAGGGAGAACCAATGAGAGATTAGCTGTAGGTGTCGGCACGAACAAATTTAACGCTCATTTCCCACCAGGAAGAGGAATTAGCCAAACGCTCAGCATGCCGTGTCGGAACCAGATTAGGGCCTGAAGCAATCCTGCGGTTTTGCGGCCAGCTCACAAGAAAGCGAGTTGAAGAAAGGAGCTCAGGGACACTGTAATTCACAAACCTGCAGAGTTATAAATGACAGCTATCGTCCAAAAATATATTGAAGTAAGGCTGCAAAGAGGACTTGAACGCGGGGCAGAATTCCAGGAATACGATTTCAGGAGGTAGACGGGAAGTCCTCTGAAAGTATAGGAGAAGAGGCAGAACCTCGACAATGATGCACTTGGTCAAAAAGGGCATATGCGTTTCTTCCAGGGCCCTTATTAAAGAGGGTAGGAGGCTCCCAGCATGCTTCAGTGGCCAACAGAGGGCCTACGTCGCCAAGGTGACATGAGCCATCCAGGCAGGAGTGACCTCACATCAGAGGGCCCACCTCACAGAAGGGTAAGGAACCCAGTCAGAATCAGACTCTCACCAGAGTGCCCACATAAGCAAGGGGCTGGGAACCAGGCAGGAGTGTCCTCACACCCGTGGGGCCACATCATCGAAAGTTGAGGTACCCAGCACATGTGGCCTCAAACCAGAGGACCCACATCACCATGGGTCTCGGAGCGAGGCAGGCAGGATTAACCTCAAAACACATGGCCCATTGTATAAAAAAGGTGAGGAATCCAGCAGTTGGAACATCCCAGCAGGCGGCCCAGAGCACCGAGGCTATGGGATCCAGGCAGTGATGAACTCACAACAGAGGGCCCTCATCGTGATACTGTAAGCAACCCAGCCATTGTAACCTCAGAGCACAAGGCCCACATCCCAATGGGGAAGGGAACCAAGCAGGAGTGTCATCGCACCAGTGGGCACACATCAGAAAAGGTGGGGAGCCCAGCAGTTAGGGCCGGACGCCAGAGGGCCCTCATCACTGAGGAGAGGAGGCTCCCAGCAAGCTCCAACTGCTACCAGAAGGCCGACGTCGCCAATGCAGGGTGTGCCAGCCAGGCAGGAGTGACCTCAGAGCAGAGGGCCAACCACACAAAAGTGTGAGGAACCCAAAGAGGATCAGACTCTCACCGGAGGGCCCACATCACCAAGGGAATGGAAACCAGGCAGGAGTGTTCTCACACCAGTGTGGTCACATCACCGAAATGTGACGGACCCAGCACACGTGGCCTCAAACTACAGGACACACATCACCAAGGGGCTGGGAGTGAGGCAGGCAGGAGGAGCCTCCAAACAGAGGGCCCATAGCGTAAAAAAGGTGAGGGATCCTGCAGTTGGAACCTCCCAGCAGGTGGCCAGGAGCAGCGAGGCTATGGGATCCAGGCCTGACTGAACTCAAAACAGAGGGCCCTCATTATGAAACTGTGAGCAACCCAGCCGTTGGGACCTTAGAGCAGAAGGCCCACATTCCCATGGGGTTGGGATCCTGGCAGGAGTGTACTCGCACCACAGGGCGCACATCAGAAACTTTTGGGAGCCCATGAGTTAGGGTCTGACGCCAGAGGGCCCTCATTACCGAGGGGAGGAGACTCCCAGCAGGCACCAACTCCCAACTGAGGGCCCACGTCGCCACGTTGACGTGTGCCAGCCAGGCAGGAGTGACCTCACAGCAGAGGGCCTACCTCACAGAAGGGTGAGGAACCCAGCCAGGATAAGACTCTCACCAGAGGGCCCACATCACCAAGGGGATCGGAACAAGGCAGGAGTGTCCTCACACCAGTGTGGCCACATTATAGAAAGGTGAGGAACCCAGCACATGTGGCCTAAACCAGAGGACCCACATTTCCAAGGTGCTCCGAGTGAGGCAGGCAGGAGTAGCCTAACAACACAGGGCCCACAGAATAAAAAATGTGAGGAATCCAGCAGTTTGAACCTCCCAGCAGGTGGCCCAGAGCATGGAGTCTATGGGATCCAGGCCACAGTGAACTCACAGCAGAGGGCCCACATCATGAAACTGTGAGCAACCCAGCCAGTGGGACCTCAGAGCAGAAGGCCCACATCCCCATGGGGATGGGAACATCGCAGGAGTGTCCTCGCACAACTTAGCACGTATCAGAAAATGTGGGAACCCAGCAGTTATGGCCTGATGCCAGAGGGCACTCATCACGGAGGAGAGGAGGCTACCAGCAGGCTCCAAATGCCACCAGAGGGCCGACGTCACCAAGGCAATGGGAGCAAGCCAGGCAGGAGTTACCTCACAGCAGAGGGCCCACCTCACAGAAGTGTGAGGAGCCCAAACAGGATCAGACTCTAACCAGAGCGCCCACATCACCAAGGGGATGGAAACCAGGCAGGAGTGTCCTCACACCAGTGGGGCCACATCAGCGAAAGGTGAGGAACACAGCACATGTGGCCTCAAACAAGGGGACACACATCACAAAAGGGCTGGGAGTGAGGCATGCAGGAGGAGACTCACAACAGAGCGCCCATAGAATAAAAAAGGTGAGGAACCCCGCAGTCGGAAGCTCCAAGAAGGTGGCCCAGAGCACCGAGGCTATGGGATCCATGCCGGAGTGAACTCACAGCAGAGGGCCCACATTCTGACACTGTGAGCAACCCAGCCGTTGGGACCTCAGGGCAGAAAGCCCACATCCCCATGGGGATGGGACCCTGGCTGGAGTGTACTCGCACGACAGGGCGCACATCAGAAAATTTTGGGAGCCCATGAGTTAGGGCCTGACGCCAGAGGGCCCTCATTACCGAGGGGAGGAGACTCCCAGCAGGCACCAACTCCCAACTGAGGGCCCACATCGCCAAGGTGACGTGTGCCAGCCAGGCAGGAGTGACCTCACAGCAGAGGGCCCACCTCCCAGAAGTGTGAGGAATCCAGACAGGATCAGACTCTCACCAGAGGGCCCCCATCACCAAGGGGATGGGAACCAGGCAGGAGTGTCCTCACACCAGTGGGGCCACATCAATAAAGGTGAGGAAACCGGTACATGTGGCCTTAAACCAGAGGACCTACATCACAAATGGGCTGGGAGTGAGTCAGGAAGTAGGAGCATGAAAACACAGGACCCAAAGAATAAAAAAGCTAAGGAATCCAGCAGTAGGAACCTCCCATCAGGCCGCTCAGAGCACAGAGGCTATGGGATCTAGGCCTGGGTGAACTAACACCAGAGAGCCAACATCATGAAACGGTGAACAACACAGGTGTTGGGACCTTAGAGCAGAAGGCCCACATGCCCATGGGGATGGGAACCTCGCAGGAGTGTCCTCGCACCACTTAGCACGTATCAGAAAATGTGGGTACCCAGCAGTTAGGGCCTGAGGCAAGAGGGCCCCCATCACCGAGGGGAGGTTCCCAGCAGGCTCCAACTGCCACAAGAGGGCCGATGTTGCCCAGGTGGGGTGTGCCAGCCAGGCAGGAGTGACCTCACAGCAGAGGGCCCCCCTCACAGAAGGGTGAGGAACCCAGCCAGGATCAGACTCTCACCAGAGGGCCCACATCATCAAGGGGATAGGAACCAGGCAGGAGTGTCCTCACACCAGTGGGGCCACATCATCGAAAGGCGAGGGACCCAGCATACGTGGCCTCAAACCAGAGGACACACATCACCAAGGGGCTGGGAGTGAGGCAGGCAGGAGGAGTCTCAAAACAGAGGGCCCATAGAAGAAAAAAGGTGAGGAATCCCGCAGTTGTAACCTCCCAGCAGGTGGCCAGGAGCAGCGAGGCTATGGGATCCAGGCCGGAGAGAACTCACAGCAGAGGGCCCTCATCATGAAACTGAGCAACCCAATGTTGGGACCTCAGAGCAGAAGGCCCACATTCCCATGGGGTTGGGAACCTGGCAGGAGTGTACTCGAACCACAGGGCGCATATCAGAAAATATTGGGAGCCCAGGAGTCAGGGTCTGACGCCAGAGGGCCCTCATTACCGAGGGGAGGAGACACCCAGCAGGCACCAAATCCCACCAGAGGGCCGACGTCGCCAAGGCGGGGTGTGCCAGCCAGGCAGGAGTGACCTCAGAGAAGAGGGCCCACCTCACAGAAGTGTGAGGAACCCAACCAGGATCAGACTCTCACCGGAGGGCCCACATCACCAAGGGGATGGGAACCAGGCAGGAGTGTCCTCACACCAGTGGGGCCACATCAGCCAAAGGTGAGGAACCCAGCACATGTGGCCTCAAACCACAGGACACACATCACCAAGGGGCTAGGAGTGAGGCAGGTGTCTGGAGGGGCACATTTAACTCTAATTTCCCACCAGGAAGTGGAATGAACCAAAGTCTCAGAGTGCCGTGCCGGACCCTGATTACGGCCTGAAGCAAACCTGCGGTTCTGTGGCCAGTTTTCAAGGAAACGAGTTAAGAAAGGAAATCACGGGCAC
Source organism: Delphinapterus leucas (assembly GCF_059928025.1). NCBI lineage: Eukaryota > Metazoa > Chordata > Mammalia > Artiodactyla > Monodontidae > Delphinapterus > Delphinapterus leucas. The sequence continues at coordinate 6,811,874 of NW_028322237.1, forward strand.
TGTAATTCACAAACCTGCAGTGTTATAAATGACAGCTAATGGCAAAATTATATGGAAGTAAGTCTGCAAAGAGGACTTGAAAACGAGGCAGAATTGCAGGAATCATATTTCAGGAGGTAGATTGGAATTGCATTTAAAGCATGTGAAAAGCGGCAGATCTTTGACAGTGATGCACTTGGACAAAAGTGCGTAAACATTTTTTCCTGAATATATTCAGGAAAAAACACATATGCCCTTTTTGGCCAACCAAGCACTCGAGCAATGGAAATCCGCACTACAATGAAGTCTCATTTCCCATTCGTCAAAAGGGCCATCTGAAAAAAGTGTAAAAACCAGAAACACAGGACAGGCCATGGAGAACAGGGAGCCTTGTTATGCTGATGGGCGGGATGTAAATTGCCAACAGACACTCTGGAGATGTTTATGGTGTATCCTGAAACATCTGAAAAACAAAGCTACAGACCCTAGGGCACTTCCACTTTTGGCCCTATAGCTTAGGAAAATTAAAATCAACAAGACACAGCCAACACCAAATTTAGGGCTGCTGTGTTTACAAGAACCTTGAGTCCAGTACAAATTAAATATCCCAGAAAGAAAAAAATGGATAAAGGAGTTGTGCTACTTACGTACAACGGAATATCACTCAGCAATGAAATCAATGTCATCAGGCCTCTAGCAGCAAATTGAGTGGATTTAAGTATGATGATTCTAAGAGAAATAGGTCACACAGAGAAAGAGAATTATCATAAGATATCACTAATAGAGAGAGTGTAAACTTGGCTACACATAAACTGAATTCCAAAACCGAACAGAGTCTCACATTTAGATAAAAACTTATGCTTGCTTAAGGGGAAAGTTGAGTTGGGGTGCTGTATAAAACCAGAGATTGAAATTAGCACACATACCGTGCCATAAGCCAAATATGTAATAGACAAGACCTACTCTGTGCTCAACGAAATAGACTCATCCATGGTGTATCACCTCACACCTGTTAGAATGGGCATCATCAGAAAATCTACAAACAACAAATGCTGGAAAGGGTGTGGAGATAAGGAACCCTCTTCCACTATTGTTGGGAATGTAAATTGATACAGTCACTGTGGAGAACATTATGGAGTTTCTTATAAAACTAAGAATAGAATTACCATATGATACAGCAATCCCACTACTGGGCATATACCCAGACAAAACCATAAATCAAAAAGAGACATTCACCGCAATGTTCATTGCATCACTATTTACAATATCCAGGTAATGGAAGCAACCTAAATGCCCACAGACAGACGAATGCATAAAGATGTGGTACATATATAAAATGGAATATTACTAAGCCATAAAAAGGAATGAAATTGGGTCATTTGTAGAGACGTTGATGGATCTAGAGACTGTCATACAGAGTGAAGTAAGTCAGAAAGAGAAAAACAAATCTTGTCTATTAATGCATATATGTGGAACCTAGAAAAATTGTACAGATGAACCGTTTTGCCAGGCAGAAATAGAGCAACAGATGTAGACAACAAACGTATGGACACCAAGGGGGGAAAGCTGTTGGGGGGTGGTGGTGGGAGGAGTTGAGAGATTGGGATTGGCATGTATACATTTATATGTATAAAATAGATAACCAAAAAGAACCTGCTGTATAAAAAAATAAAATAAAATTCAAATTACAAAAAGTAAAACAGAAAAAATATTCTTCCCTTCACATACATGTATTTATATGAATAAATTATTTCCATGCTTATATCTGTAAATACAAAAAAGAGGAATAAAATCTACCTTGAACCAAAAACGAAAAAAAGAAAAAAAAACAGAACCCACCAGTTACACAGAGGAAAACCGTATCAGGGCACTTGCTCCAGTTGTAAACAATTCTGAAGTTGGTCAGTGGTGGGGAATCATCTCCCATTCAGCCAGCAGGCCCCACGCAACAAGCGTCCTCATTGCAAAGCTGGGGGACCGTGCCGAGGCATCTGTGAGTAAACGTGGGCTGAGCCCCAGGCCAGCTGCTGCTGAAATGTTCCCACCCATCCCAGGTAAAACACCTGAATATGTACAAGGACTTGAAAGCCTAGAGGAAGGGCCATGGAGCCACATGAGTGACAGCATGCCAGCCGACTTGGTGCCTGCAGGTCAGCCAGGATGGTCCTGGCCCTGGGTGCTCTTCTGGAAGCTTTCCATTTTCCTGCCTGAGATACCCCTGCTGTCCCGGCCCCCACTGCTTTCTTCCTCACTCACCTCTGCCCAGGGAGAAATTCCAGCGGCAGGTATGGGTGACACATCCTCTTCTTTAGCAGGTGGCATCTTGGCAACTGCTGCAGAAAGTCCAGCAGAGCCCCACTCACACTGGGCCACCCACAAAGCCGTGGCCTCTCACTCCCTCCCACCAGTCCAGCCCCAAGACTGCTAACAGGGCAGAGAAAATGGCGTCAGGCACAGCTGCAGGGGCTCTTGCTGCCTGGAGCGGTGTTTATATTGATCTGAACCCAGGCACACCTGGGGAGGGCTGGCCGGCACGGTCGGGCTTCCCAGGCCAGCCAATAATCACCCCTCAGGGGCTCACAGTTGCAGAAACTGGAACTTGCTGAATCGGCCAGGTCCAAGGAACAGGTGTGGGCTCCTGAGAGTCAGGATAGACAAGGGGCTGCAGCTCTGGCTTGTTTTCTAATTATATTATCTGGCCCATGAGTGGGAGACAACTTCAAGAAAACCCTCTCCTAATGAGAGGAACCCAGGAGTCAGGGAGAGGAGGGGTGGCTGGTGGGTGGAGACAGAGGCCTGGTGCCCCGGGTGCAGTGGAAGTCTCTGGAAGACCAGGTGGAGGGAGGCCACACAGAGTGATGCCCAGGGTCACAGACCTGTCGGAGCTGCTGTTTGTTAGTTCAAGTCCTGCTCTGAGGTGCTCTGTGTCAGATCTGAGTGACAGGTGAGCTGGGAGTGCTCTGCAATGAGGGCGATATGCACGGTTCCTGTGTTCCCAGCCCTGCCATGGTACCTGCAAGGGTAGCTCTGTATCCTGGGAGGGGCCTGACCACGAGAGCCCCATGGGCTGCAGGGGAACCTGCCCAGGGAACCCCATATCCTGGGAGGGGCCTGAACACGAGAGCCCCATGGGCTGGGGTGGGGGTGGGGTACCTGCCCAGGTGAGCTCCATATCCTGGGATTGGCCTGACCTCGAGAGCCCCATGGGCTGCTGGAATCCTGGTAAAGTATGTCAGGACAGTCAGTGAAGCCACCGAGGATATACCTCCAGTTGTTCCTAAATCCTACACCCTGCTGGTCATTCTACCAACCACCAGGACATGGTATTCTGTATTAGTCTTCAATGATGCCTTCTTTTGTATTCTATTAGTCCCAGAGTCACAAGAAATTTTGGCTTGTGAGTGGCAGGACTCAACATACAACTAAAACAATACTTCCGGGCCGTGTTGCCCCAAGGGTTCAAAAATTCCCACACCATCTTTGGGGAAAGCTCAGCTAAAGAACTAAAAGTTCTACCTCTGGAAAAGGAAACACTCCTTCAATATGCAGACGACATTCTGATCGCCAGCCCTACTAAGGAGACCTCTGAACTACCAAGCCAATAAAGGATACAAGTTGTCCAAGACAAAGCTCAAATATCACAGACTACGGTGACCTGCCTGGGCTTCATTCTCACAGAAGGTCGGAGAAGCCCATCCCAGGAAAGGGAAGAAACAATTTACAGCCTTAACCATTTCTGAAACTAGAAGACAGCTTAGGGGTTCCTGGGGAGGCCAGGGTTTGCTGCTTCTGGATCCCTAACTACAGTCTACTAGCTGGGCCTCTATATGAAACACTGAAAGGAAAAGATGATGATCCTTTTGAATAGAATGCAGAAGTGGCCTTTCAAGAATGGAAAGAGCAGTCAATTCAGACCCTTGCCCTGGAACTCCCTAATTTAGCTAAACCCTTTGACCTTTACATTCCTGGTGAACGGTGAATCGCCATTGGAGTATTAGTGCAAAACCTGGGACCACTTGAAATGGAACAATGCAAGAATGCGCTCCAGGTAGGATAAACTACGGTCACCAAGGGGCTTGGCCCACCGCCACATCTGGCCAAGATACTGGCAGTATCTGAAAACCTGGAAATCAGCAGCCCAAAAGGCCACCTCCCTCCGAAGGGAAAAGGACCCCACGTGGTGATCCTAACACCCAACCATGCCCTGAAGTTGCAGGGTTGGCTCCATGGGCACACTGACCTTGAGCGAGGAGGCCCTCCAACTCCAACCTCCATAGAGATAACGGGGGCAAAGTGGCACCATGAAGACTCGTGTGAAGGTGTCTGCACGGGCAAATTTAACGCTCATTTCGCAACAGGAAGAGGAATTAACCAAACGCTCAGCATGCCGTGCCGGAACCAGATTAGGGCCTGAAGCAATCCTGTGGGTTTGCGGCCAGCTCACAAGAAAGCGAGTTGAAGAAAGGATCCCAGGGACACTGTAATTCACAAACCTGCAGAGTTATAAATGACAGCTATCACCCAAAAATATATTGAAGGAAGGCTGCGAAGAGGACTTGAAAGTGGGGCAGAATTGCAAGAAAACGATTTCAGGGGGTAGACTGGAATTGCATTTAAAGCATAGGAAAAGAGGCAGAACGTCGACAATGATGCACTTGGCCAAAAAGGGCGTATGCGTTTTTTCCTGAATATATTCAGGAAAAAACGCATACGCCCTTTTTGGCCAACCAAGCAAGCATGTTAAAGAAATCTGCACTACAATGAAGTCTCACTGCCCCCCGTTCAAAAGGGCCATCTGAAAAAGGTGTAAAATCCAGAAAGGCAGCACAGGCCATGGAGAACAGGGAGCCTTGTTATGCTGATGGGCGGGATGTAAATTGCCAACAGCCACTCTGGAGATGTGTATGGTGTTTCCTCAAAAACCTAAAAAACAAAGCAACGGAGCCTACGGCATTACCACTTATTTTCCTATAGCTTAGGGAAATTAAAATCAAAAACACACAGCCACCGCAAAGTTTCTGTTTACGGCTCTGTTTACAAGAACCTCGTCTACGGTACAAGTTAATTATCCCAGAAAGCGAAAAATGGATAAAGAAGTGTGGTACGTACGTACAAAGGAATATCACTCACCAATGAAATCTATGTCATCAGGCCCGTCGCGGCATAATGAGTGGATTCACGTACGATGATTCTAAGTGAAATAAGTCACACAGAAAATGAAACATCATAAGATATCACTAATACACGGAATGTAAACTTGGCTACACATGAACTGAATTACAAAACAGAACAGGGTCTCAAATTTAGAAAACCACCTTATGCTTGCTTAAGGGGAAAAGTGAGTTGGGGTGCTGCATAAAACCAGAGATACAAATTAGCACAGATACCTTTCCATAAGCCAAATATGTAATAGTCAAGACCTAGCCCTTGCTCAACGAAATGGACTAAACACCCCATATTCAACGCCTAGGAATACACCTGACTAGTAAGTATCTTCAAACCCATGGATTTATATGTCTCCATAAGAGACTCAAGTGTGTGTACAGCGGCATGAATGCAGCAGAGAAAATCCGATAAATCCCATTATCAAAATGAATTACAAAAACAAACACAATGACAGTGAAATAGAGAGCAATTCTTAAATAATTCATTCAGGGCTTGTGATGCAACCTGGATTTACCACATCTACAACCAGAGCTGAGTGAGACATAAGGCTGTACACTTCAGCCTGATAGCATTGGTGAGGTTCGTTGAGAAAATGCAGGCCCTTTGAAGTCATACTGCATGGTACCCATTCCATGGGTCCCAACTCTCCAGGTTTAAGGGATTCTTCCTTCAGCTAAAACATGCATGGGAAACCCACAGTATGGTGCACCGTGTGACCGGGAAACCTTTTCAAATGCATCTCAGTTTTCGTCCCCTTTTACTCGGGTTCACGATTGAAGACCCTTTACTAATACTCTCCCCACTTAGAGAGTCAGTGCCTTTAACCTCCTGTTTGGCACAGTTTGCAATTTCTGCGCAAGATGAACAAGAATAGGGAGATCCAATGAGAGACTAGCTCTAGGTGTCTGCACGTTCAAATATAACACTCATTTCCCACCAGGAAGAGGAATTTACCAAAGGATCAGCATGCTGTGCCAGATCCAGATTAGGGCATGAAGCAATCCTGCGGGTTTGCGGCCAGCTCACAAGAAAGCGAGTAGAAGAAAGGAGCTCAGGCGCACTGTCATTCACAAACCTGCAGAGTTATAAATGTCAGCTATTGTCCAAAAATGTATTGAAGTAAGGCTGCGTAGAGGACTTGAAAGCGGGGCAGAATTGCAGGAAAACGAGTTCAGGGGCAGACTGGAATTGCATTTAAAGCATAAGGAAAGAGACAGAAAGTCGACAATGATGCATTTGGTCAAAAAGGGCGTATGCGTTTTTTCCTGAATATATTCAAGAAAAAACACATACGCCCTTTTTGGCCAAACAAGCAAGCCTGTAAAGAAATCTGCATTCCAATGAAGTCTCACTGCCCCCCTGTCAAATGGGACATCTGAAAAAAGTGAAAAATCCAGAAAGGCAGGACAGGCCATGGAGAACAGGGAGCCTTGTTATGCTGATGGGCGGGATGTAACTTGCCAACAGCCACTCTGGAGAAGTGTATGGTGTTTCCTCAAACACCTAAAAAACTAAGAAACGGAGCCTACGGCACTTCAACTTATGGTTCTATAGCTTAGGGAAATTAAAATCAAAAAGACACAGCCACCCATAAATTTTGGACGGCTCTGCTTACAAGAACCTCATTTACGGTACAATGAAATATCCCAGAAAGCAAAAAATGGATAAAGAAGTTGTTGTACGTACGTACAATGGAATATCACTCAGCAATGAAATCTATGTCATGAGGCCCGTCGCGGCATAATGAGTGGATTCAGGTACGATCATTCTAAGTTAACTAAGTCACACAGAAAAAGAAACACCATAAGATATCTCAAATACACGGAATGCAAACATGGCTGCACATGAACTCAATTACAAAACAGAAAAGGGTCTCAAATTTAGAAAACCAACTTATGCTTGCTTAAGGGGAAAGGTGAGTTGTGGTGCTGCATAAAACCAGAGATTGAAATTAGCACAGATACCTTTCCATAAGCAAATATGTAATAGTCAGGACCTACTCCTTGCTCCACGAAATGGACTCAACATCCCATATTCAATGCCTAGGAATATACCTGACTAGTAAGAATCTGAAAACCCATGGATTTATATGTCTCCATAAGAGAATCAAGCATGTGTACGGCGGCATAAACGCAGCAGTGAAAATCCGATAAATCCCATTATCAAAATAAATTACAAAAACAAAACACAACGACAGTGAAATAGAGAGCAATTCTTAAATAATTCATTCAGGGCTTGTGATGCAACGTGGATTTACCACATCTACACCCCGAGCTGAGTGAGACATAAGGCTGGACACTTTGGGCTGATAGCATTGGTGACGTTCGGTGAGCAAAGGCAACCCTTTGATGTCATACTGCGTGGTACCCATTCCATGGGTCCCAACTCTCCAGGTTGAAGGGATTCTTCCTTCAGGTAAAACATGCATGGGCAACCCAGAATATGGTTCACCGTGTGACCGGGAAAACTTTTTAAATGCGTCTCAGTTTTCGTCCCCTCGTACTCGGTTTTACCATTCCAGACGCTTTACTAACACTCTCCCCACTTGGAGAGTCAGTGCCTTTAACCTCCTGTTTGGCACAGTTTGGAATTTCTGCGCAAGATGAACAGGAATAGGGAGAACCAATGAGAGATTAGCTGTAGGTGTCTGCACGAACAAATTTAACGCTCATTTCCCACCAGGAAGAGGAATTAGCCAAAGGCTCAGCATGCCGTGTCGGAACCAGATTAGGGCCTGAAGCAATCCTGCGGTTTTGCGGCCAGCTCACAAGAAAGCGAGTTGAAGAAAGGAGCTCAGGGGCACTGTAATTCACAAACCTGCAGAGTTATAAATGACAGCTATCGTCCAAAAATATATTGAAGTAAGGCTGCAAAGAGGACTTGAACGCGGGGCAGAATTCCAGGAATACGATTTCAGGAGGTAGACGGGAAGTCCTCTGAAAGTATAGGAGAAGAGGCAGAACCTCGACAATGATGCACTTGGTCAAAAAGGGCATATGCGTTTCTTCCAGGGCCCTTATTAAAGAGGGTAGGAGGCTCCCAGCATGCTTCAGTGGCCAACAGAGGGCCTACGTCGCCAAGGCGACATGAGCCATCCAGGCAGGAGTGACCTCACATCAGAGGGCCCACCTCACAGGAGGGTAAGGAACCCAGTCAAGATCAGACTCTCACCAGAGTGCCCACATAAGCAAGGGGCTGGGAACCAGGCAGGAGTGTCCTCACACCCGTGGGGCCACATCATCGAAAGTTGAGGTACCCAGCACATGTGGCCTCAAACCAGAGGACCCACATCACCATGGTTCTCGGAGCGAGGCAGGCAGGATTAACCTCAAAACACATGGCCCATTGTATAAAAAAGGTGAGGAATCCAGCAGTTGGAACATCCCAGCAGGCGGCCCAGAGCACCGAGGCTATGGGATCCAGGCAGTGATGAACTCACAACAGAGGGCCCTCATCGTGATACTGTAAGCAACCCAGCCTTTGTAACCTCAGAGCACAAGGCCCACATCCCCATGGGGAAGGGAACCAAGCAGGAGTGTCATCGCACCAGTGGGCACACATCAGAAAAGGTGGGGAGCCCAGCAGTTAGGGCCGGACGCCAGAGGGCATTCATCACTGAGGAGAGGAGGCTCCCAGCAAGCTCCAACTGCTACCAGAAGGCCGACGTCGCCAATGCAGTGTGTGCCAGCCAGGCAGGAGTGACCTCAGGGCAGAGGGCCAACCACACAAAAGTGTGAGGAACCCAAAGAGGATCAGACTCTCACCGGAGGGCCCACATCACCAAGGGAATGGAAACCAGGCAGGAGTGTTCTCACACCAGTGTGGTCACATCACCGAAATGTGACGGACCCAGCACACGTGGCCTCAAACTACAGGACACACATCACCAAGGGGCTGGGAGTGAGGCAGGCAGGAGCAGCCTCCAAACAGAGGGCCCATAGCGTAAAAAAGGTGAGGGATCCCGCAGTTGGAACCTCCCAGCAGGTGGCCAGGAGCAGCGAGTCTATGGGATCCAGGCCTGACTGAACTCAAAACAGAGGGCCCTCATTATGAAACTGTGAGCAACCCAGCCGTTGGGACCTTAGAGCAGAAGGCCCACATTCCCATGGGGTTGGGATCCTGGCAGGAGTGTACTCGCACCACAGGGCGCACATCAGAAAATTTTGGGAGCCCAGGAGTTAGGGTCTGACGCCAGAGGGCCCTCATTACCGACGGGAGGAGAATCCCAGCAGGCACCAACTCCCAACTGAGGGCCCACGTCGCCACGTTGACGTGTGCCAGCCAGGCAGGAGTGACCTCACAGCAGAGGGCCTACCTCACAGAAGGGTGAGGAACCCAGCCAGGATAAGACTCTCACCAGAGGGCCCACATCACCAAGGGGATCGGAACAAGGCAGGAGTGTCCTCACACCAGTGTGGCCACATTATAGAAAGGTGAGGAACCCAGCACATGTGGCCTAAACCAGAGGACCCACATTTCCAAGGTGCTCCGAGTGAGGCAGGCAGGAGTAGCCTAACAACACAGGGCCCACAGAATAAAAAATGTGAGGAATCCAGCAGTTTGAACCTCCCAGCAGGTGGCCCAGAGCATGGAGTCTATGGGATCCAGGCCACAGTGAACTCACAGCAGAGGGCCCACATCATGAAACTGTGAGCAACCCAGCCAGTGGGACGTCAGAGCAGAAGGCCCACATCCCCATGGGGATGGGAACCTCGCAGGAGTGTCCTCGCACAACTTAGCACGTATCAGAAAATGTGGGAACCCAGCAGTTATGGCCTGGCGCCAGAGGGCCCTCATCACGGAGGAGAGGAGGCTACCAGCAGGCTCCAAATGCCACCAGAGGGCCGACGTCACCAAGGCAATGGGAGCAAGCCAGGCAGGAGTTACCTCACAGCAGAGGGCCCACCTCACAGAAGTGTGAGGAGCCCAAACAGGATCAGACTCTAACCAGAGCGCCCACATTACCAAGGGGATGGAAACCAGGCAGGAGTGTCCTCACACCAGTGGGGCCACATCAGCGAAAGGTGAGGAACACAGCACATGTGGCCTCAAACAAGGGGACACACATCACGAAAGGGCTTGGAGTGAGGCATGCAGGAGGAGACTCACAACAGAGCGCCCATAGAATAAAAAAGGTGAGGAACCCCGCAGTTGGAAGCTCCAAGCAGGTGGCCCAGAGCACCGAGGCTATGGGATCCATGCCGGAGTGAACTCCCAGCAGAGGGCCCACATTCTGACACTGTGAGCAACCCAGACGTTGGGACCTCAGGGCAGAAAGCCCACATCCCCATGGGGATGGGACCCTGGCTGGAGTGTACTCGCACGACAGGGCGCACATCAGAAAATTTTGGGAGCCCATGAGTTAGGGCCTGACGCCAGAGAGCCCTCATTACCTAGGGGAGGAGACTCCCAGCAGGCACCAACTCCCAACTGAGGGCCCACATCGCCCAGGTGACGTGTGCCAGCAAGGCAGGAGTGACCTCACAGCAGAGGGCCCACCTCCCTGAAGTGTGAGGAATCCAGACAGGATCAGACTCTCACCAGAGGGCCCCCATCACCAAGGGGATGGGAACCAGGCAGGAGTGTCCTCACACCAGTGGGGCCACATCAATAAAGGTGAGGAAACCGGTACATGTGGCCTTAAACCAGAGGACCTACATCACAAATGGGCTGGGAGTGAGTCAGGAAGTAGGAGCATGAAAACACAGGACCCAAAGAATAAAAAAGCTAAGGAATCCAGCAGTAGGAACCTCCCAGCAGGCTGCTCAGAGCACAGAGGCTATGGGATCTAGGCCTGGGTGAACTAACACCAGAGAGCCAACATCATGAAACGGTGAACAACACAGGTGTTGGGACCTTAGAGCAGAAGGCCCACATGCCCATGGGGATGGGAACCTCGCAGGAGTGTCCTCGCACCACTTAGCACGTATCAGAAAATGTGGGTACCCAGCAGTTAGGGCCTGAGGCAAGAGGGCCCCCATCACCGAGGGGAGGTTCCCAGCAGGCTCCAACTGCCACAAGAGGGCCGATGTTGCCCAGGTGGGGTGTGCCAGCCAGGCAGGAGTGACCTCACAGCAGAGGGCCCCCCTCACAGAAGGGTGAGGAACCCAGCCAGGATCAGACTCTCACCAGAGGGCCCACATCATCAAGGGGATAGGAAGCAGGCAGGAGTGTCCTCACACCAGTGGGGCCACATCATCGAAAGGCGAGGGACCCAGCATACTTGGCCTCAAACCAGAGGACACACATCACCAACGGGCAGGGAGTGAGGCAGGCAGGAGGAGTCTCAAAACAGAGGGCCCATAGAAGAAAAAAGGTGAGGAATCCCGCAGTTGTAACCTCCCAGCAGGTGGCCAGGAGCAGCAAGGCTATGGGATCCAGGCCGGAGAGAACTCACAGCAGAGGGCCCTCATCAGGAAACTGAGCAACCCACGGTTGGGACCTCAGAGCAGAAGGCCCACATTCCCATGGGGTTGCGAAGCTGGCAGGAGTGTACTCGAACCACAGGGCGCATATCAGAAAATATTGGGAGCCCAGGAGTTAGGGCCTGAAGCCAGAGGGCCCTCATTACCGAGGGGAGGAGACACCCAGCAGGCACCAAATCCCACCAGAGGGCCGACGTCGCCAAGGCGGGGTGTGCCAGCCAGGCAGGAGTGACCTCAGAGAAGAGGGCCCACCTCACAGAAGTGTGAGGAACCCAACCAGGATCAGACTCTCACCGGAGGGCCCACATCACCAAGGGGATGGGAACCAGGCAGGAGTGTCCTCACACCAGTGGGGCCACATCAGCCAAAGGTGAGGAACCCAGCACATGTGGCCTCAAACCACAGGACACACATCACCAAGGGGCTAGGAGTGAGGCAGGTGTCTGGAGGGGCACATTTAACTCTAATTTCCCACCAGGAAGTGGAATGAACCAAAGTCTCAGAGTGCCGTGCCGGACCCTGATTACGGCCTGAAGCAAACCTGCGGTTCTGTGGCCAGTTTTCAAGGAAACGAGTTAAGAAAGGAAATCACGGGCACTGTAATTCACAAACCTGCAGTGTTATAAATGACAGCTAATGGCAAAATTATATGGAAGTAAGTCTGCAAAGAGGACTTGAAAACGAGGCAGAATTGCAGGAATCATATTTCAGGAGGTAGATTGGAATTGCATTTAAAGCATGTGAAAAGCGGCAGATCTTTGACAGTGATGCACTTGGACAAAAGTGCGTAAACATTTTTTCCTGAATATATTCAGGAAAAAACACATATGCCCTTTTTGGCCAACCAAGCACTCGAGAAATGGAAATCCGCACTACAATGAAGTCTCATTTCCCATTCGTCAAAAGGGCCATCTGAAAAAAGTGTAAAAACCAGAAACACAGGACAGGCCATGGAGAACAGGGAGCCTTGTTATGCTGATGGGCGGGATGTAAATTGCCAACAGACACTCTGGAGATGTTTATGGTGTATCCTGAAACATCTGAAAAACAAAGCTACAGACCCTAGGGCACTTCCACTTTTGGCCCTATAGCTTAGGAAAATTAAAATCAACAAGACACAGCCAACACAAAATTTAGGGCTGCTGTGTTTACAAGAACCTTGAGTCCAGTACAAATTAAATATCCCAGAAAGAAAAAAATGGATAAAGGAGTTGTGCTACTTACGTACAACGGAATATCACTCAGCAATGAAATCAATGTCATCAGGCCTGTAGCAGCAAATTGAGTGGATTTAAGTATGATGATTCTAAGAGAAATAGGTCACACAGAGAAAGAGAATTATCATAAGATATCACTAATAGAGAGAGTGTAAACTTGGCTACACATAAACTGAATTCCAAAACCGAACAGAGTCTCACATTTAGATAAAAACTTATGCTTGCTTAAGGGGAAAGTTGAGTTGGGGTGCTGTATAAAACCAGAGATTGAAATTAGCACACATACCGTTCCATAAGCCAAATATGTAATAGACAAGACCTACTCTTTGCTCAACGAAATAGACTCATCCATGGTGTATCACCTCACACCTGTTAGAATGGGCATCATCAGAAAATCTACAAACAACAAATGCTGGAAAGGGTGTGGAGATAAGGAACCCTCTTCCACTATTGTTGGGAATGTAAATTGATACAGTCACTGTGGAGAACATTATGGAGTTTCTTATAAAACTAAGAATAGAATTACCATATGATACAGCAATCCCACTACTGGGCATATACCCAGACAAAACCATAAATCAAAAAGAGACATTCACCGCAATGTTCATTGCATCACTATTTACAATATCCAGGTATAGGAAGCAACCTAAATGCCCACAGACAGAAGAATGCATAAAGATGTGGTACATATATAAAATGGAATATTACTAAGCCATAAAAAGGAATGAAATTGGGTCATTTGTAGAGACGTTGATGGATCTAGAGACTGTCATACAGAGTGAAGTAAGTCAGAAAGAGAAAAACAAATCTTGTCTATTAATGCATATATGTGGAACCTAGAAAAATTGTACAGATGAACCGTTTTGCCAGGCAGAAATAGAGCAACAGATGTAGACAACAAACGTATGGACACCAAGGGGGGAAAGCTGTTGGGGGGTGGTGGTGGGAGGAGTTGAGAGATTGGGATTGGCATGTATACATTTATATGTATAAAATAGATAACCAAAAAGAACCTGCTGTATAAAAAAATAAAATAAAATTCAAATTACAAAAAGTAAAACAGAAAAAATATTCTTCCCTTCACATACATGTATTTATATGAATAAATTATTTCCATGCTTATATCTGTAAATACAAAAAAGAGGAATAAAATCTACCTTGAACCAAAAACGAAAAAAAGAAAAAAAAACAGAACCCACCAGTTACACAGAGGAAAACCGTATCAGGGCACTTGCTCCAGTTGTAAACAATTCTGAAGTTGGTCAGTGGTGGGGAATCATCTCCCATTCAGCCAGCAGGCCCCACGCAACAAGCGTCCTCATTGCAAAGCTGGGGGACCGTGCCGAGGCATCTGTGAGTAAACGTGGGCTGAGCCCCAGGCCAGCTGCTGCTGAAATGTTCCCACCCTTCCCAGGTAAAACACCTGAATATGTACAAGGACTTGAAAGCCTAGAGGAAGGGCCATGGAGCCACATGAGTGACAGCATGCCAGCCGACTTGGTGCCTGCAGGCCAGCCAGGATGGTCCTGGCCCTGGGTGCTCTTCTGGAAGCTTTCCATTTCCCTGCCTGAGATACCCCTGCTGTCCCGGCCCCCACTGCTTTCTTCCTCACTCACCTCTGCCCAGGGAGAAATTCCAGCGGCAGGTATGGGTGACACATCCTCTTCTTTAGCAGGTGGCATCTTGGCAACTGCTGCAGAAAGTCCAGCAGAGCCCCACTCACACTGGGCCACCCACAAAGCCGTGGCCTCTCACTCCCTCCCACCAGTCCAGCCCCAAGACTGCTGACAGGGCAGAGAAAATGGCGTCAGGCACAGCTGCAGGGGCTCTTGCTGCCTGGAGCGGTGTTTATATTGATCTGAACCCAGGCACACCTGGGGAGGTCTGGCCGGCACGGTCGGGCTTCCCAGGCCAGCCAATAATCACCCCTCAGGGGCTCACAGTTGCAGAAACTGGAACTTGCTGAATCGGCCAGGTCCAAGGAACAGGTGTGGGCTCCTGAGAGTCAGGATAGACAAGGGGCTGCAGCTCTGGCTTGTTTTCTAATTATATTATCTGGCCCATGAGTGGGAGACAACTTCAAGAAAACCCTCTCCTAATGAGAGGAACCCAGGAGTCAGGGAGAGGAGGGGTGGCTGGTGGGTGGAGACAGAGGCCTGGTGCCCCGGGTGCAGTGGAAGTCTCTGGAAGACCAGGTGGAGGGAGGCCACACAGAGTGATGCCCAGGGTCACAGACCTGTCGGAGCTGCTGTTTGTTAGTTCAAGTCCTGCTCTGAGGTGCTCTGTGTCAGATCTGAGTGACAGGTGAGCTGGGAGTGCTCTGCAATGAGGGCGATATGCACGGTTCCTGTGTTCCCAGCCCTGCCATGGTACCTGCAAGGGTAGCTCTGTATCCTGGGAGGGGCCTGACCACGAGAGCCCCATGGGCTGCAGGGGAACCTGCCCAGGGAACCCCATATCCTGGGAGGGGCCTGAACACGAGAGCCCCATGGGCTGGGGTGGGGGTGGGGTACCTGCCCAGGTGAGCTCCATATCCTGGGATTGGCCTGACCTCGAGAGCCCCATGGGCTGCTGGAGTCCTGGTAAAGGATGTCAGGACAGTCAGTGAAGCCACCGAGGATATACCTCCAGTAGTTCCTAAATCCTACACCCTGCTGGTCATTCTACCAACCACCAGGACATGGTATTCTGTATTAGTCTTCAATGATGCCTTCTTTTGTATTCTATTAGTCCCAGAGTCACAAGAAATTTTGGCTTGTGAGTGGCAGGACTCAACATACAACTAAAACAATACTTCCGGGCCGTGTTGCCCCAAGGGTTCAAAAATTCCCACACCATCTTTGGGGAAAGCTCAGCTAAAGAACTAAAAGTTCTACCTCTGGAAAAGGAAACACTCCTTCAATATGCAGACGACATTCTGATCGCCAGCCCTACTAAGGAGACCTCTGAACTACCAAGCCAATAAAGGATACAAGTTGTCCAAGACAAAGCTCAAATATCACAGACTACGGTGACCTGCCTGGGCTTCATTCTCACAGAAGGTCGGAGAAGCCCATCCCAGGAAAGGGAAGAAACAATTTACAGCCTTAACCATTTCTGAAACTAGAAGACAGCTTAGGGGTTCCTGGGGAGGCCAGGGTTTGCTGCTTCTGGATCCCTAACTACAGTCTACTAGCTGGGCCTCTATATGAAACACTGAAAGGAAAAGATGATGATCCTTTTGAATAGAATGCAGAAGTGGCCTTTCAAGAATGGAAAGAGCAGTCAATTCAGACCCTTGCCCTGGAACTCCCTAATTTAACTAAACCCTTTGACCTTTACATTCCTGGTGAACGGTGAATCGCCATTGGAGTATTAGTGCAAAACCAGGGACCACTTGAAATGGAACAATGCAAGAATGCGATCCAGGTAGGATAAACTACGGTCACCAAGGGGCTTGGCCCACCGCCACATCTGGCCAAGATACTGGCAGTATCTGAAAACCTGGAAATCAGCAGCCCAAAAGGCCACCTCCCTCCTAAGGGAAAAGGACCCCACGTGGTGATCCTAACACCCAACCATGCCCTGAAGTTGCAGGGTTGGCTCCATGGGCACACTGACCTTGAGCGAGGAGGCCCTCCAACTCCAACCTCCATAGAGATAACCGGGGCAAAGGGGCACCATGAAGACTCGTGTGAAGGTGTCTGCACGGGCAAACTTAACGCTCATTTCCCACCAGGAAGAGGAATTAGCCAAAGGCTCAGCATGCCGTGTCGGAACCAGATTAGGGCCTGAAGCAATCCTGCGGTTTTGCGGCCAGCTCACAAGAAAGCGAGTTGAAGAAAGGAGCTCAGGGGCACTGTAATTCACAAACCTGCAGAGTTATAAATGACAGCTATCGTCCAAAAATATATTGAAGTAAGGCTGCAAAGAGGACTTGAACGCGGGGCAGAATTCCAGGAATACGATTTCAGGAGGTAGACGGGAAGTCCTCTGAAAGTATAGGAGAAGAGGCAGAACCTCGACAATGATGCACTTGGTCAAAAAGGGCATATGCGTTTCTTCCAGGGCCCTTATTAAAGAGGGTAGGAGGCTCCCAGCATGCTTCAGTGGCCAACAGAGGGCCTACGTCGCCAAGGCGACATGAGCCATCCAGGCAGGAGTGACCTCACATCAGAGGGCCCACCTCACAGAAGGGTAAGGAACCCAGTCAAGATCAGACTCTCACCAGAGTGCCCACATAAGCAAGGGGCTGGGAACCAGGCAGGAGTGTCCTCACACCCGTGGGGCCACATCATCGAAAGTTGAGGTACCCAGCACATGTGGCCTCAAACCAGAGGACCCACATCACCATGGGTCTCGGAGCGAGGCAGGCAGGATTAACCTCAAAACACATGGCCCATTGTATAAAAAAGGTGAGGAATCCAGCAGTTGGAACATCCCAGCAGGCGGCCCAGAGCACCGAGGCTATGGGATCCAGGCAGTGATGAACTCACAACAGAGGGCCCTCATCGTGATACTGTAAGCAACCCAGCCGTTGTAACCTCAGAGCACAAGGCCCACATCCCCATGGGGAAGGGAACCAAGCAGGAGTGTCATCGCACCAGTGGGCACACATCAGAAAAGGTGGGGAGCCCAGCAGTTAGGGCCGGACGCCAGAGGGCCCTCATCACTGAGGAGAGGAGGCTCCCAGCAAGCTCCAACTGCTACCAGAAGGCCGACGTCGCCAATGCAGTGTGTGCCAGCCAGGCAGGAGTGACCTCAGAGCAGAGGGCCAACCACACAAAAGTGTGAGGAACCCAAAGAGGATCAGACTCTCACCGGAGGGCCCACATCACCAAGGGAATGGAAACCAGGCAGGAGTGTTCTCACACCAGTGTGGTCACATCACCGAAATGTGACGGACCCAGCACACGTGGCCTCAAACTACAGGACACACATCACCAAGGGGCTGGGAGTGAGGCAGGCAGGAGGAGCCTCCAAACAGAGGGCCCATAGCGTAAAAAAGGTGAGGGATCCCGCAGTTGGAACCTCCCAGCAGGTGGCCAGGAGCAGCGAGGCTATGGGATCCAGGCCTGACTGAACTCAAAACAGAGGGCCCTCATTATGAAACTGTGAGCAACCCAGCCGTTGGGACCTTAGAGCAGAAGGCCCACATTCCCATGGGGTTGGGATCCTGGCAGGAGTGTACTCGCACCACAGGGCGCACATCAGAAAAGTTTGGGAGCCCAGGAGTTAGGGTCTGACGCCAGAGGGCCCTCATTACCGAGGGGAGGAGACTCCCAGCAGGCACCAACTCCCAACTGAGGGCCCACGTCGCCACGTTGACGTGTGCCAGCTAGGCAGGAGTGACCTCACAGCAGAGGGCCTACCTCACAGAAGGGTGAGGAACCCAACCAGGATAAGACTCTCACCAGAGGGCCCACATCACCAAGGGGATCGGAACAAGGCAGGAGTGTCCTCACACCAGTGTGGCCACATTATAGAAAGGTGAGGAACCCAGCACATGTGGCCTAAACCAGAGGACCCACATTTCCAAGGTGCTCCGAGTGAGGCAGGCAGGAGTAGCCTAACAACACAGGGCCCACAGAATAAAAAATGTGAGGAATCCAGCAGTTTGAACCTCCCAGCAGGTGGCCCAGAGCATGGAGTCTATGGGATCCAGGCCACAGTGAACTCACAGCAGAGGGCCCACATCATGAAACTGTGAGCAACCCAGCCAGTGGGACCTCAGAGCAGAAGGCCCACATCCCCATGGGTATGGGAACCTCGCAGGGGTGTCCTCGCACAACTTAGCACGTATCAGAAAATGTGGGAACACAGCAGTTATGCCCTGGTGCCAGAGGGCCCTCATCACGGAGGAGAGGAGGCTACCAGCAGGCTCCAAATGCCACCAGAGGGCCGACGTCACCAAGGCAATGGGAGCAAGCCAGGCAGGAGTTACCTCACAGCAGAGGGCCCACCTCACAGAAGTGTGAGGAGCCCAAACAGGATCAGACTCTAACCAGAGCGCCCACATCACCAAGGGGATGGAAACCAGGCAGGAGTGTCCTCACACCAGTGGGGCCACATCAGCGAAAGGTGAGGAACACAGCACATGTGGCCTCAAACAAGGGGACACACATCACAAAAGGGCTGGGAGTGAGGCATGCAGGAGGAGACTCACAACAGAGCGCCCATAGAATAAAAAAGGTGAGGAACCCCGCAGTCGGAAGCTCCAAGAAGGTGGCCCAGAGCACCGAGGCTATGGGATCCATGCCGGAGTGAACTCACAGCAGAGGGCCCACATTCTGACACTGTGAGCAACCCAGCCGTTGGGACCTCAGGGCAGAAAGCCCACATCCCCATGGGGATGGGACCCTGGCTGGAGTGTACTCGCACGACAGGGCGCACATCAGAAAATTTTGGGAGCCCATGAGTTAGGGCCTGACGCCAGAGGGCCCTCATTACCGAGGGGAGGAGACTCCCAGCAGGCACCAACTCCCAACTGAGGGCCCACATCGCCAAGGTGACGTGTGCCAGCCAGGCAGGAGTGACCTCACAGCAGAGGGCCCACCTCCCAGAAGTGTGAGGAATCCAGACAGGATCAGACTCTCACCAGAGGGCCCCCATCACCAAGGGGATGGGAACCAGGCAGGAGTGTCCTCACACCAGTGGGGCCACATCAATAAAGGTGAGGAAACCGGTACATGTGGCCTTAAACCAGAGGACCTACATCACAAATGGGCTGGGAGTGAGTCAGGAAGTAGGAGCATGAAAACACAGGACCCAAAGAATAAAAAAGCTAAGGAATCCAGCAGTAGGAACCTCCCATCAGGCCGCTCAGAGCACAGAGGCTATGGGATCTAGGCCTGGGTGAACTAACACCAGAGAGCCAACATCATGAAACGGTGAACAACACAGGTGTTGGGACCTTAGAGCAGAAGGCCCACATGCCCATGGGGATGGGAACCTCGCAGGAGTGTCCTCGTACCACTTAGCACGTATCAGAAAATGTGGGTACCCAGCAGTTAGGGCCTGAGGCAAGAGGGCCCCCATCACCGAGGGGAGGTTCCCAGCAGGCTCCAACTGCCACAAGAGGGCCGATGTTGCCCAGGTGGGGTGTGCCAGCCAGGCAGGAGTGACCTCACAGCAGAGGGCCCCCCTCACAGAAGGGTGAGGAACCCAGCCAGGATCAGACTCTCACCAGAGGGCCCACATCATCAAGGGGATAGGAACCAGGCAGGAGTGTCCTCACACCAGTGGGGCCACATCATCGAAAGGCGAGGGACCCAGCATACGTGGCCTCAAACCAGAGGACACACATCACCAAGGGGCTGGGAGTGAGGCAGGCAGGAGGAGTCTCAAAACAGAGGGCCCATAGAAGAAAAAAGGTGAGGAATCCCGCAGTTGTAACCTCCCAGCAGGTGGCCAGGAGCAGCGAGGCTATGGGATCCAGGCCGGAGAGAACTCACAGCAGAGGGCCCTCATCATGAAACTGAGCAACCCAAGGTTGGGACCTCAGAGCAGAAGGCCCACATTCCCATGGGGTTGGGAACCTGGCAGGAGTGTACTCGAACCACAGGGCGCATATCAGAAAATATTGGGAGCCCAGGAGTTAGGGTCTGACGCCAGAGGGCCCTCATTACCGAGGGGAGGAGACACCCAGCAGGCACCAAATCCCACCAGAGGGCCGACGTCGCCAAGGCGGGGTGTGCCAGCCAGGCAGGAGTGACCTCAGAGAAGAGGGCCCACCTCACAGAAGTGTGAGGAACCCAACCAGGATCAGACTCTCACCGGAGGGCCCACATCACCAAGGGGATGGGAACCAGGCAGGAGTGTCCTCACACCAGTGGGGCCACATCAGCCAAAGGTGAGGAACCCAGCACATGTGGCCTCAAAACACAGGACACACATCACCAAGGGGCTAGGAGTGAGGCAGGTGTCTGGAGGGGCACATTTAACTCTAATTTCCCACCAGGAAGTGGAATGAACCAAAGTCTCAGAGTGCCGTGCCGGACCCTGATTACGGCCTGAAGCAAACCTGCGGTTCTGTGGCCAGTTTTCAAGGAAACGAGTTAAGAAAGGAAATCACGGGCACTGTAATTCACAAACCTGCAGTGTTATAAATGACAGCTATTGGCAAAATTATATGGAAGTAAGTCTGCAAAGAGGACTTGAAAACGAGGCAGAATTGCAGGAATCATATTTCAGGAGGTAGATTGGAATTGCATTTAAAGCATGTGAAAAGCGGCAGATCTTTGACAGTGATGCACTTGGACAAAAGTGCGTAAACATTTTTTCCTGAATATATTCAGGAAAAAACACATATGCCCTTTTTGGCCAACCAAGCACTCGAGAAATGGAAATCCGCACTACAATGAAGTCTCATTTCCCATTCGTCAAAAGGGCCATCTGAAAAA
The DNA here is from genome assembly GCF_059928025.1 of Delphinapterus leucas. Classification (NCBI taxonomy): domain Eukaryota; kingdom Metazoa; phylum Chordata; class Mammalia; order Artiodactyla; family Monodontidae; genus Delphinapterus; species Delphinapterus leucas. The sequence continues at coordinate 6,833,042 of NW_028322237.1, forward strand.
AGTGTAAAAACCAGAAACACAGGACAGGCCATGGAGAACAGGGAGCCTTGTTATGCTGATGGGCGGGATGTAAATTGCCAACAGACACTCTGGAGTTGTTTATGGTGTATCCTGAAACATCTGAAAAACAAAGCTACAGACCCTAGGGCACTTCCACTTTTGGCCCTATAGCTTAGGAAAATTAAAATCAACAAGACACAGCCAACACCAAATTTAGGGCTGCTGTGTTTACAAGAACCTTGAGTCCAGTACAAATTAAATATCCCAGAAAGAAAAAAATGGATAAAGGAGTTGTGCTACTTACGTACAACGGAATATCACTCAGCAATGAAATCAATGTCATCAGGCCTCTAGCAGCAAATTGAGTGGATTTAAGTATGATGATTCTAAGAGAAATAGGTCACACAGAGAAAGATAATTATCATAAGATATCACTAATAGAGAGAGTGTAAACTTGGCTACACATAAACTGAATTCCAAAACCGAACAGAGTCTCACATTTAGATAAAAACTTATGCTTGCTTAAGGGGAAAGTTGAGTTGGGGTGCTGTATAAAACCAGAGATTGAAATTAGCACACATACCGTTCCATAAGCCAAATATGTAATAGACAAGACCTACTCTTTGCTCAACGAAATAGACTCATCCATGGTGTATCACCTCACACCTGTTAGAATGGGCATCATCAGAAAATCTACAAACAACAAATGCTGGAAAGGGTGTGGAGATAAGGAACCCTCTTCCACTATTGTTGGGAATGTAAATTGATACAGTCACTGTGGAGAACATTATGGAGTTTCTTATAAAACTAAGAATAGAATTACCATATGATACAGCAATCCCACTACTGGGCATATACCCAGACAAAACCATAAATCAAAAAGAGACATTCACCGCAATGTTCATTGCATCACTATTTACAATATCCAGGTAATGGAAGCAACCTAAATGCCCACAGACAGACGAATGCATAAAGATGTGGTACATATATAAAATGGAATATTACTAAGCCATAAAAAGGAATGAAATTGGGTCATTTGTAGAGATGTTGATGGATCTAGAGACTGTCATACAGAGTGAAGTAAGTCAGAAAGAGAAAAACAAATCTTGTCTATTAATGCATATATGTGGAACCTAGAAAAATTGTACAGATGAACCGTTTTGCCAGGCAGAAATAGAACAACAGATGTAGACAACAAACGTATGGACACCAAGGGGGGAAAGCTGTTGGGGGGTGGTGGTGGGAGGAGTTGAGAGATTGGGATTGGCATGTATACATTTATATGTATAAAATAGATAACCAAAAAGAACCTGCTGTATAAAAAAATAAAATAAAATTCAAATTACAAAAAGTAAAACAGAAAAAATATTCTTCCCTTCACATACATGTATTTATATGAATAAATTATTTCCATGCTTATATCTGTAAATACAAAAAAGAGGAATAAAATCTACCTTGAACCAAAAACGAAAAAAAGAAAAAAAAACAGAACCCACCAGTTACACAGAGGAAAACCGTATCAGGGCACTTGCTCCAGTTGTAAACAATTCTGAAGTTGGTCAGTGGTGGGGAATCATCTCCCATTCAGCCAGCAGGCCCCACGCAACAAGCATCCTCATTGCAAAGCTGGGGGACCGTGCCGAGGCATCTGTGAGTAAACGTGGGCTGAGCCCCAGGCCAGCTGCTGCTGAAATGTTCCCACCCTTCCCAGGTAAAACACCTGAATATGTACAAGGACTTGAAAGCCTAGAGGAAGGGCCATGGAGCCACATGAGTGACAGCATGCCAGCCGACTTGGTGCCTGCAGGCCAGCCAGGATGGTCCTGGCCCTGGGTGCTCTTCTGGAAGCTTTCCATTTCCCTGCCTGAGATACCCCTGCTGTCCCGGCCCCCACTGCTTTCTTCCTCACTCACCTCTGCCCAGGGAGAAATTCCAACGGCAGGTATGGGTGACACATCCTCTTCTTTAGCAGGTGGCATCTTGGCAACTGCTGCAGAAAGTCCAGCAGAGCCCCACTCACACTGGGCCACCCACAAAGCCGTGGCCTCTCACTCCCTCCCACCAGTCCAGCCCCAAGACTGCTGACAGGGCAGAGAAAATGGCGTCAGGCACAGCTGCAGGGGCTCTTGCTGCCTGGAGCGGTGTTTATATTGATCTGAACCCAGGCACACCTGGGGAGGGCTGGCCGGCACGGCCGGGCTTCCCAGGCCAGCCAATAATCACCCCTCAGGGGCTCACAGTTGCAGAAACTGGAACTTGCTGAATCGGCCAGGTCCAAGGAACAGGTGTGGGCTCCTGAGAGTCAGGATAGACAAGGGGCTGCAGCTCTGGCTTGTTTTCTAATTATATTATCTGGCCCATGAGTGGGAGACAACTTCAAGAAAACCCTCTCCTAATGAGAGGAACCCAGGAGTCAGGGAGAGGAGGGGTGGCTGGTGGGTGGAGACAGAGGCCTGGTGCCCCGGGTGCAGTGGAAGTCTCTGGAAGACCAGGTGGAGGGAGGCCACACAGAGTGATGCCCAGGGTCACAGACCTGTCGGAGCTGCTGTTTGTTAGTTCAAGTCCTGCTCTGAGGTGCTCTGTGTCAGATCTGAGTGACAGGTGAGCTGGGAGTGCTCTGCAATGAGGGCGATATGCACGGTTCCTGTGTTCCCAGCCCTGCCATGGTACCTGCAAGGGTAGCTCTGTATCCTGGGAGGGGCCTGACCACGAGAGCCCCATGGGCTGCAGGGGAACCTGCCCAGGGAACCCCATATCCTGGGAGGGGCCTGAACACGAGAGCCCCATGGGCTGGGGTGGGGGTGGGGTACCTGCCCAGGTGAGCTCCATATCCTGGGATTGGCCTGACCTCGAGAGCCCCATGGGCTGCTGGAGTCCTGGAAAAGGATGTCAGGACAGTCAGTGAAGCCACCGAGGGTATACCTCCAGTAGTTCCTAAATCCTACACCCTTCTGGTCATGCTACCAACCACCAGGACATGGTATTCTGTATTAGTCTTCAATGATGCCTTCTTTTGTATTCTATTAGTCCCAGAGTCACAAGAAATTTTGGCTTGTGAGTGGCAGGACTCAACATACAACTAAAACAATACTTCCGGGCCGTGTTGCCCCAAGGGTTCAAAAATTCCCACACCATCTTTGGGGAAAGCTCAGCTAAAGAACTAAAAGTTCTACCTCTGGAAAAGGAAACACTCATTCAATATGCAGACGACATTCTGATCGCCAGCCCTACTAAGGAGACCTCTGAACTACAAAGCCAATAAAGGATACAAGTTGTCCAAGACAAAGCTCAAATATCACAGACTACGGTGACCTGCCTGGGCTTCATTCTCACAGAAGGTCGGAGAAGCCCATCCCAGGAAAGGGAAGAAACAATTTACAGCCTTAACCATTTCTGAAACTAGAAGACAGCTTAGGGGTTCCTGGGGAGGCCAGGGTTTGCTGCTTCTGGATCCCTAACTACAGTCTACTAGCTGGGCCTCTATATGAAACACTGAAAGGAAAAGATGATGATCCTTTTGAATAGAATGCAGAAGTGGCCTTTCAAGAATGGAAAGAGCAGTCAATTCAGACCCTTGCCCTGGAACTCCCTAATTTAGCTAAACCCTTTGACCTTTACATTCCTGGTGAACGGTGAATCGCCATTGGAGTATTAGTGCAAAACCTGGGACCACTTGAAATGGAACAACGCAAGAATGCGATCCAGGTAGGATAAACTACGGTCACCAAGGGGCTTGGCCCACCGCCACATCTGGCCAAGATACTGGCAGTATCTGAAAACCTGGAAATCAGCAGCCCAAAAGGCCACCTCCCTCCGAAGGGAAAAGGACCCCACGTGGTGATCCTAACACCCAACCATGCCCTGAAGTTGCAGGGTTGGCTCCATGGGCACACTGACCTTGAGCGAGGAGGCCCTCCAACTCCAACCTCCATAGAGATAACCGGGGCAAAGTGGCACCATGAAGACTCGTGTGAAGGTGTCTGCACGGGCAAATTTAACGCTCATTTCCCACCAGGAAGAGGAATTAACCAAAGGCTCAGCATGCCGTGCCGGAACCAGATTAGGGCCTGAAGCATTCCTGCGGGTTTGCGGCCAGCTCACAGGAAAGCGAGTTGAAGAAAGGAGCTCAGGGGCACTGTAATTCACAAACCTGCAGAGTTATAAATGACAGCTATCGTCCAAAAATATATTGAAGGAAGGCTGCGAAGAGGACTGGAAAGCGGGGCAGAATTGCAGGAAAACGATTTCAGGGGGTAGACTGGAATTGCATTTAAAGCATAGGAAAAGAGGCAGAACGTCGACAATGATGCACTTGGCCAAAAAGGGCGTATGCGTTTTTTCCTGAATATATTCAGGAAAAAACGCATACGCCCTTTTTGGCCAACCAAGCCAGCATGTTAAAGAAATCTGCACTACAAAGAAGTCTCACTGCCCCCAGGTCAAAAGGGCCATCTGAAAAAAGTGTAAAATCCAGAAAGACAGCACAGGCCATGGAGAACAGGGAGCCTTGTTATGCTGATGGGCGGGATGTAAATTGCCAACAGCCACTCTGGAGAAGTGTATGGTGTTTCCTGAAACACCTAAGAAACAAAGCAACGGAGACTACGGCACTTCCACTTATGGTCTTATAGATCACGGAAATTAAAAGCAAAAACAGACAGCCACCCCAAAGTTTCAGACGGCTCTGTTTACGGGAATCTCGTGTACGGTACAAGTTAAATATCCCAGAATGTGAAAAATGGATAAAGAAGTTGTGGTACACACATTCAATGGAATATCACTCAGCAATGAAATCTATGTCATCAGGCCCATCGTGGCATAATGAGTGGATTCAGGTACGATGATTCTAAGTGAAATAAGTCACACAGAAAATGAAACATCATAAGATATCACTAATACACGGAATGTAAACTTGGCTACACATGAACTGAATTACAAAACAGAACAGGGTCTCAAATTTAGAAAACCACCTTATGCTTGCTTAAGGGGAAAAGTGAGTTGGGGTGCTGCATAAAACCAGAGATAGAAATTAGCAGAGATACCTTTCCATAAGCCAAATATGTAATAGTCAAGACCTAGCCCTTGCTCAACGAAATGGACTAAACACCCCGTATTCAACGCTTAGGAATACACCTGACTAGTAAGTATCTTCAAACCCATGGATTTATATGTCTCCATAAGAGACTCAAGTGTGTGTACAGCGGCATGAATGCAGCAGAGAAAATCCGATAAATCCCATTATCAAAATGAATTACAAAAACAAAACACAATGGAAGTGAAATAGAGAGCAATTCTTAAATAATTCATTCAGGGCTTGTGATGCAACGTGGATTTACCACATCTACACCCCGAGCTGAGTGAGACATAAGGCTGGACACTTCGGGCTGATAACATTGGTGACGTTCGGTGAGCAAAGGCAACCCTTTGAAGTCATACTGCGTGGTACCGATTCCATGGGTCCCAACTCTCCAGGTTGAAGGGATTCTTCCTTCAGGTAAATCATGCATGGGCAACCCAGAATATGGTCCACCGTGTGACCGGGAAAACTTTTTAAATGCGTCTCAGTTTTCGTCCCCTCGTACTCAGTTTTACCATTCCAGACGCTTTACTAACACTTTCCCCACTTGGAGAGTCAGTGTCTTTAACCTCCTGTTTGGCACAGTTTGGAATTTCTGCGCAAGATGAACAGGAATATGGAGAACCAATGAGAGATTAGCTGTAGGTGTTTGCACGAACAAATTTAACGCTCATTTCCCACCAGGAAGAGGAATTAGCCAAAGGCTCAGCATGCCGTGTCGTAACCAGATTAGGGCCTGAAGCAATCCTGCGGTTTTGCGGCCAGCTCACAAGAAAGCGAGTTGAAGAAAGGAGCTCAGGGGCACTGTAATTCACAAACCTGCAGAGTTATAAATGACAGCTATCGTCCAAAAATATATTGAAGTAAGGCTGCAAAGAGGACTTGAATGCGGGGCAGAATTCCAGGAATACGATTTCAGGAGGTAGACGGGAAGTCCTCTGAAAGTATAGGAGAAGAGGCAGAACCTCGACAATGATGCACTTGGTCAAAAAGGGCATATGCGTTTCTTCCAGGGCCCTTATTAAAGAGGGTAGGAGGCTCCCAGCATGCTTCAGTGGCCAACAGAAGGCCTACGTCACCAAGGCGACATGAGCCATCCAGGCAGGAGTGACCTCACATCAGAGGGCCCACCTCACAGAAGGGTAAGGAACCCAGTCAAGATCAGACTCTCACCAGAGTGCCCACATAAGCAAGGGGCTGGGAACCAGGCAGGAGTGTCCTCACACCCGTGGGGCCACATCATCGAAAGTTGAGGTACCCAGCACATGTGGCCTCAAACCAGAGGACCCACATCACCATGGGTCTCGGAGCGAGGCAGGCAGGATTAACCTCAAAACACATGGCCCATTGTATAAAAAAGGTGAGGAATCCAGCAGTTGGAACATCCCAGCAGGCGGCCCAGAGCACCGAGGCTATGGGATCCAGGCAGTGATGAACTCACAACAGAGGGCCCTCATCGTGATACTGTAAGCAACCCAGCCGTTGTAACCTCAGAGCACAAGGCCCACATCCCCATGGGGAAGGGAACCAAGCAGGAGTGTCATCGCACCAGTGGGCACACATCAGAAAAGGAGGGGAGCCCAGTAGTTAGGGCCAGACGCCAGAGGGCCCTCATCACTGAGGAGAGGAGGCTCGCAGCAAGCTCCAACTGCTACCAGAAGGCCGACGTCGCCAATGCAGGGTGTGCCAGCCAGGCAGGAGTGACCTCAGAGCAGAGGGCCAACCACACAAAAGTGTGAGGAACCCAAAGAGGATCAGACTCTCACCGGAGGGCCCACATCACCAAGGGAATGGAAACCAGGCAGGAGTGTTCTCACACCAGTGTGGTCACATCACCGAAATGTGACGGACCCAGCACACGTGGCCTCAAACTACAGGACACACATCACCAAGGGGCTGGGAGTGAGGCAGGCAGGAGGAGCCTCCAAACAGAGGGCCCATAGCGTAAAAAAGGTGAGGAATCCCGCAGTTGGAACCTCCCAGCAGGTGGCCAGGAGCAGCGAGGCTATGGGATCCAGGCCTGACTGAACTCAAAACAGAGGGCCCTCATTTTGAAACTGTGAGCAACCCAGCCGTTGGGACCTTAGAACAGAAGGCCCACATTCCCATGGGGTTGGGATCCTGGCAGGAGTGTACTCGCACCACAGGGCGCACATCAGAAACTTTTGGGAGCCCAGGAGTTAGGGTCTGACGCCAGAGGGCCCTCATTACCGAGGGGAGGAGACTCCCAGCAGGCACCAACTCCCAACTGAGGGCCCACGTCGCCACGTTGACGTGTGCCAGCCAGGCAGGGGTGACCTCACAGCAGAGGGCCTACCTCACAGAAGGGTGAGGAACCCAACCAGGATAAGACTCTCACCAGAGGGCCCACATCACCAAGGGGATCGGAACAAGGCAGGAGTGTCCTCACACCAGTGTGGCCACATTATAGAAAGGTGAGGAACCCAGCACATGTGGCCTAAACCAGAGGACCCACATTTCGAAGGTGCTCCGAGTGAGGCAGGCAGGAGTAGCCTAACAACACAGGGCCCACAGAATACAAAATGTGAGGAATCCAGCAGTTTGAACCTCCCAGCAGGTGGCCCAGAGCATGGAGTCTATGGGATCCAGGCCACAGTGAACTCACAGCAGAGGGCCCACATCATGAAACTGTGAGCAACCCAGCCAGTGGGACCTCAGAACAGAAGGCCCACATCCCCATGGAGATGGGAACCTCGCAGGAGTGTCCTCGCACAACTTAGCACGTATCAGAAAATGTGGGAACCCAGCAGTTATGGCCTGATGCCAGAGGGCCCTCATCACGGAGGAGAGGAGGCTACCAGCAGGCTCCAAATGCCACCAGAGGGCCGACGTCACCAAGGCAATGGGAGCAAGCCAGGCAGGAGTTACCTCACAGCAGAGGGCCCACCTCACAGAAGTGTGAGGAGCCCAAACAGGATCAGACTCTAACCAGAGCGCCCACATCACCAAGGGGATGGAAACCAGGCAGGAGTGTCCTCACACCAGTGGGGCCACATCAGCGAAAGGTGAGGAACACAGCACATGTGGCCTCAAACAAGGGGACACACATCACAAAAGGGCTGGGAGTGAGGCATGCAGGAGGAGACTCACAACAGAGCGCCCATAGAATAAAAAAGGTGAGGAACCCCGCAGTCGGAAGCTCCAAGAAGGTGGCCCAGAGCACCGAGGCTATGGGATCCATGCCGGAGTGAACTCACAGCAGAGGGCCCACATTCTGACACTGTGAGCAACCCAGCCGTTGGGACCTCAGGGCAGAAAGCCCACATCCCCATGGGGATGGGACCCTGGCTGGAGTGTACTCGCACGACAGGGCGCACATCAGAAAATTTTGGGAGCCCATGAGTTAGGGCCTGACGCCAGAGGGCCCTCATTACCGAGGGGAGGAGACTCCCAGCAGGCACCAACTCCCAACTGAGGGCCCACATCGCCAAGGTGACGTGTGCCAGCCAGGCAGGAGTGACCTCACAGCAGAGGGCCCACCTCCCAGAAGTGTGAGGAATCCAGACAGGATCAGACTCTCACCAGAGGGCCCCCATCACCAAGGGGATGGGAACCAGGCAGGAGTGTCCTCACACCAGTGGGGCCACATCAATAAAGGTGAGGAAACCGGTACATGTGGCCTTAAACCAGAGGACCTACATCACAAATGGGCTGGGAGTGAGTCAGGAAGTAGGAGCATGAAAACACAGGACCCAAAGAATAAAAAAGCTAAGGAATCCAGCAGTAGGAACCTCCCAGCAGGCCGCTCAGAGCACAGAGGCTATGGGATCTAGGCCTGGGTGAACTAACACCAGAGAGCCAACATCATGAAACGGTGAACAACACAGGTGTTGGGACCTTAGAGCAGAAGGCCCACATGCCCATGGGGATGGGAACCTCGCAGGAGTGTCCTCGCACCACTTAGCACGTATCAGAAAATGTGGGTACCCAGCAGTTAGGGCCTGAGGCAAGAGGGCCCCCATCACCGAGGGGAGGTTCCCAGCAGGCTCCAACTGCCACAAGAGGGCCGATGTTGCCCAGGTGGGGTGTGCCAGCCAGGCAGGAGTGACCTCACAGCAGAGGGCCCCCCTCACAGAAGGGTGAGGAACCCAGCCAGGATCAGACTCTCACCATAGGGCCCACATCATCAAGGGGATAGGAACCAGGCAGGAGTGTCCTCACACCAGTGGGGCCACATCATCGAAAGGCGAGGGACCCAGCATACGTGGCCTCAAACCAGAGGACACACATCACCAAGGGGCTGGGAGTGAGGCAGGCAGGAGGAGTCTCAAAACAGAGGGCCCATAGAAGAAAAAAGGTGAGGAATCCCGCAGTTGTAACCTCCCAGCAGGTGGCCAGGAGCAGCGAGGCTATGGGATCCAGGCCGGAGAGAACTCACAGCAGAGGGCCCTCATCATGAAACTGAGCAACCCAAGGTTGGGACCTCAGAGCAGAAGGCCCACATTCCCATGGGGTTGGGAACCTGGCAGGAGTGTACTCGAACCACAGGGCGCATATCAGAAAATATTGGGAGCCCAGGAGTCAGGGTCTGACGCCAGAGGGCCCTCATTACCGAGGGGAGGAGACACCCAGCAGGCACCAAATCCCACCAGAGGGCCGACGTCGCCAAGGCGGGGTGTGCCAGCCAGGCAGGAGTGACCTCAGAGAAGAGGGCCCACCTCACAGAAGTGTGAGGAACCCAACCAGGATCAGACTCTCACCGGAGGGCCCACATCACCAAGGGGATGGGAACCAGGCAGGAGTGTCCTCACACCAGTGGGGCCACATCAGCCAAAGGTGAGGAACCCAGCACATGTGGCCTCAAACCACAGGACACACATCACCAAGGGGCTAGGAGTGAGGCAGGTGTCTGGAGGGGCACATTTAACTCTAATTTCCCACCAGGAAGTGGAATGAACCAAAGTCTCAGAGTGCCGTGCCGGACCATGATTACGGCCTGAAGCAAACCTGCGGTTCTGTGGCCAGTTTTCAAGGAAACGAGTTAAGAAAGGAAATCACGGGCACTGTAATTCACAAACCTGCAGTGTTATAAATGACAGCTAATGGCAAAATTATATGGAAGTAAGTCTGCAAAGAGGACTTGAAAACGAGGCAGAATTGCAGGAATCATATTTCAGGAGGTAGATTGGAATTGCATTTAAAGCATGTGAAAAGCGGCAGATCTTTGACAGTGATGCACTTGGACAAAAGTGCGTAAACATTTTTTCCTGAATATATTCAGGAAAAAACACATATGCCCTTTTTGGCCAACCAAGCACTCGAGCAATGGAAATCCGCACTACAATGAAGTCTCATTTCCCATTCGTCAAAAGGGCCATCTGAAAAAAGTGTAAAAACCAGAAACACAGGACAGGCCATGGAGAACAGGGAGCCTTGTTATGCTGATGGGCGGGATGTAAATTGCCAACAGACACTCTGGAGATGTTTATGGTGTATCCTGAAACATCTGAAAAACAAAGCTACAGACCCTAGGGCACTTCCACTTTTGGCCCTATAGCTTAGGAAAATTAAAATCAACAAGACACAGCCAACACCAAATTTAGGGCTGCTGTGTTTACAAGAACCTTGAGTCCAGTACAAATTAAATATCCCAGAAAGAAAAAAATGGATAAAGGAGTTGTGCTACTTACGTACAACGGAATATCACTCAGCAATGAAATCAATGTCATCAGGCCTCTAGCAGCAAATTGAGTGGATTTAAGTATGATGATTCTAAGAGAAATAGGTCACACAGAGAAAGAGAATTATCATAAGATATCACTAATAGAGAGAGTGTAAACTTGGCTACACATAAACTGAATTCCAAAAACGAACAGAGTCTCACATTTAGATAAAAACTTATGCTTGCTTAAGGGGAAAGTTGAGTTGGGGTGCTGTATAAAACCAGAGATTGAAATTAGCACACATACCGTGCCATAAGCCAAATATGTAATAGACAAGACCTACTCTGTGCTCAACGAAATAGACTCATCCATGGTGTATCACCTCACACCTGTTAGAATGGGCATCATCAGAAAATCTACAAACAACAAATGCTGGAAAGGGTGTGGAGATAAGGAACCCTCTTCCACTATTGTTGGGAATGTAAATTGATACAGTCACTGTGGAGAACATTATGGAGTTTCTTATAAAACTAAGAATAGAATTACCATATGATACAGCAATCCCACTACTGGGCATATACCCAGACAAAACCATAAATCAAAAAGAGACATTCACCGCAATGTTCATTGCATCACTATTTACAATATCCAGGTAATGGAAGCAACCTAAATGCCCACAGACAGACGAATGCATAAAGAAGTGGTACATATATAAAATGGAATATTACTAAGCCATAAAAAGGAATGAAATTGGGTCATTTGTAGAGACGTTGATGGATCTAGAGACTGTCATACAGAGTGAAGTAAGTCAGAAAGAGAAAAACAAATCTTGTCTATTAATGCATATATGTGGAACCTAGAAAAATTGTACAGATGAACCGTTTTGCCAGGCAGAAATAGAGCAACAGATGTAGACAACAAACGTATGGACACCAAGGGGGTAAAGCTGTTGGGGGGTGGTGGTGGGAGGAGTTGAGAGATTGGGATTGGCATGTATACATTTATATGTATAAAATAGATAACCAAAAAGAACCTGCTGTATAAAATAATAAAATAAAATTCAAATTACAAAAAGTAAAACAGAAAAAATATTCTTCCCTTCACATACATGTATTTATATGAATAAATTATTTCCATGCTTATATCTGTAAATACAAAAAAGAGGAATAAAATCTACCTTGAACCAAAGACGAAAAAAAGAAAAAAAAAACAGAACCCACCAGTTACACAGAGGAAAACCGTATCAGGGCACTTGCTCCAGTTGTAAACAATTCTGAAGTTGGTCAGTGGTGGGGAATCATCTCCCATTCAGCCAGCAGGCCCCACACAACAAGCGTCCTCATTGCAAAGCTGGGGGACCGTGCCGAGGCATCTGTGGGTAAACGTGGGCTGAGCCCCAGGCCAGCTGCTGCTGAAATGTTCCCACCCATCCCAGGTAAAACACCTGAATATGTACAAGGACTTGAAAGCCTAGAGGAAGGGCCATGGAGCCACATGAGTGACAGCATGCCAGCCGACTTGGTGCCTGCAGGTCAGCCAGGATGGTCCTGGCCCTGGGTGCTCTTCTGGAAGCTTTCCATTTTCCTGCCTGAGATACCCCTGCTGTCCCGGCCCCCACTGCTTTCTTCCTCACTCACCTCTGCCCAGGGAGAAATTCCAGCGGCAGGTATGGGTGACACATCCTCTTCTTTAGCAGGTGGCATCATGGCAACTGCTGCAGAAAGTCCAGCAGAGCCCCACTCACACTGGGCCACCCACAAAGCCGTGGCCTCTCACTCCCTCCCACCAGTCCAGCCCCAAGACTGCTGACAGGGCAGAGAAAATGGCGTCAGGCACAGCTGCAGGGGCTCTTGCTGCCTGGAGCGGTGTTTATATTGATCTGAACCCAGGCACACCTGGGGAGGTCTGGCCGGCACGGTCGGGCTTCCCAGGCCAGCCAATAATCACCCCTCAGGGGCTCACAGTTGCAGAAACTGGAACTTGCTGAATCGGCCAGGTCCAAGGAACAGGTGTGGGCTCCTGAGAGTCAGGATAGACAAGGGGCTGCAGCTCTGGCTTGTTTTCTAATTATATTATCTGGCCCATGAGTGGGAGACAACTTCAAGAAAACCCTCTCCTAATGAGAGGAACCCAGGAGTCAGGGAGAGGAGGGGTGGCTGGTGGGTGGAGACAGAGGCCTGGTGCCCCGGGTGCAGTGGAAGTCTCTGGAAGACCAGGTGGAGGGAGGCCACACAGAGTGATGCCCAGGGTCACAGACCTGTCGGAGCTGCTGTTTGTTAGTTCAAGTCCTGCTCTGAGGTGCTCTGTGTCAGATCTGAGTGACAGGTGAGCTGGGAGTGCTCTGCAATGAGGGCGATATGCACGGTTCCTGTGTTCCCAGCCCTGCCATGGTACCTGCAAGGGTAGCTCTGTATCCTGGGAGGGGCCTGACCACGAGAGCCCCATGGGCTGCAGGGGAACCTGCCCAGGGAACCCCATATCCTGGGAGGGGCCTGAACACGAGAGCCCCATGGGCTGGGGTGGGGGTGGGGTACCTGCCCAGGTGAGCTCCATATCCTGGGATTGGCCTGACCTCGAGAGCCCCATGGGCTGCTGGAATCCTGGTAAAGTATGTCAGGACAGTCAGTGAAGCCACCGAGGATATACCTCCAGTTGTTCCTAAATCCTACACCCTGCTGGTCATTCTACCAACCACCAGGACATGGTATTCTGTATTAGTCTTCAATGATGCCTTCTTTTGTATTCTATTAGTCCCAGAGTCACAAGAAATTTTGGCTTGTGAGTGGCAGGACTCAACATACAACTAAAACAATACTTCCGGGCCGTGTTGCCCCAAGGGTTCAAAAATTCCCACACCATCTTTGGGGAAAGCTCAGCTAAAGAACTAAAAGTTCTACCTCTGGAAAAGGAAACACTCCTTCAATATGCAGACGACATTCTGATCGCCAGCCCTACTAAGGAGACCTCTGAACTACCAAGCCAATAAAGGATACAAGTTGTCCAAGACAAAGCTCAAATATCACAGACTACGGTGACCTGCCTGGGCTTCATTCTCACAGAAGGTCGGAGAAGCCCATCCCAGGAAAGGGAAGAAACAATTTACAGCCTTAACCATTTCTGAAACTAGAAGACAGCTTAGGGGTTCCTGGGGAGGCCAGGGTTTGCTGCTTCTGGATCCCTAACTACAGTCTACTAGCTGGGCCTCTATATGAAACACAGAAAGGAAAAGATGATGATCCTTTTGAATAGAATGCAGAAGTGGCCTTTCAAGAATGGAAAGAGCAGTCAATTCAGACCCTTGCCCTGGAACTCCCTAATTTAGCTAAACCCTTTGACCTTTACATTCCTGGTGAACGGTGAATCGCCATTGGAGTATTAGTGCAAAACCTGGGACCACTTGAAATGGAACAATGCAAGAATGCGATCCAGGTAGGATAAACTAAGGTCACCAAGGGGCTTGGCCCACCGCCACATCTGGCCAAGATACTGGCCGTATCTGAAAACCTGGAAATCAGCAGCCCAAAAGGCCACCTCCCTCCTAAGGGAAAAGGACCCCACGTGGTGATCCTAACACCCAACCATGCCCTGAAGTTGCAGGGTTGGCTCCATGGGCACACTGACCTTGAGCGAGGAGGCCCTCCAACTCCAACCTCCATAGAGATAACGGGGGCAAAGTGGCACCATGAAGACTCGTGTGAAGGTGTCTGCACGGGCAAATTTAACGCTCATTTCGCAACAGGAAGAGGAATTAACCAAACGCTCAGCATGCCGTGCCGGAACCAGATTAGGGCCTGAAGCAATCCTGTGGGTTTGCGGCCAGCTCACAAGAAAGCGAGTTGAAGAAAGGATCCCAGGGACACTGTAATTCACAAACCTGCAGAGTTATAAATGACAGCTATCACCCAAAAATATATTGAAGGAAGGCTGCGAAGAGGACTTGAAAGTGGGGCAGAATTGCAAGAAAACGATTTCAGGGGGTAGACTGGAATTGCATTTAAAGCATAGGAAAAGAGGCAGAACGTCGACAATGATGCACTTGGCCAAAAAGGGCGTATGCGTTTTTTCCTGAATATATTCAGGAAAAAACGCATACGCCCTTTTTGGCCAACCAAGCAAGCATGTTAAAGAAATCTGCACTACAATGAAGTCTCACTGCCCCCCGTTCAAAAGGGCCATCTGAAAAAGGTGTAAAATCCAGAAAGGCAGCACAGGCCATGGAGAACAGGGAGCCTTGTTATGCTGATGGGCGGGATGTAAATTGCCAACAGCCACTCTGGAGATGTGTATGGTGTTTCCTCAAAAACCTAAAAAACAAAGCAACGGAGCCTACGGCATTACCACTTATTTTCCTATAGCTTAGGGAAATTAAAATCAAAAACACACAGCCACCGCAAAGTTTCTGTTTACGGCTCTGTTTACAAGAACCTCGTCTACGGTACAAGTTAATTATCCCAGAAAGCGAAAAATGGATAAAGAAGTGTGGTACGTACGTACAAAGGAATATCACTCACCAATGAAATCTATGTCATCAGGCCCGTCGCGGCATAATGAGTGGATTCACGTACGATGATTCTAAGTGAAATAAGTCACACAGAAAATGAAACATCATAAGATATCACTAATACACGGAATGTAAACTTGGCTACACATGAACTGAATTACAAAACAGAACAGGGTCTCAAATTTAGAAAACCACCTTATGCTTGCTTAAGGGGAAAAGTGAGTTGGGGTGCTGCATAAAACCAGAGATACAAATTAGCACAGATACCTTTCCATAAGCCAAATATGTAATAGTCAAGACCTAGCCCTTGCTCAACGAAATGGACTAAACACCCCATATTCAACGCCTAGGAATACACCTGACTAGTAAGTATCTTCAAACCCATGGATTTATATGTCTCCATAAGAGACTCAAGTGTGTGTACAGCGGCATGAATGCAGCAGAGAAAATCCGATAAATCCCATTATCAAAATGAATTACAAAAACAAACACAATGACAGTGAAATAGAGAGCAATTCTTAAATAATTCATTCAGGGCTTGTGATGCAACCTGGATTTACCACATCTACAACCAGAGCTGAGTGAGACATAAGGCTGTACACTTCAGCCTGATAGCATTGGTGAGGTTCGTTGAGAAAATGCAGGCCCTTTGAAGTCATACTGCATGGTACCCATTCCATGGGTCCCAACTCTCCAGGTTTAAGGGATTCTTCCTTCAGCTAAAACATGCATGGGAAACCCACAGTATGGTGCACCGTGTGACCGGGAAACCTTTTCAAATGCATCTCAGTTTTCGTCCCCTTTTACTCGGGTTCACGATTGAAGACCCTTTACTAATACTCTCCCCACTTAGAGAGTCAGTGCCTTTAACCTCCTGTTTGGCACAGTTTGCAATTTCTGCGCAAGATGAACAAGAATAGGGAGATCCAATGAGAGACTAGCTCTAGGTGTCTGCACGTTCAAATATAACACTCATTTCCCACCAGGAAGAGGAATTTACCAAAGGATCAGCATGCTGTGCCAGATCCAGATTAGGGCATGAAGCAATCCTGCGGGTTTGCGGCCAGCTCACAAGAAAGCGAGTAGAAGAAAGGAGCTCAGGCGCACTGTCATTCACAAACCTGCAGAGTTATAAATGTCAGCTATTGTCCAAAAATGTATTGAAGTAAGGCTGCGTAGAGGACTTGAAAGCGGGGCAGAATTGCAGGAAAACGAGTTCAGGGGCAGACTGGAATTGCATTTAAAGCATAAGGAAAGAGACAGAAAGTCGACAATGATGCATTTGGTCAAAAAGGGCGTATGCGTTTTTTCCTGAATATATTCAAGAAAAAACACATACGCCCTTTTTGGCCAAACAAGCAAGCCTGTAAAGAAATCTGCATTCCAATGAAGTCTCACTGCCCCCCTGTCAAATGGGACATCTGAAAAAAGTGAAAAATCCAGAAAGGCAGGACAGGCCATGGAGAACAGGGAGCCTTGTTATGCTGATGGGCGGGATGTAACTTGCCAACAGCCACTCTGGAGAAGTGTATGGTGTTTCCTCAAACACCTAAAAAACTAAGAAACGGAGCCTACGGCACTTCAACTTATGGTTCTATAGCTTAGGGAAATTAAAATCAAAAAGACACAGCCACCCATAAATTTTGGACGGCTCTGCTTACAAGAACCTCATTTACGGTACAATGAAATATCCCAGAAAGCAAAAAATGGATAAAGAAGTTGTTGTACGTACGTACAATGGAATATCACTCAGCAATGAAATCTATGTCATGAGGCCCGTCGCGGCATAATGAGTGGATTCAGGTACGATCATTCTAAGTTAACTAAGTCACACAGAAAAAGAAACACCATAAGATATCTCAAATACACGGAATGCAAACATGGCTGCACATGAACTCAATTACAAAACAGAAAAGGGTCTCAAATTTAGAAAACCAACTTATGCTTGCTTAAGGGGAAAGGTGAGTTGTGGTGCTGCATAAAACCAGAGATTGAAATTAGCACAGATACCTTTCCATAAGCAAATATGTAATAGTCAGGACCTACTCCTTGCTCCACGAAATGGACTCAACATCCCATATTCAATGCCTAGGAATATACCTGACTAGTAAGAATCTGAAAACCCATGGATTTATATGTCTCCATAAGAGAATCAAGCATGTGTACGGCGGCATAAACGCAGCAGTGAAAATCCGATAAATCCCATTATCAAAATAAATTACAAAAACAAAACACAACGACAGTGAAATAGAGAGCAATTCTTAAATAATTCATTCAGGGCTTGTGATGCAACGTGGATTTACCACATCTACACCCCGAGCTGAGTGAGACATAAGGCTGGACACTTTGGGCTGATAGCATTGGTGACGTTCGGTGAGCAAAGGCAACCCTTTGATGTCATACTGCGTGGTACCCATTCCATGGGTCCCAACTCTCCAGGTTGAAGGGATTCTTCCTTCAGGTAAAACATGCATGGGCAACCCAGAATATGGTTCACCGTGTGACCGGGAAAACTTTTTAAATGCGTCTCAGTTTTCGTCCCCTCGTACTCGGTTTTACCATTCCAGACGCTTTACTAACACTCTCCCCACTTGGAGAGTCAGTGCCTTTAACCTCCTGTTTGGCACAGTTTGGAATTTCTGCGCAAGATGAACAGGAATAGGGAGAACCAATGAGAGATTAGCTGTAGGTGTCTGCACGAACAAATTTAACGCTCATTTCCCACCAGGAAGAGGAATTAGCCAAAGGCTCAGCATGCCGTGTCGGAACCAGATTAGGGCCTGAAGCAATCCTGCGGTTTTGCGGCCAGCTCACAAGAAAGCGAGTTGAAGAAAGGAGCTCAGGGGCACTGTAATTCACAAACCTGCAGAGTTATAAATGACAGCTATCGTCCAAAAATATATTGAAGTAAGGCTGCAAAGAGGACTTGAACGCGGGGCAGAATTCCAGGAATACGATTTCAGGAGGTAGACGGGAAGTCCTCTGAAAGTATAGGAGAAGAGGCAGAACCTCGACAATGATGCACTTGGTCAAAAAGGGCATATGCGTTTCTTCCAGGGCCCTTATTAAAGAGGGTAGGAGGCTCCCAGCATGCTTCAGTGGCCAACAGAGGGCCTACGTCGCCAAGGCGACATGAGCCATCCAGGCAGGAGTGACCTCACATCAGAGGGCCCACCTCACAGGAGGGTAAGGAACCCAGTCAAGATCAGACTCTCACCAGAGTGCCCACATAAGCAAGGGGCTGGGAACCAGGCAGGAGTGTCCTCACACCCGTGGGGCCACATCATCGAAAGTTGAGGTACCCAGCACATGTGGCCTCAAACCAGAGGACCCACATCACCATGGTTCTCGGAGCGAGGCAGGCAGGATTAACCTCAAAACACATGGCCCATTGTATAAAAAAGGTGAGGAATCCAGCAGTTGGAACATCCCAGCAGGCGGCCCAGAGCACCGAGGCTATGGGATCCAGGCAGTGATGAACTCACAACAGAGGGCCCTCATCGTGATACTGTAAGCAACCCAGCCTTTGTAACCTCAGAGCACAAGGCCCACATCCCCATGGGGAAGGGAACCAAGCAGGAGTGTCATCGCACCAGTGGGCACACATCAGAAAAGGTGGGGAGCCCAGCAGTTAGGGCCGGACGCCAGAGGGCATTCATCACTGAGGAGAGGAGGCTCCCAGCAAGCTCCAACTGCTACCAGAAGGCCGACGTCGCCAATGCAGTGTGTGCCAGCCAGGCAGGAGTGACCTCAGGGCAGAGGGCCAACCACACAAAAGTGTGAGGAACCCAAAGAGGATCAGACTCTCACCGGAGGGCCCACATCACCAAGGGAATGGAAACCAGGCAGGAGTGTTCTCACACCAGTGTGGTCACATCACCGAAATGTGACGGACCCAGCACACGTGGCCTCAAACTACAGGACACACATCACCAAGGGGCTGGGAGTGAGGCAGGCAGGAGCAGCCTCCAAACAGAGGGCCCATAGCGTAAAAAAGGTGAGGGATCCCGCAGTTGGAACCTCCCAGCAGGTGGCCAGGAGCAGCGAGTCTATGGGATCCAGGCCTGACTGAACTCAAAACAGAGGGCCCTCATTATGAAACTGTGAGCAACCCAGCCGTTGGGACCTTAGAGCAGAAGGCCCACATTCCCATGGGGTTGGGATCCTGGCAGGAGTGTACTCGCACCACAGGGCGCACATCAGAAAATTTTGGGAGCCCAGGAGTTAGGGTCTGACGCCAGAGGGCCCTCATTACCGACGGGAGGAGAATCCCAGCAGGCACCAACTCCCAACTGAGGGCCCACGTCGCCACGTTGACGTGTGCCAGCCAGGCAGGAGTGACCTCACAGCAGAGGGCCTACCTCACAGAAGGGTGAGGAACCCAGCCAGGATAAGACTCTCACCAGAGGGCCCACATCACCAAGGGGATCGGAACAAGGCAGGAGTGTCCTCACACCAGTGTGGCCACATTATAGAAAGGTGAGGAACCCAGCACATGTGGCCTAAACCAGAGGACCCACATTTCCAAGGTGCTCCGAGTGAGGCAGGCAGGAGTAGCCTAACAACACAGGGCCCACAGAATAAAAAATGTGAGGAATCCAGCAGTTTGAACCTCCCAGCAGGTGGCCCAGAGCATGGAGTCTATGGGATCCAGGCCACAGTGAACTCACAGCAGAGGGCCCACATCATGAAACTGTGAGCAACCCAGCCAGTGGGACGTCAGAGCAGAAGGCCCACATCCCCATGGGGATGGGAACCTCGCAGGAGTGTCCTCGCACAACTTAGCACGTATCAGAAAATGTGGGAACCCAGCAGTTATGGCCTGGCGCCAGAGGGCCCTCATCACGGAGGAGAGGAGGCTACCAGCAGGCTCCAAATGCCACCAGAGGGCCGACGTCACCAAGGCAATGGGAGCAAGCCAGGCAGGAGTTACCTCACAGCAGAGGGCCCACCTCACAGAAGTGTGAGGAGCCCAAACAGGATCAGACTCTAACCAGAGCGCCCACATTACCAAGGGGATGGAAACCAGGCAGGAGTGTCCTCACACCAGTGGGGCCACATCAGCGAAAGGTGAGGAACACAGCACATGTGGCCTCAAACAAGGGGACACACATCACGAAAGGGCTTGGAGTGAGGCATGCAGGAGGAGACTCACAACAGAGCGCCCATAGAATAAAAAAGGTGAGGAACCCCGCAGTTGGAAGCTCCAAGCAGGTGGCCCAGAGCACCGAGGCTATGGGATCCATGCCGGAGTGAACTCCCAGCAGAGGGCCCACATTCTGACACTGTGAGCAACCCAGACGTTGGGACCTCAGGGCAGAAAGCCCACATCCCCATGGGGATGGGACCCTGGCTGGAGTGTACTCGCACGACAGGGCGCACATCAGAAAATTTTGGGAGCCCATGAGTTAGGGCCTGACGCCAGAGAGCCCTCATTACCTAGGGGAGGAGACTCCCAGCAGGCACCAACTCCCAACTGAGGGCCCACATCGCCCAGGTGACGTGTGCCAGCAAGGCAGGAGTGACCTCACAGCAGAGGGCCCACCTCCCTGAAGTGTGAGGAATCCAGACAGGATCAGACTCTCACCAGAGGGCCCCCATCACCAAGGGGATGGGAACCAGGCAGGAGTGTCCTCACACCAGTGGGGCCACATCAATAAAGGTGAGGAAACCGGTACATGTGGCCTTAAACCAGAGGACCTACATCACAAATGGGCTGGGAGTGAGTCAGGAAGTAGGAGCATGAAAACACAGGACCCAAAGAATAAAAAAGCTAAGGAATCCAGCAGTAGGAACCTCCCAGCAGGCTGCTCAGAGCACAGAGGCTATGGGATCTAGGCCTGGGTGAACTAACACCAGAGAGCCAACATCATGAAACGGTGAACAACACAGGTGTTGGGACCTTAGAGCAGAAGGCCCACATGCCCATGGGGATGGGAACCTCGCAGGAGTGTCCTCGCACCACTTAGCACGTATCAGAAAATGTGGGTACCCAGCAGTTAGGGCCTGAGGCAAGAGGGCCCCCATCACCGAGGGGAGGTTCCCAGCAGGCTCCAACTGCCACAAGAGGGCCGATGTTGCCCAGGTGGGGTGTGCCAGCCAGGCAGGAGTGACCTCACAGCAGAGGGCCCCCCTCACAGAAGGGTGAGGAACCCAGCCAGGATCAGACTCTCACCAGAGGGCCCACATCATCAAGGGGATAGGAAGCAGGCAGGAGTGTCCTCACACCAGTGGGGCCACATCATCGAAAGGCGAGGGACCCAGCATACTTGGCCTCAAACCAGAGGACACACATCACCAACGGGCAGGGAGTGAGGCAGGCAGGAGGAGTCTCAAAACAGAGGGCCCATAGAAGAAAAAAGGTGAGGAATCCCGCAGTTGTAACCTCCCAGCAGGTGGCCAGGAGCAGCAAGGCTATGGGATCCAGGCCGGAGAGAACTCACAGCAGAGGGCCCTCATCAGGAAACTGAGCAACCCACGGTTGGGACCTCAGAGCAGAAGGCCCACATTCCCATGGGGTTGCGAAGCTGGCAGGAGTGTACTCGAACCACAGGGCGCATATCAGAAAATATTGGGAGCCCAGGAGTTAGGGCCTGAAGCCAGAGGGCCCTCATTACCGAGGGGAGGAGACACCCAGCAGGCACCAAATCCCACCAGAGGGCCGACGTCGCCAAGGCGGGGTGTGCCAGCCAGGCAGGAGTGACCTCAGAGAAGAGGGCCCACCTCACAGAAGTGTGAGGAACCCAACCAGGATCAGACTCTCACCGGAGGGCCCACATCACCAAGGGGATGGGAACCAGGCAGGAGTGTCCTCACACCAGTGGGGCCACATCAGCCAAAGGTGAGGAACCCAGCACATGTGGCCTCAAACCACAGGACACACATCACCAAGGGGCTAGGAGTGAGGCAGGTGTCTGGAGGGGCACATTTAACTCTAATTTCCCACCAGGAAGTGGAATGAACCAAAGTCTCAGAGTGCCGTGCCGGACCCTGATTACGGCCTGAAGCAAACCTGCGGTTCTGTGGCCAGTTTTCAAGGAAACGAGTTAAGAAAGGAAATCACGGGCACTGTAATTCACAAACCTGCAGTGTTATAAATGACAGCTAATGGCAAAATTATATGGAAGTAAGTCTGCAAAGAGGACTTGAAAACGAGGCAGAATTGCAGGAATCATATTTCAGGAGGTAGATTGGAATTGCATTTAAAGCATGTGAAAAGCGGCAGATCTTTGACAGTGATGCACTTGGACAAAAGTGCGTAAACATTTTTTCCTGAATATATTCAGGAAAAAACACATATGCCCTTTTTGGCCAACCAAGCACTCGAGAAATGGAAATCCGCACTACAATGAAGTCTCATTTCCCATTCGTCAAAAGGGCCATCTGAAAAAAGTGTAAAAACCAGAAACACAGGACAGGCCATGGAGAACAGGGAGCCTTGTTATGCTGATGGGCGGGATGTAAATTGCCAACAGACACTCTGGAGATGTTTATGGTGTATCCTGAAACATCTGAAAAACAAAGCTACAGACCCTAGGGCACTTCCACTTTTGGCCCTATAGCTTAGGAAAATTAAAATCAACAAGACACAGCCAACACAAAATTTAGGGCTGCTGTGTTTACAAGAACCTTGAGTCCAGTACAAATTAAATATCCCAGAAAGAAAAAAATGGATAAAGGAGTTGTGCTACTTACGTACAACGGAATATCACTCAGCAATGAAATCAATGTCATCAGGCCTGTAGCAGCAAATTGAGTGGATTTAAGTATGATGATTCTAAGAGAAATAGGTCACACAGAGAAAGAGAATTATCATAAGATATCACTAATAGAGAGAGTGTAAACTTGGCTACACATAAACTGAATTCCAAAACCGAACAGAGTCTCACATTTAGATAAAAACTTATGCTTGCTTAAGGGGAAAGTTGAGTTGGGGTGCTGTATAAAACCAGAGATTGAAATTAGCACACATACCGTTCCATAAGCCAAATATGTAATAGACAAGACCTACTCTTTGCTCAACGAAATAGACTCATCCATGGTGTATCACCTCACACCTGTTAGAATGGGCATCATCAGAAAATCTACAAACAACAAATGCTGGAAAGGGTGTGGAGATAAGGAACCCTCTTCCACTATTGTTGGGAATGTAAATTGATACAGTCACTGTGGAGAACATTATGGAGTTTCTTATAAAACTAAGAATAGAATTACCATATGATACAGCAATCCCACTACTGGGCATATACCCAGACAAAACCATAAATCAAAAAGAGACATTCACCGCAATGTTCATTGCATCACTATTTACAATATCCAGGTATAGGAAGCAACCTAAATGCCCACAGACAGAAGAATGCATAAAGATGTGGTACATATATAAAATGGAATATTACTAAGCCATAAAAAGGAATGAAATTGGGTCATTTGTAGAGACGTTGATGGATCTAGAGACTGTCATACAGAGTGAAGTAAGTCAGAAAGAGAAAAACAAATCTTGTCTATTAATGCATATATGTGGAACCTAGAAAAATTGTACAGATGAACCGTTTTGCCAGGCAGAAATAGAGCAACAGATGTAGACAACAAACGTATGGACACCAAGGGGGGAAAGCTGTTGGGGGGTGGTGGTGGGAGGAGTTGAGAGATTGGGATTGGCATGTATACATT
The DNA here is from genome assembly GCF_059928025.1 of Delphinapterus leucas. Classification (NCBI taxonomy): domain Eukaryota; kingdom Metazoa; phylum Chordata; class Mammalia; order Artiodactyla; family Monodontidae; genus Delphinapterus; species Delphinapterus leucas. The sequence continues at coordinate 6,856,914 of NW_028322237.1, forward strand.
TATATGTATAAAATAGATAACCAAAAAGAACCTGCTGTATAAAAAAATAAAATAAAATTCAAATTACAAAAAGTAAAACAGAAAAAATATTCTTCCCTTCACATACATGTATTTATATGAATAAATTATTTCCATGCTTATATCTGTAAATACAAAAAAGAGGAATAAAATCTACCTTGAACCAAAAACGAAAAAAAGAAAAAAAAACAGAACCCACCAGTTACACAGAGGAAAACCGTATCAGGGCACTTGCTCCAGTTGTAAACAATTCTGAAGTTGGTCAGTGGTGGGGAATCATCTCCCATTCAGCCAGCAGGCCCCACGCAACAAGCGTCCTCATTGCAAAGCTGGGGGACCGTGCCGAGGCATCTGTGAGTAAACGTGGGCTGAGCCCCAGGCCAGCTGCTGCTGAAATGTTCCCACCCTTCCCAGGTAAAACACCTGAATATGTACAAGGACTTGAAAGCCTAGAGGAAGGGCCATGGAGCCACATGAGTGACAGCATGCCAGCCGACTTGGTGCCTGCAGGCCAGCCAGGATGGTCCTGGCCCTGGGTGCTCTTCTGGAAGCTTTCCATTTCCCTGCCTGAGATACCCCTGCTGTCCCGGCCCCCACTGCTTTCTTCCTCACTCACCTCTGCCCAGGGAGAAATTCCAGCGGCAGGTATGGGTGACACATCCTCTTCTTTAGCAGGTGGCATCTTGGCAACTGCTGCAGAAAGTCCAGCAGAGCCCCACTCACACTGGGCCACCCACAAAGCCGTGGCCTCTCACTCCCTCCCACCAGTCCAGCCCCAAGACTGCTGACAGGGCAGAGAAAATGGCGTCAGGCACAGCTGCAGGGGCTCTTGCTGCCTGGAGCGGTGTTTATATTGATCTGAACCCAGGCACACCTGGGGAGGTCTGGCCGGCACGGTCGGGCTTCCCAGGCCAGCCAATAATCACCCCTCAGGGGCTCACAGTTGCAGAAACTGGAACTTGCTGAATCGGCCAGGTCCAAGGAACAGGTGTGGGCTCCTGAGAGTCAGGATAGACAAGGGGCTGCAGCTCTGGCTTGTTTTCTAATTATATTATCTGGCCCATGAGTGGGAGACAACTTCAAGAAAACCCTCTCCTAATGAGAGGAACCCAGGAGTCAGGGAGAGGAGGGGTGGCTGGTGGGTGGAGACAGAGGCCTGGTGCCCCGGGTGCAGTGGAAGTCTCTGGAAGACCAGGTGGAGGGAGGCCACACAGAGTGATGCCCAGGGTCACAGACCTGTCGGAGCTGCTGTTTGTTAGTTCAAGTCCTGCTCTGAGGTGCTCTGTGTCAGATCTGAGTGACAGGTGAGCTGGGAGTGCTCTGCAATGAGGGCGATATGCACGGTTCCTGTGTTCCCAGCCCTGCCATGGTACCTGCAAGGGTAGCTCTGTATCCTGGGAGGGGCCTGACCACGAGAGCCCCATGGGCTGCAGGGGAACCTGCCCAGGGAACCCCATATCCTGGGAGGGGCCTGAACACGAGAGCCCCATGGGCTGGGGTGGGGGTGGGGTACCTGCCCAGGTGAGCTCCATATCCTGGGATTGGCCTGACCTCGAGAGCCCCATGGGCTGCTGGAGTCCTGGTAAAGGATGTCAGGACAGTCAGTGAAGCCACCGAGGATATACCTCCAGTAGTTCCTAAATCCTACACCCTGCTGGTCATTCTACCAACCACCAGGACATGGTATTCTGTATTAGTCTTCAATGATGCCTTCTTTTGTATTCTATTAGTCCCAGAGTCACAAGAAATTTTGGCTTGTGAGTGGCAGGACTCAACATACAACTAAAACAATACTTCCGGGCCGTGTTGCCCCAAGGGTTCAAAAATTCCCACACCATCTTTGGGGAAAGCTCAGCTAAAGAACTAAAAGTTCTACCTCTGGAAAAGGAAACACTCCTTCAATATGCAGACGACATTCTGATCGCCAGCCCTACTAAGGAGACCTCTGAACTACCAAGCCAATAAAGGATACAAGTTGTCCAAGACAAAGCTCAAATATCACAGACTACGGTGACCTGCCTGGGCTTCATTCTCACAGAAGGTCGGAGAAGCCCATCCCAGGAAAGGGAAGAAACAATTTACAGCCTTAACCATTTCTGAAACTAGAAGACAGCTTAGGGGTTCCTGGGGAGGCCAGGGTTTGCTGCTTCTGGATCCCTAACTACAGTCTACTAGCTGGGCCTCTATATGAAACACTGAAAGGAAAAGATGATGATCCTTTTGAATAGAATGCAGAAGTGGCCTTTCAAGAATGGAAAGAGCAGTCAATTCAGACCCTTGCCCTGGAACTCCCTAATTTAACTAAACCCTTTGACCTTTACATTCCTGGTGAACGGTGAATCGCCATTGGAGTATTAGTGCAAAACCAGGGACCACTTGAAATGGAACAATGCAAGAATGCGATCCAGGTAGGATAAACTACGGTCACCAAGGGGCTTGGCCCACCGCCACATCTGGCCAAGATACTGGCAGTATCTGAAAACCTGGAAATCAGCAGCCCAAAAGGCCACCTCCCTCCTAAGGGAAAAGGACCCCACGTGGTGATCCTAACACCCAACCATGCCCTGAAGTTGCAGGGTTGGCTCCATGGGCACACTGACCTTGAGCGAGGAGGCCCTCCAACTCCAACCTCCATAGAGATAACCGGGGCAAAGGGGCACCATGAAGACTCGTGTGAAGGTGTCTGCACGGGCAAACTTAACGCTCATTTCCCACCAGGAAGAGGAATTAGCCAAAGGCTCAGCATGCCGTGTCGGAACCAGATTAGGGCCTGAAGCAATCCTGCGGTTTTGCGGCCAGCTCACAAGAAAGCGAGTTGAAGAAAGGAGCTCAGGGGCACTGTAATTCACAAACCTGCAGAGTTATAAATGACAGCTATCGTCCAAAAATATATTGAAGTAAGGCTGCAAAGAGGACTTGAACGCGGGGCAGAATTCCAGGAATACGATTTCAGGAGGTAGACGGGAAGTCCTCTGAAAGTATAGGAGAAGAGGCAGAACCTCGACAATGATGCACTTGGTCAAAAAGGGCATATGCGTTTCTTCCAGGGCCCTTATTAAAGAGGGTAGGAGGCTCCCAGCATGCTTCAGTGGCCAACAGAGGGCCTACGTCGCCAAGGCGACATGAGCCATCCAGGCAGGAGTGACCTCACATCAGAGGGCCCACCTCACAGAAGGGTAAGGAACCCAGTCAAGATCAGACTCTCACCAGAGTGCCCACATAAGCAAGGGGCTGGGAACCAGGCAGGAGTGTCCTCACACCCGTGGGGCCACATCATCGAAAGTTGAGGTACCCAGCACATGTGGCCTCAAACCAGAGGACCCACATCACCATGGGTCTCGGAGCGAGGCAGGCAGGATTAACCTCAAAACACATGGCCCATTGTATAAAAAAGGTGAGGAATCCAGCAGTTGGAACATCCCAGCAGGCGGCCCAGAGCACCGAGGCTATGGGATCCAGGCAGTGATGAACTCACAACAGAGGGCCCTCATCGTGATACTGTAAGCAACCCAGCCGTTGTAACCTCAGAGCACAAGGCCCACATCCCCATGGGGAAGGGAACCAAGCAGGAGTGTCATCGCACCAGTGGGCACACATCAGAAAAGGTGGGGAGCCCAGCAGTTAGGGCCGGACGCCAGAGGGCCCTCATCACTGAGGAGAGGAGGCTCCCAGCAAGCTCCAACTGCTACCAGAAGGCCGACGTCGCCAATGCAGTGTGTGCCAGCCAGGCAGGAGTGACCTCAGAGCAGAGGGCCAACCACACAAAAGTGTGAGGAACCCAAAGAGGATCAGACTCTCACCGGAGGGCCCACATCACCAAGGGAATGGAAACCAGGCAGGAGTGTTCTCACACCAGTGTGGTCACATCACCGAAATGTGACGGACCCAGCACACGTGGCCTCAAACTACAGGACACACATCACCAAGGGGCTGGGAGTGAGGCAGGCAGGAGGAGCCTCCAAACAGAGGGCCCATAGCGTAAAAAAGGTGAGGGATCCCGCAGTTGGAACCTCCCAGCAGGTGGCCAGGAGCAGCGAGGCTATGGGATCCAGGCCTGACTGAACTCAAAACAGAGGGCCCTCATTATGAAACTGTGAGCAACCCAGCCGTTGGGACCTTAGAGCAGAAGGCCCACATTCCCATGGGGTTGGGATCCTGGCAGGAGTGTACTCGCACCACAGGGCGCACATCAGAAAAGTTTGGGAGCCCAGGAGTTAGGGTCTGACGCCAGAGGGCCCTCATTACCGAGGGGAGGAGACTCCCAGCAGGCACCAACTCCCAACTGAGGGCCCACGTCGCCACGTTGACGTGTGCCAGCTAGGCAGGAGTGACCTCACAGCAGAGGGCCTACCTCACAGAAGGGTGAGGAACCCAACCAGGATAAGACTCTCACCAGAGGGCCCACATCACCAAGGGGATCGGAACAAGGCAGGAGTGTCCTCACACCAGTGTGGCCACATTATAGAAAGGTGAGGAACCCAGCACATGTGGCCTAAACCAGAGGACCCACATTTCCAAGGTGCTCCGAGTGAGGCAGGCAGGAGTAGCCTAACAACACAGGGCCCACAGAATAAAAAATGTGAGGAATCCAGCAGTTTGAACCTCCCAGCAGGTGGCCCAGAGCATGGAGTCTATGGGATCCAGGCCACAGTGAACTCACAGCAGAGGGCCCACATCATGAAACTGTGAGCAACCCAGCCAGTGGGACCTCAGAGCAGAAGGCCCACATCCCCATGGGGATGGGAACCTCGCAGGGGTGTCCTCGCACAACTTAGCACGTATCAGAAAATGTGGGAACACAGCAGTTATGCCCTGGTGCCAGAGGGCCCTCATCACGGAGGAGAGGAGGCTACCAGCAGGCTCCAAATGCCACCAGAGGGCCGACGTCACCAAGGCAATGGGAGCAAGCCAGGCAGGAGTTACCTCACAGCAGAGGGCCCACCTCACAGAAGTGTGAGGAGCCCAAACAGGATCAGACTCTAACCAGAGCGCCCACATCACCAAGGGGATGGAAACCAGGCAGGAGTGTCCTCACACCAGTGGGGCCACATCAGCGAAAGGTGAGGAACACAGCACATGTGGCCTCAAACAAGGGGACACACATCACAAAAGGGCTGGGAGTGAGGCATGCAGGAGGAGACTCACAACAGAGCGCCCATAGAATAAAAAAGGTGAGGAACCCCGCAGTCGGAAGCTCCAAGAAGGTGGCCCAGAGCACCGAGGCTATGGGATCCATGCCGGAGTGAACTCACAGCAGAGGGCCCACATTCTGACACTGTGAGCAACCCAGCCGTTGGGACCTCAGGGCAGAAAGCCCACATCCCCATGGGGATGGGACCCTGGCTGGAGTGTACTCGCACGACAGGGCGCACATCAGAAAATTTTGGGAGCCCATGAGTTAGGGCCTGACGCCAGAGGGCCCTCATTACCGAGGGGAGGAGACTCCCAGCAGGCACCAACTCCCAACTGAGGGCCCACATCGCCAAGGTGACGTGTGCCAGCCAGGCAGGAGTGACCTCACAGCAGAGGGCCCACCTCCCAGAAGTGTGAGGAATCCAGACAGGATCAGACTCTCACCAGAGGGCCCCCATCACCAAGGGGATGGGAACCAGGCAGGAGTGTCCTCACACCAGTGGGGCCACATCAATAAAGGTGAGGAAACCGGTACATGTGGCCTTAAACCAGAGGACCTACATCACAAATGGGCTGGGAGTGAGTCAGGAAGTAGGAGCATGAAAACACAGGACCCAAAGAATAAAAAAGCTAAGGAATCCAGCAGTAGGAACCTCCCATCAGGCCGCTCAGAGCACAGAGGCTATGGGATCTAGGCCTGGGTGAACTAACACCAGAGAGCCAACATCATGAAACGGTGAACAACACAGGTGTTGGGACCTTAGAGCAGAAGGCCCACATGCCCATGGGGATGGGAACCTCGCAGGAGTGTCCTCGTACCACTTAGCACGTATCAGAAAATGTGGGTACCCAGCAGTTAGGGCCTGAGGCAAGAGGGCCCCCATCACCGAGGGGAGGTTCCCAGCAGGCTCCAACTGCCACAAGAGGGCCGATGTTGCCCAGGTGGGGTGTGCCAGCCAGGCAGGAGTGACCTCACAGCAGAGGGCCCCCCTCACAGAAGGGTGAGGAACCCAGCCAGGATCAGACTCTCACCAGAGGGCCCACATCATCAAGGGGATAGGAAGCAGGCAGGAGTGTCCTCACACCAGTGGGGCCACATCATCGAAAGGCGAGGGACCCAGCATACGTGGCCTCAAACCAGAGGACACACATCACCAAGGGGCTGGGAGTGAGGCAGGCAGGAGGAGTCTCAAAACAGAGGGCCCATAGAAGAAAAAAGGTGAGGAATCCCGCAGTTGTAACCTCCCAGCAGGTGGCCAGGAGCAGCGAGGCTATGGGATCCAGGCCGGAGAGAACTCACAGCAGAGGGCCCTCATCATGAAACTGAGCAACCCAAGGTTGGGACCTCAGAGCAGAAGGCCCACATTCCCATGGGGTTGGGAACCTGGCAGGAGTGTACTCGAACCACAGGGCGCATATCAGAAAATATTGGGAGCCCAGGAGTTAGGGTCTGACGCCAGAGGGCCCTCATTACCGAGGGGAGGAGACACCCAGCAGGCACCAAATCCCACCAGAGGGCCGACGTCGCCAAGGCGGGGTGTGCCAGCCAGGCAGGAGTGACCTCAGAGAAGAGGGCCCACCTCACAGAAGTGTGAGGAACCCAACCAGGATCAGACTCTCACCGGAGGGCCCACATCACCAAGGGGATGGGAACCAGGCAGGAGTGTCCTCACACCAGTGGGGCCACATCAGCCAAAGGTGAGGAACCCAGCACATGTGGCCTCAAAACACAGGACACACATCACCAAGGGGCTAGGAGTGAGGCAGGTGTCTGGAGGGGCACATTTAACTCTAATTTCCCACCAGGAAGTGGAATGAACCAAAGTCTCAGAGTGCCGTGCCGGACCCTGATTACGGCCTGAAGCAAACCTGCGGTTCTGTGGCCAGTTTTCAAGGAAACGAGTTAAGAAAGGAAATCACGGGCACTGTAATTCACAAACCTGCAGTGTTATAAATGACAGCTATTGGCAAAATTATATGGAAGTAAGTCTGCAAAGAGGACTTGAAAACGAGGCAGAATTGCAGGAATCATATTTCAGGAGGTAGATTGGAATTGCATTTAAAGCATGTGAAAAGCGGCAGATCTTTGACAGTGATGCACTTGGACAAAAGTGCGTAAACATTTTTTCCTGAATATATTCAGGAAAAAACACATATGCCCTTTTTGGCCAACCAAGCACTCGAGAAATGGAAATCCGCACTACAATGAAGTCTCATTTCCCATTCGTCAAAAGGGCCATCTGAAAAAAGTGTAAAAACCAGAAACACAGGACAGGCCATGGAGAACAGGGAGCCTTGTTATGCTGATGGGCGGGATGTAAATTGCCAACAGACACTCTGGAGTTGTTTATGGTGTATCCTGAAACATCTGAAAAACAAAGCTACAGACCCTAGGGCACTTCCACTTTTGGCCCTATAGCTTAGGAAAATTAAAATCAACAAGACACAGCCAACACCAAATTTAGGGCTGCTGTGTTTACAAGAACCTTGAGTCCAGTACAAATTAAATATCCCAGAAAGAAAAAAATGGATAAAGGAGTTGTGCTACTTACGTACAACGGAATATCACTCAGCAATGAAATCAATGTCATCAGGCCTGTAGCAGCAAATTGAGTGGATTTAAGTATGATGATTCTAAGAGAAATAGGTCACACAGAGAAAGATAATTATCATAAGATATCACTAATAGAGAGAGTGTAAACTTGGCTACACATAAACTGAATTCCAAAACCGAACAGAGTCTCACATTTAGATAAAAACTTATGCTTGCTTAAGGGGAAAGTTGAGTTGGGGTGCTGTATAAAACCAGAGATTGAAATTAGCACACATACCGTTCCATAAGCCAAATATGTAATAGACAAGACCTACTCTTTGCTCAACGAAATAGACTCATCCATGGTGTATCACCTCACACCTGTTAGAATGGGCATCATCAGAAAATCTACAAACAACAAATGCTGGAAAGGGTGTGGAGATAAGGAACCCTCTTCCACTATTGTTGGGAATGTAAATTGATACAGTCACTGTGGAGAACATTATGGAGTTTCTTATAAAACTAAGAATAGAATTACCATATGATACAGCAATCCCACTACTGGGCATATACCCAGACAAAACCATAAATCAAAAAGAGACATTCACCGCAATGTTCATTGCATCACTATTTACAATATCCAGGTATAGGAAGCAACCTAAATGCCCACAGACAGAAGAATGCATAAAGATGTGGTACATATATAAAATGGAATATTACTAAGCCATAAAAAGGAATGAAATTGGGTCATTTGTAGAGACGTTGATGGATCTAGAGACTGTCATACAGAGTGAAGTAAGTCAGAAAGAGAAAAACAAATCTTGTCTATTAATGCATATATGTGGAACCTAGAAAAATTGTACAGATGAACCGTTTTGCCAGGCAGAAATAGAGCAACAGATGTAGACAACAAACGTATGGACACCAAGGGGGGAAAGCTGTTGGGGGGTGGTGGTGGGAGGAGTTGAGAGATTGGGATTGGCATGTATACATTTATATGTATAAAATAGATAACCAAAAAGAACCTGCTGTATAAAAAAATAAAATAAAATTCAAATTACAAAAAGTAAAACAGAAAAAATATTCTTCCCTTCACATACATGTATTTATATGAATAAATTATTTCCATGCTTATATCTGTAAATACAAAAAAGAGGAATAAAATCTACCTTGAACCAAAAACGAAAAAAAGAAAAAAAAACAGAACCCACCAGTTACACAGAGGAAAACCGTATCAGGGCACTTGCTCCAGTTGTAAACAATTCTGAAGTTGGTCAGTGGTGGGGAATCATCTCCCATTCAGCCAGCAGGCCCCACGCAACAAGCGTCCTCATTGCAAAGCTGGGGGACCGTGCCGAGGCATCTGTGAGTAAACGTGGGCTGAGCCCCAGGCCAGCTGCTGCTGAAATGTTCCCACCCTTCCCAGGTAAAACACCTGAATATGTACAAGGACTTGAAAGCCTAGAGGAAGGGCCATGGAGCCACATGAGTGACAGCATGCCAGCCGACTTGGTGCCTGCAGGCCAGCCAGGATGGTCCTGGCCCTGGGTGCTCTTCTGGAAGCTTTCCATTTCCCTGCCTGAGATACCCCTGCTGTCCCGGCCCCCACTGCTTTCTTCCTCACTCACCTCTGCCCAGGGAGAAATTCCAGCGGCAGGTATGGGTGACACATCCTCTTCTTTAGCAGGTGGCATCTTGGCAACTGCTGCAGAAAGTCCAGCAGAGCCCCACTCACACTGGGCCACCCACAAAGCCGTGGCCTCTCACTCCCTCCCACCAGTCCAGCCCCAAGACTGCTGACAGGGCAGAGAAAATGGCGTCAGGCACAGCTGCAGGGGCTCTTGCTGCCTGGAGCGGTGTTTATATTGATCTGAACCCAGGCACACCTGGGGAGGTCTGGCCGGCACGGTCGGGCTTCCCAGGCCAGCCAATAATCACCCCTCAGGGGCTCACAGTTGCAGAAACTGGAACTTGCTGAATCGGCCAGGTCCAAGGAACAGGTGTGGGCTCCTGAGAGTCAGGATAGACAAGGGGCTGCAGCTCTGGCTTGTTTTCTAATTATATTATCTGGCCCATGAGTGGGAGACAACTTCAAGAAAACCCTCTCCTAATGAGAGGAACCCAGGAGTCAGGGAGAGGAGGGGTGGCTGGTGGGTGGAGACAGAGGCCTGGTGCCCCGGGTGCAGTGGAAGTCTCTGGAAGACCAGGTGGAGGGAGGCCACACAGAGTGATGCCCAGGGTCACAGACCTGTCGGAGCTGCTGTTTGTTAGTTCAAGTCCTGCTCTGAGGTGCTCTGTGTCAGATCTGAGTGACAGGTGAGCTGGGAGTGCTCTGCAATGAGGGCGATATGCACGGTTCCTGTGTTCCCAGCCCTGCCATGGTACCTGCAAGGGTAGCTCTGTATCCTGGGAGGGGCCTGACCACGAGAGCCCCATGGGCTGCAGGGGAACCTGCCCAGGGAACCCCATATCCTGGGAGGGGCCTGAACACGAGAGCCCCATGGGCTGGGGTGGGGGTGGGGTACCTGCCCAGGTGAGCTCCATATCCTGGGATTGGCCTGACCTCGAGAGCCCCATGGGCTGCTGGAGTCCTGGTAAAGGATGTCAGGACAGTCAGTGAAGCCACCGAGGATATACCTCCAGTAGTTCCTAAATCCTACACCCTGCTGGTCATTCTACCAACCACCAGGACATGGTATTCTGTATTAGTCTTCAATGATGCCTTCTTTTGTATTCTATTAGTCCCAGAGTCACAAGAAATTTTGGCTTGTGAGTGGCAGGACTCAACATACAACTAAAACAATACTTCCGGGCCGTGTTGCCCCAAGGGTTCAAAAATTCCCACACCATCTTTGGGGAAAGCTCAGCTAAAGAACTAAAAGTTCTACCTCTGGAAAAGGAAACACTCCTTCAATATGCAGACGACATTCTGATCGCCAGCCCTACTAAGGAGACCTCTGAACTACCAAGCCAATAAAGGATACAAGTTGTCCAAGACAAAGCTCAAATATCACAGACTACGGTGACCTGCCTGGGCTTCATTCTCACAGAAGGTCGGAGAAGCCCATCCCAGGAAAGGGAAGAAACAATTTACAGCCTTAACCATTTCTGAAACTAGAAGACAGCTTAGGGGTTCCTGGGGAGGCCAGGGTTTGCTGCTTCTGGATCCCTAACTACAGTCTACTAGCTGGGCCTCTATATGAAACACTGAAAGGAAAAGATGATGATCCTTTTGAATAGAATGCAGAAGTGGCCTTTCAAGAATGGAAAGAGCAGTCAATTCAGACCCTTGCCCTGGAACTCCCTAATTTAACTAAACCCTTTGACCTTTACATTCCTGGTGAACGGTGAATCGCCATTGGAGTATTAGTGCAAAACCAGGGACCACTTGAAATGGAACAATGCAAGAATGCGATCCAGGTAGGATAAACTACGGTCACCAAGGGGCTTGGCCCACCGCCACATCTGGCCAAGATACTGGCAGTATCTGAAAACCTGGAAATCAGCAGCCCAAAAGGCCACCTCCCTCCTAAGGGAAAAGGACCCCACGTGGTGATCCTAACACCCAACCATGCCCTGAAGTTGCAGGGTTGGCTCCATGGGCACACTGACCTTGAGCGAGGAGGCCCTCCAACTCCAACCTCCATAGAGATAACCGGGGCAAAGGGGCACCATGAAGACTCGTGTGAAGGTGTCTGCACGGGCAAACTTAACGCTCATTTCCCACCAGGAAGAGGAATTAGCCAAAGGCTCAGCATGCCGTGTCGGAACCAGATTAGGGCCTGAAGCAATCCTGCGGTTTTGCGGCCAGCTCACAAGAAAGCGAGTTGAAGAAAGGAGCTCAGGGGCACTGTAATTCACAAACCTGCAGAGTTATAAATGACAGCTATCGTCCAAAAATATATTGAAGTAAGGCTGCAAAGAGGACTTGAACGCGGGGCAGAATTCCAGGAATACGATTTCAGGAGGTAGACGGGAAGTCCTCTGAAAGTATAGGAGAAGAGGCAGAACCTCGACAATGATGCACTTGGTCAAAAAGGGCATATGCGTTTCTTCCAGGGCCCTTATTAAAGAGGGTAGGAGGCTCCCAGCATGCTTCAGTGGCCAACAGAGGGCCTACGTCGCCAAGGCGACATGAGCCATCCAGGCAGGAGTGACCTCACATCAGAGGGCCCACCTCACAGAAGGGTAAGGAACCCAGTCAAGATCAGACTCTCACCAGAGTGCCCACATAAGCAAGGGGCTGGGAACCAGGCAGGAGTGTCCTCACACCCGTGGGGCCACATCATCGAAAGTTGAGGTACCCAGCACATGTGGCCTCAAACCAGAGGACCCACATCACCATGGGTCTCGGAGCGAGGCAGGCAGGATTAACCTCAAAACACATGGCCCATTGTATAAAAAAGGTGAGGAATCCAGCAGTTGGAACATCCCAGCAGGCGGCCCAGAGCACCGAGGCTATGGGATCCAGGCAGTGATGAACTCACAACAGAGGGCCCTCATCGTGATACTGTAAGCAACCCAGCCGTTGTAACCTCAGAGCACAAGGCCCACATCCCCATGGGGAAGGGAACCAAGCAGGAGTGTCATCGCACCAGTGGGCACACATCAGAAAAGGTGGGGAGCCCAGCAGTTAGGGCCGGACGCCAGAGGGCCCTCATCACTGAGGAGAGGAGGCTCCCAGCAAGCTCCAACTGCTACCAGAAGGCCGACGTCGCCAATGCAGTGTGTGCCAGCCAGGCAGGAGTGACCTCAGAGCAGAGGGCCAACCACACAAAAGTGTGAGGAACCCAAAGAGGATCAGACTCTCACCGGAGGGCCCACATCACCAAGGGAATGGAAACCAGGCAGGAGTGTTCTCACACCAGTGTGGTCACATCACCGAAATGTGACGGACCCAGCACACGTGGCCTCAAACTACAGGACACACATCACCAAGGGGCTGGGAGTGAGGCAGGCAGGAGGAGCCTCCAAACAGAGGGCCCATAGCGTAAAAAAGGTGAGGGATCCCGCAGTTGGAACCTCCCAGCAGGTGGCCAGGAGCAGCGAGGCTATGGGATCCAGGCCTGACTGAACTCAAAACAGAGGGCCCTCATTATGAAACTGTGAGCAACCCAGCCGTTGGGACCTTAGAGCAGAAGGCCCACATTCCCATGGGGTTGGGATCCTGGCAGGAGTGTACTCGCACCACAGGGCGCACATCAGAAAAGTTTGGGAGCCCAGGAGTTAGGGTCTGACGCCAGAGGGCCCTCATTACCGAGGGGAGGAGACTCCCAGCAGGCACCAACTCCCAACTGAGGGCCCACGTCGCCACGTTGACGTGTGCCAGCTAGGCAGGAGTGACCTCACAGCAGAGGGCCTACCTCACAGAAGGGTGAGGAACCCAACCAGGATAAGACTCTCACCAGAGGGCCCACATCACCAAGGGGATCGGAACAAGGCAGGAGTGTCCTCACACCAGTGTGGCCACATTATAGAAAGGTGAGGAACCCAGCACATGTGGCCTAAACCAGAGGACCCACATTTCCAAGGTGCTCCGAGTGAGGCAGGCAGGAGTAGCCTAACAACACAGGGCCCACAGAATAAAAAATGTGAGGAATCCAGCAGTTTGAACCTCCCAGCAGGTGGCCCAGAGCATGGAGTCTATGGGATCCAGGCCACAGTGAACTCACAGCAGAGGGCCCACATCATGAAACTGTGAGCAACCCAGCCAGTGGGACCTCAGAGCAGAAGGCCCACATCCCCATGGGGATGGGAACCTCGCAGGGGTGTCCTCGCACAACTTAGCACGTATCAGAAAATGTGGGAACACAGCAGTTATGCCCTGGTGCCAGAGGGCCCTCATCACGGAGGAGAGGAGGCTACCAGCAGGCTCCAAATGCCACCAGAGGGCCGACGTCACCAAGGCAATGGGAGCAAGCCAGGCAGGAGTTACCTCACAGCAGAGGGCCCACCTCACAGAAGTGTGAGGAGCCCAAACAGGATCAGACTCTAACCAGAGCGCCCACATCACCAAGGGGATGGAAACCAGGCAGGAGTGTCCTCACACCAGTGGGGCCACATCAGCGAAAGGTGAGGAACACAGCACATGTGGCCTCAAACAAGGGGACACACATCACAAAAGGGCTGGGAGTGAGGCATGCAGGAGGAGACTCACAACAGAGCGCCCATAGAATAAAAAAGGTGAGGAACCCCGCAGTCGGAAGCTCCAAGAAGGTGGCCCAGAGCACCGAGGCTATGGGATCCATGCCGGAGTGAACTCACAGCAGAGGGCCCACATTCTGACACTGTGAGCAACCCAGCCGTTGGGACCTCAGGGCAGAAAGCCCACATCCCCATGGGGATGGGACCCTGGCTGGAGTGTACTCGCACGACAGGGCGCACATCAGAAAATTTTGGGAGCCCATGAGTTAGGGCCTGACGCCAGAGGGCCCTCATTACCGAGGGGAGGAGACTCCCAGCAGGCACCAACTCCCAACTGAGGGCCCACATCGCCAAGGTGACGTGTGCCAGCCAGGCAGGAGTGACCTCACAGCAGAGGGCCCACCTCCCAGAAGTGTGAGGAATCCAGACAGGATCAGACTCTCACCAGAGGGCCCCCATCACCAAGGGGATGGGAACCAGGCAGGAGTGTCCTCACACCAGTGGGGCCACATCAATAAAGGTGAGGAAACCGGTACATGTGGCCTTAAACCAGAGGACCTACATCACAAATGGGCTGGGAGTGAGTCAGGAAGTAGGAGCATGAAAACACAGGACCCAAAGAATAAAAAAGCTAAGGAATCCAGCAGTAGGAACCTCCCATCAGGCCGCTCAGAGCACAGAGGCTATGGGATCTAGGCCTGGGTGAACTAACACCAGAGAGCCAACATCATGAAACGGTGAACAACACAGGTGTTGGGACCTTAGAGCAGAAGGCCCACATGCCCATGGGGATGGGAACCTCGCAGGAGTGTCCTCGTACCACTTAGCACGTATCAGAAAATGTGGGTACCCAGCAGTTAGGGCCTGAGGCAAGAGGGCCCCCATCACCGAGGGGAGGTTCCCAGCAGGCTCCAACTGCCACAAGAGGGCCGATGTTGCCCAGGTGGGGTGTGCCAGCCAGGCAGGAGTGACCTCACAGCAGAGGGACCCCCTCACAGAAGGGTGAGGAACCCAGCCAGGATCAGACTCTCACCAGAGGGCCCACATCATCAAGGGGATAGGAAGCAGGCAGGAGTGTCCTCACACCAGTGGGGCCACATCATCGAAAGGCGAGGGACCCAGCATACGTGGCCTCAAACCAGAGGACACACATCACCAAGGGGCTGGGAGTGAGGCAGGCAGGAGGAGTCTCAAAACAGAGGGCCCATAGAAGAAAAAAGGTGAGGAATCCCGCAGTTGTAACCTCCCAGCAGGTGGCCAGGAGCAGCGAGGCTATGGGATCCAGGCCGGAGAGAACTCACAGCAGAGGGCCCTCATCATGAAACTGAGCAACCCAAGGTTGGGACCTCAGAGCAGAAGGCCCACATTCCCATGGGGTTGGGAACCTGGCAGGAGTGTACTCGAACCACAGGGCGCATATCAGAAAATATTGGGAGCCCAGGAGTTAGGGTCTGACGCCAGAGGGCCCTCATTACCGAGGGGAGGAGACACCCAGCAGGCACCAAATCCCACCAGAGGGCCGACGTCGCCAAGGCGGGGTGTGCCAGCCAGGCAGGAGTGACCTCAGAGAAGAGGGCCCACCTCACAGAAGTGTGAGGAACCCAACCAGGATCAGACTCTCACCGGAGGGCCCACATCACCAAGGGGATGGGAACCAGGCAGGAGTGTCCTCACACCAGTGGGGCCACATCAGCCAAAGGTGAGGAACCCAGCACATGTGGCCTCAAAACACAGGACACACATCACCAAGGGGCTAGGAGTGAGGCAGGTGTCTGGAGGGGCACATTTAACTCTAATTTCCCACCAGGAAGTGGAATGAACCAAAGTCTCAGAGTGCCGTGCCGGACCCTGATTACGGCCTGAAGCAAACCTGCGGTTCTGTGGCCAGTTTTCAAGGAAACGAGTTAAGAAAGGAAATCACGGGCACTGTAATTCACAAACCTGCAGTGTTATAAATGACAGCTATTGGCAAAATTATATGGAAGTAAGTCTGCAAAGAGGACTTGAAAACGAGGCAGAATTGCAGGAATCATATTTCAGGAGGTAGATTGGAATTGCATTTAAAGCATGTGAAAAGCGGCAGATCTTTGACAGTGATGCACTTGGACAAAAGTGCGTAAACATTTTTTCCTGAATATATTCAGGAAAAAACACATATGCCCTTTTTGGCCAACCAAGCACTCGAGAAATGGAAATCCGCACTACAATGAAGTCTCATTTCCCATTCGTCAAAAGGGCCATCTGAAAAAAGTGTAAAAACCAGAAACACAGGACAGGCCATGGAGAACAGGGAGCCTTGTTATGCTGATGGGCGGGATGTAAATTGCCAACAGACACTCTGGAGTTGTTTATGGTGTATCCTGAAACATCTGAAAAACAAAGCTACAGACCCTAGGGCACTTCCACTTTTGGCCCTATAGCTTAGGAAAATTAAAATCAACAAGACACAGCCAACACCAAATTTAGGGCTGCTGTGTTTACAAGAACCTTGAGTCCAGTACAAATTAAATATCCCAGAAAGAAAAAAATGGATAAAGGAGTTGTGCTACTTACGTACAACGGAATATCACTCAGCAATGAAATCAATGTCATCAGGCCTCTAGCAGCAAATTGAGTGGATTTAAGTATGATGATTCTAAGAGAAATAGGTCACACAGAGAAAGATAATTATCATAAGATATCACTAATAGAGAGAGTGTAAACTTGGCTACACATAAACTGAATTCCAAAACCGAACAGAGTCTCACATTTAGATAAAAACTTATGCTTGCTTAAGGGGAAAGTTGAGTTGGGGTGCTGTATAAAACCAGAGATTGAAATTAGCACACATACCGTTCCATAAGCCAAATATGTAATAGACAAGACCTACTCTTTGCTCAACGAAATAGACTCATCCATGGTGTATCACCTCACACCTGTTAGAATGGGCATCATCAGAAAATCTACAAACAACAAATGCTGGAAAGGGTGTGGAGATAAGGAACCCTCTTCCACTATTGTTGGGAATGTAAATTGATACAGTCACTGTGGAGAACATTATGGAGTTTCTTATAAAACTAAGAATAGAATTACCATATGATACAGCAATCCCACTACTGGGCATATACCCAGACAAAACCATAAATCAAAAAGAGACATTCACCGCAATGTTCATTGCATCACTATTTACAATATCCAGGTAATGGAAGCAACCTAAATGCCCACAGACAGACGAATGCATAAAGATGTGGTACATATATAAAATGGAATATTACTAAGCCATAAAAAGGAATGAAATTGGGTCATTTGTAGAGATGTTGATGGATCTAGAGACTGTCATACAGAGTGAAGTAAGTCAGAAAGAGAAAAACAAATCTTGTCTATTAATGCATATATGTGGAACCTAGAAAAATTGTACAGATGAACCGTTTTGCCAGGCAGAAATAGAACAACAGATGTAGACAACAAACGTATGGACACCAAGGGGGGAAAGCTGTTGGGGGGTGGTGGTGGGAGGAGTTGAGAGATTGGGATTGGCATGTATACATTTATATGTATAAAATAGATAACCAAAAAGAACCTGCTGTATAAAAAAATAAAATAAAATTCAAATTACAAAAAGTAAAACAGAAAAAATATTCTTCCCTTCACATACATGTATTTATATGAATAAATTATTTCCATGCTTATATCTGTAAATACAAAAAAGAGGAATAAAATCTACCTTGAACCAAAAACGAAAAAAAGAAAAAAAAACAGAACCCACCAGTTACACAGAGGAAAACCGTATCAGGGCACTTGCTCCAGTTGTAAACAATTCTGAAGTTGGTCAGTGGTGGGGAATCATCTCCCATTCAGCCAGCAGGCCCCACGCAACAAGCATCCTCATTGCAAAGCTGGGGGACCGTGCCGAGGCATCTGTGAGTAAACGTGGGCTGAGCCCCAGGCCAGCTGCTGCTGAAATGTTCCCACCCTTCCCAGGTAAAACACCTGAATATGTACAAGGACTTGAAAGCCTAGAGGAAGGGCCATGGAGCCACATGAGTGACAGCATGCCAGCCGACTTGGTGCCTGCAGGCCAGCCAGGATGGTCCTGGCCCTGGGTGCTCTTCTGGAAGCTTTCCATTTCCCTGCCTGAGATACCCCTGCTGTCCCGGCCCCCACTGCTTTCTTCCTCACTCACCTCTGCCCAGGGAGAAATTCCAGCGGCAGGTATGGGTGACACATCCTCTTCTTTAGCAGGTGGCATCTTGGCAACTGCTGCAGAAAGTCCAGCAGAGCCCCACTCACACTGGGCCACCCACAAAGCCGTGGCCTCTCACTCCCTCCCACCAGTCCAGCCCCAAGACTGCTGACAGGGCAGAGAAAATGGCGTCAGGCACAGCTGCAGGGGCTCTTGCTGCCTGGAGCGGTGTTTATATTGATCTGAACCCAGGCACACCTGGGGAGGGCTGGCCGGCACGGCCGGGCTTCCCAGGCCAGCCAATAATCACCCCTCAGGGGCTCACAGTTGCAGAAACTGGAACTTGCTGAATCGGCCAGGTCCAAGGAACAGGTGTGGGCTCCTGAGAGTCAGGATAGACAAGGGGCTGCAGCTCTGGCTTGTTTTCTAATTATATTATCTGGCCCATGAGTGGGAGACAACTTCAAGAAAACCCTCTCCTAATGAGAGGAACCCAGGAGTCAGGGAGAGGAGGGGTGGCTGGTGGGTGGAGACAGAGGCCTGGTGCCCCGGGTGCAGTGGAAGTCTCTGGAAGACCAGGTGGAGGGAGGCCACACAGAGTGATGCCCAGGGTCACAGACCTGTCGGAGCTGCTGTTTGTTAGTTCAAGTCCTGCTCTGAGGTGCTCTGTGTCAGATCTGAGTGACAGGTGAGCTGGGAGTGCTCTGCAATGAGGGCGATATGCACGGTTCCTGTGTTCCCAGCCCTGCCATGGTACCTGCAAGGGTAGCTCTGTATCCTGGGAGGGGCCTGACCACGAGAGCCCCATGGGCTGCAGGGGAACCTGCCCAGGGAACCCCATATCCTGGGAGGGGCCTGAACACGAGAGCCCCATGGGCTGGGGTGGGGGTGGGGTACCTGCCCAGGTGAGCTCCATATCCTGGGATTGGCCTGACCTCGAGAGCCCCATGGGCTGCTGGAGTCCTGGAAAAGGATGTCAGGACAGTCAGTGAAGCCACCGAGGGTATACCTCCAGTAGTTCCTAAATCCTACACCCTTCTGGTCATGCTACCAACCACCAGGACATGGTATTCTGTATTAGTCTTCAATGATGCCTTCTTTTGTATTCTATTAGTCCCAGAGTCACAAGAAATTTTGGCTTGTGAGTGGCAGGACTCAACATACAACTAAAACAATACTTCCGGGCCGTGTTGCCCCAAGGGTTCAAAAATTCCCACACCATCTTTGGGGAAAGCTCAGCTAAAGAACTAAAAGTTCTACCTCTGGAAAAGGAAACACTCATTCAATATGCAGACGACATTCTGATCGCCAGCCCTACTAAGGAGACCTCTGAACTACAAAGCCAATAAAGGATACAAGTTGTCCAAGACAAAGCTCAAATATCACAGACTACGGTGACCTGCCTGGGCTTCATTCTCACAGAAGGTCGGAGAAGCCCATCCCAGGAAAGGGAAGAAACAATTTACAGCCTTAACCATTTCTGAAACTAGAAGACAGCTTAGGGGTTCCTGGGGAGGCCAGGGTTTGCTGCTTCTGGATCCCTAACTACAGTCTACTAGCTGGGCCTCTATATGAAACACTGAAAGGAAAAGATGATGATCCTTTTGAATAGAATGCAGAAGTGGCCTTTCAAGAATGGAAAGAGCAGTCAATTCAGACCCTTGCCCTGGAACTCCCTAATTTAGCTAAACCCTTTGACCTTTACATTCCTGGTGAACGGTGAATCGCCATTGGAGTATTAGTGCAAAACCTGGGACCACTTGAAATGGAACAACGCAAGAATGCGATCCAGGTAGGATAAACTACGGTCACCAAGGGGCTTGGCCCACCGCCACATCTGGCCAAGATACTGGCAGTATCTGAAAACCTGGAAATCAGCAGCCCAAAAGGCCACCTCCCTCCGAAGGGAAAAGGACCCCACGTGGTGATCCTAACACCCAACCATGCCCTGAAGTTGCAGGGTTGGCTCCATGGGCACACTGACCTTGAGCGAGGAGGCCCTCCAACTCCAACCTCCATAGAGATAACCGGGGCAAAGTGGCACCATGAAGACTCGTGTGAAGGTGTCTGCACGGGCAAATTTAACGCTCATTTCCCACCAGGAAGAGGAATTAACCAAAGGCTCAGCATGCCGTGCCGGAACCAGATTAGGGCCTGAAGCATTCCTGCGGGTTTGCGGCCAGCTCACAGGAAAGCGAGTTGAAGAAAGGAGCTCAGGGGCACTGTAATTCACAAACCTGCAGAGTTATAAATGACAGCTATCGTCCAAAAATATATTGAAGGAAGGCTGCGAAGAGGACTGGAAAGCGGGGCAGAATTGCAGGAAAACGATTTCAGGGGGTAGACTGGAATTGCATTTAAAGCATAGGAAAAGAGGCAGAACGTCGACAATGATGCACTTGGCCAAAAAGGGCGTATGCGTTTTTTCCTGAATATATTCAGGAAA
This sequence comes from Delphinapterus leucas, assembly GCF_059928025.1. NCBI lineage: Eukaryota > Metazoa > Chordata > Mammalia > Artiodactyla > Monodontidae > Delphinapterus > Delphinapterus leucas. Next base: position 6,877,350 of record NW_028322237.1, read on the forward strand.
AAACGCATACGCCCTTTTTGGCCAACCAAGCCAGCATGTTAAAGAAATCTGCACTACAAAGAAGTCTCACTGCCCCCAGGTCAAAAGGGCCATCTGAAAAAAGTGTAAAATCCAGAAAGACAGCACAGGCCATGGAGAACAGGGAGCCTTGTTATGCTGATGGGCGGGATGTAAATTGCCAACAGCCACTCTGGAGAAGTGTATGGTGTTTCCTGAAACACCTAAGAAACAAAGCAACGGAGACTACGGCACTTCCACTTATGGTCTTATAGATCACGGAAATTAAAAGCAAAAACAGACAGCCACCCCAAAGTTTCAGACGGCTCTGTTTACGGGAATCTCGTGTACGGTACAAGTTAAATATCCCAGAATGTGAAAAATGGATAAAGAAGTTGTGGTACACACATTCAATGGAATATCACTCAGCAATGAAATCTATGTCATCAGGCCCATCGTGGCATAATGAGTGGATTCAGGTACGATGATTCTAAGTGAAATAAGTCACACAGAAAATGAAACATCATAAGATATCACTAATACACGGAATGTAAACTTGGCTACACATGAACTGAATTACAAAACAGAACAGGGTCTCAAATTTAGAAAACCACCTTATGCTTGCTTAAGGGGAAAAGTGAGTTGGGGTGCTGCATAAAACCAGAGATAGAAATTAGCAGAGATACCTTTCCATAAGCCAAATATGTAATAGTCAAGACCTAGCCCTTGCTCAACGAAATGGACTAAACACCCCGTATTCAACGCTTAGGAATACACCTGACTAGTAAGTATCTTCAAACCCATGGATTTATATGTCTCCATAAGAGACTCAAGTGTGTGTACAGCGGCATGAATGCAGCAGAGAAAATCCGATAAATCCCATTATCAAAATGAATTACAAAAACAAAACACAATGGAAGTGAAATAGAGAGCAATTCTTAAATAATTCATTCAGGGCTTGTGATGCAACGTGGATTTACCACATCTACACCCCGAGCTGAGTGAGACATAAGGCTGGACACTTCGGGCTGATAACATTGGTGACGTTCGGTGAGCAAAGGCAACCCTTTGAAGTCATACTGCGTGGTACCGATTCCATGGGTCCCAACTCTCCAGGTTGAAGGGATTCTTCCTTCAGGTAAATCATGCATGGGCAACCCAGAATATGGTCCACCGTGTGACCGGGAAAACTTTTTAAATGCGTCTCAGTTTTCGTCCCCTCGTACTCAGTTTTACCATTCCAGACGCTTTACTAACACTTTCCCCACTTGGAGAGTCAGTGTCTTTAACCTCCTGTTTGGCACAGTTTGGAATTTCTGCGCAAGATGAACAGGAATATGGAGAACCAATGAGAGATTAGCTGTAGGTGTTTGCACGAACAAATTTAACGCTCATTTCCCACCAGGAAGAGGAATTAGCCAAAGGCTCAGCATGCCGTGTCGTAACCAGATTAGGGCCTGAAGCAATCCTGCGGTTTTGCGGCCAGCTCACAAGAAAGCGAGTTGAAGAAAGGAGCTCAGGGGCACTGTAATTCACAAACCTGCAGAGTTATAAATGACAGCTATCGTCCAAAAATATATTGAAGTAAGGCTGCAAAGAGGACTTGAATGCGGGGCAGAATTCCAGGAATACGATTTCAGGAGGTAGACGGGAAGTCCTCTGAAAGTATAGGAGAAGAGGCAGAACCTCGACAATGATGCACTTGGTCAAAAAGGGCATATGCGTTTCTTCCAGGGCCCTTATTAAAGAGGGTAGGAGGCTCCCAGCATGCTTCAGTGGCCAACAGAAGGCCTACGTCACCAAGGCGACATGAGCCATCCAGGCAGGAGTGACCTCACATCAGAGGGCCCACCTCACAGAAGGGTAAGGAACCCAGTCAAGATCAGACTCTCACCAGAGTGCCCACATAAGCAAGGGGCTGGGAACCAGGCAGGAGTGTCCTCACACCCGTGGGGCCACATCATCGAAAGTTGAGGTACCCAGCACATGTGGCCTCAAACCAGAGGACCCACATCACCATGGGTCTCGGAGCGAGGCAGGCAGGATTAACCTCAAAACACATGGCCCATTGTATAAAAAAGGTGAGGAATCCAGCAGTTGGAACATCCCAGCAGGCGGCCCAGAGCACCGAGGCTATGGGATCCAGGCAGTGATGAACTCACAACAGAGGGCCCTCATCGTGATACTGTAAGCAACCCAGCCGTTGTAACCTCAGAGCACAAGGCCCACATCCCCATGGGGAAGGGAACCAAGCAGGAGTGTCATCGCACCAGTGGGCACACATCAGAAAAGGAGGGGAGCCCAGTAGTTAGGGCCAGACGCCAGAGGGCCCTCATCACTGAGGAGAGGAGGCTCGCAGCAAGCTCCAACTGCTACCAGAAGGCCGACGTCGCCAATGCAGGGTGTGCCAGCCAGGCAGGAGTGACCTCAGAGCAGAGGGCCAACCACACAAAAGTGTGAGGAACCCAAAGAGGATCAGACTCTCACCGGAGGGCCCACATCACCAAGGGAATGGAAACCAGGCAGGAGTGTTCTCACACCAGTGTGGTCACATCACCGAAATGTGACGGACCCAGCACACGTGGCCTCAAACTACAGGACACACATCACCAAGGGGCTGGGAGTGAGGCAGGCAGGAGGAGCCTCCAAACAGAGGGCCCATAGCGTAAAAAAGGTGAGGAATCCCGCAGTTGGAACCTCCCAGCAGGTGGCCAGGAGCAGCGAGGCTATGGGATCCAGGCCTGACTGAACTCAAAACAGAGGGCCCTCATTTTGAAACTGTGAGCAACCCAGCCGTTGGGACCTTAGAACAGAAGGCCCACATTCCCATGGGGTTGGGATCCTGGCAGGAGTGTACTCGCACCACAGGGCGCACATCAGAAACTTTTGGGAGCCCAGGAGTTAGGGTCTGACGCCAGAGGGCCCTCATTACCGAGGGGAGGAGACTCCCAGCAGGCACCAACTCCCAACTGAGGGCCCACGTCGCCACGTTGACGTGTGCCAGCCAGGCAGGGGTGACCTCACAGCAGAGGGCCTACCTCACAGAAGGGTGAGGAACCCAACCAGGATAAGACTCTCACCAGAGGGCCCACATCACCAAGGGGATCGGAACAAGGCAGGAGTGTCCTCACACCAGTGTGGCCACATTATAGAAAGGTGAGGAACCCAGCACATGTGGCCTAAACCAGAGGACCCACATTTCGAAGGTGCTCCGAGTGAGGCAGGCAGGAGTAGCCTAACAACACAGGGCCCACAGAATACAAAATGTGAGGAATCCAGCAGTTTGAACCTCCCAGCAGGTGGCCCAGAGCATGGAGTCTATGGGATCCAGGCCACAGTGAACTCACAGCAGAGGGCCCACATCATGAAACTGTGAGCAACCCAGCCAGTGGGACCTCAGAACAGAAGGCCCACATCCCCATGGAGATGGGAACCTCGCAGGAGTGTCCTCGCACAACTTAGCACGTATCAGAAAATGTGGGAACCCAGCAGTTATGGCCTGATGCCAGAGGGCCCTCATCACGGAGGAGAGGAGGCTACCAGCAGGCTCCAAATGCCACCAGAGGGCCGACGTCACCAAGGCAATGGGAGCAAGCCAGGCAGGAGTTACCTCACAGCAGAGGGCCCACCTCACAGAAGTGTGAGGAGCCCAAACAGGATCAGACTCTAACCAGAGCGCCCACATCACCAAGGGGATGGAAACCAGGCAGGAGTGTCCTCACACCAGTGGGGCCACATCAGCGAAAGGTGAGGAACACAGCACATGTGGCCTCAAACAAGGGGACACACATCACAAAAGGGCTGGGAGTGAGGCATGCAGGAGGAGACTCACAACAGAGCGCCCATAGAATAAAAAAGGTGAGGAACCCCGCAGTCGGAAGCTCCAAGAAGGTGGCCCAGAGCACCGAGGCTATGGGATCCATGCCGGAGTGAACTCACAGCAGAGGGCCCACATTCTGACACTGTGAGCAACCCAGCCGTTGGGACCTCAGGGCAGAAAGCCCACATCCCCATGGGGATGGGACCCTGGCTGGAGTGTACTCGCACGACAGGGCGCACATCAGAAAATTTTGGGAGCCCATGAGTTAGGGCCTGACGCCAGAGGGCCCTCATTACCGAGGGGAGGAGACTCCCAGCAGGCACCAACTCCCAACTGAGGGCCCACATCGCCAAGGTGACGTGTGCCAGCCAGGCAGGAGTGACCTCACAGCAGAGGGCCCACCTCCCAGAAGTGTGAGGAATCCAGACAGGATCAGACTCTCACCAGAGGGCCCCCATCACCAAGGGGATGGGAACCAGGCAGGAGTGTCCTCACACCAGTGGGGCCACATCAATAAAGGTGAGGAAACCGGTACATGTGGCCTTAAACCAGAGGACCTACATCACAAATGGGCTGGGAGTGAGTCAGGAAGTAGGAGCATGAAAACACAGGACCCAAAGAATAAAAAAGCTAAGGAATCCAGCAGTAGGAACCTCCCAGCAGGCCGCTCAGAGCACAGAGGCTATGGGATCTAGGCCTGGGTGAACTAACACCAGAGAGCCAACATCATGAAACGGTGAACAACACAGGTGTTGGGACCTTAGAGCAGAAGGCCCACATGCCCATGGGGATGGGAACCTCGCAGGAGTGTCCTCGCACCACTTAGCACGTATCAGAAAATGTGGGTACCCAGCAGTTAGGGCCTGAGGCAAGAGGGCCCCCATCACCGAGGGGAGGTTCCCAGCAGGCTCCAACTGCCACAAGAGGGCCGATGTTGCCCAGGTGGGGTGTGCCAGCCAGGCAGGAGTGACCTCACAGCAGAGGGCCCCCCTCACAGAAGGGTGAGGAACCCAGCCAGGATCAGACTCTCACCATAGGGCCCACATCATCAAGGGGATAGGAACCAGGCAGGAGTGTCCTCACACCAGTGGGGCCACATCATCGAAAGGCGAGGGACCCAGCATACGTGGCCTCAAACCAGAGGACACACATCACCAAGGGGCTGGGAGTGAGGCAGGCAGGAGGAGTCTCAAAACAGAGGGCCCATAGAAGAAAAAAGGTGAGGAATCCCGCAGTTGTAACCTCCCAGCAGGTGGCCAGGAGCAGCGAGGCTATGGGATCCAGGCCGGAGAGAACTCACAGCAGAGGGCCCTCATCATGAAACTGAGCAACCCAAGGTTGGGACCTCAGAGCAGAAGGCCCACATTCCCATGGGGTTGGGAACCTGGCAGGAGTGTACTCGAACCACAGGGCGCATATCAGAAAATATTGGGAGCCCAGGAGTCAGGGTCTGACGCCAGAGGGCCCTCATTACCGAGGGGAGGAGACACCCAGCAGGCACCAAATCCCACCAGAGGGCCGACGTCGCCAAGGCGGGGTGTGCCAGCCAGGCAGGAGTGACCTCAGAGAAGAGGGCCCACCTCACAGAAGTGTGAGGAACCCAACCAGGATCAGACTCTCACCGGAGGGCCCACATCACCAAGGGGATGGGAACCAGGCAGGAGTGTCCTCACACCAGTGGGGCCACATCAGCCAAAGGTGAGGAACCCAGCACATGTGGCCTCAAACCACAGGACACACATCACCAAGGGGCTAGGAGTGAGGCAGGTGTCTGGAGGGGCACATTTAACTCTAATTTCCCACCAGGAAGTGGAATGAACCAAAGTCTCAGAGTGCCGTGCCGGACCATGATTACGGCCTGAAGCAAACCTGCGGTTCTGTGGCCAGTTTTCAAGGAAACGAGTTAAGAAAGGAAATCACGGGCACTGTAATTCACAAACCTGCAGTGTTATAAATGACAGCTAATGGCAAAATTATATGGAAGTAAGTCTGCAAAGAGGACTTGAAAACGAGGCAGAATTGCAGGAATCATATTTCAGGAGGTAGATTGGAATTGCATTTAAAGCATGTGAAAAGCGGCAGATCTTTGACAGTGATGCACTTGGACAAAAGTGCGTAAACATTTTTTCCTGAATATATTCAGGAAAAAACACATATGCCCTTTTTGGCCAACCAAGCACTCGAGCAATGGAAATCCGCACTACAATGAAGTCTCATTTCCCATTCGTCAAAAGGGCCATCTGAAAAAAGTGTAAAAACCAGAAACACAGGACAGGCCATGGAGAACAGGGAGCCTTGTTATGCTGATGGGCGGGATGTAAATTGCCAACAGACACTCTGGAGATGTTTATGGTGTATCCTGAAACATCTGAAAAACAAAGCTACAGACCCTAGGGCACTTCCACTTTTGGCCCTATAGCTTAGGAAAATTAAAATCAACAAGACACAGCCAACACCAAATTTAGGGCTGCTGTGTTTACAAGAACCTTGAGTCCAGTACAAATTAAATATCCCAGAAAGAAAAAAATGGATAAAGGAGTTGTGCTACTTACGTACAACGGAATATCACTCAGCAATGAAATCAATGTCATCAGGCCTCTAGCAGCAAATTGAGTGGATTTAAGTATGATGATTCTAAGAGAAATAGGTCACACAGAGAAAGAGAATTATCATAAGATATCACTAATAGAGAGAGTGTAAACTTGGCTACACATAAACTGAATTCCAAAAACGAACAGAGTCTCACATTTAGATAAAAACTTATGCTTGCTTAAGGGGAAAGTTGAGTTGGGGTGCTGTATAAAACCAGAGATTGAAATTAGCACACATACCGTGCCATAAGCCAAATATGTAATAGACAAGACCTACTCTGTGCTCAACGAAATAGACTCATCCATGGTGTATCACCTCACACCTGTTAGAATGGGCATCATCAGAAAATCTACAAACAACAAATGCTGGAAAGGGTGTGGAGATAAGGAACCCTCTTCCACTATTGTTGGGAATGTAAATTGATACAGTCACTGTGGAGAACATTATGGAGTTTCTTATAAAACTAAGAATAGAATTACCATATGATACAGCAATCCCACTACTGGGCATATACCCAGACAAAACCATAAATCAAAAAGAGACATTCACCGCAATGTTCATTGCATCACTATTTACAATATCCAGGTAATGGAAGCAACCTAAATGCCCACAGACAGACGAATGCATAAAGAAGTGGTACATATATAAAATGGAATATTACTAAGCCATAAAAAGGAATGAAATTGGGTCATTTGTAGAGACGTTGATGGATCTAGAGACTGTCATACAGAGTGAAGTAAGTCAGAAAGAGAAAAACAAATCTTGTCTATTAATGCATATATGTGGAACCTAGAAAAATTGTACAGATGAACCGTTTTGCCAGGCAGAAATAGAGCAACAGATGTAGACAACAAACGTATGGACACCAAGGGGGTAAAGCTGTTGGGGGGTGGTGGTGGGAGGAGTTGAGAGATTGGGATTGGCATGTATACATTTATATGTATAAAATAGATAACCAAAAAGAACCTGCTGTATAAAATAATAAAATAAAATTCAAATTACAAAAAGTAAAACAGAAAAAATATTCTTCCCTTCACATACATGTATTTATATGAATAAATTATTTCCATGCTTATATCTGTAAATACAAAAAAGAGGAATAAAATCTACCTTGAACCAAAGACGAAAAAAAGAAAAAAAAAACAGAACCCACCAGTTACACAGAGGAAAACCGTATCAGGGCACTTGCTCCAGTTGTAAACAATTCTGAAGTTGGTCAGTGGTGGGGAATCATCTCCCATTCAGCCAGCAGGCCCCACACAACAAGCGTCCTCATTGCAAAGCTGGGGGACCGTGCCGAGGCATCTGTGGGTAAACGTGGGCTGAGCCCCAGGCCAGCTGCTGCTGAAATGTTCCCACCCATCCCAGGTAAAACACCTGAACATGTACAAGGACTTGAAAGCCTAGAGGAAGGGCCATGGAGCCACATGAGTGACAGCATGCCAGCCGACTTGGTGCCTGCAGGTCAGCCAGGATGGTCCTGGCCCTGGGTGCTCTTCTGGAAGCTTTCCATTTTCCTGCCTGAGATACCCCTGCTGTCCCGGCCCCCACTGCTTTCTTCCTCACTCACCTCTGCCCAGGGAGAAATTCCAGCGGCAGGTATGGGTGACACATCCTCTTCTTTAGCAGGTGGCATCATGGCAACTGCTGCAGAAAGTCCAGCAGAGCCCCACTCACACTGGGCCACCCACAAAGCCGTGGCCTCTCACTCCCTCCCACCAGTGCAGCCCCAAGACTGCTGACAGGGCAGAGAAAATGGCGTCAGGCACAGCTGCAGGGGCTCTTGCTGCCTGGAGCGGTGTTTATATTGATCTGAACCCAGGCACACCTGGGGAGGTCTGGCCGGCACGGTCGGGCTTCCCAGGCCAGCCAATAATCACCCCTCAGGGGCTCACAGTTGCAGAAACTGGAACTTGCTGAATCGGCCAGGTCCAAGGAACAGGTGTGGGCTCCTGAGAGTCAGGATAGACAAGGGGCTGCAGCTCTGGCTTGTTTTCTAATTATATTATCTGGCCCATGAGTGGGAGACAACTTCAAGAAAACCCTCTCCTAATGAGAGGAACCCAGGAGTCAGGGAGAGGAGGGGTGGCTGGTGGGTGGAGACAGAGGCCTGGTGCCCCGGGTGCAGTGGAAGTCTCTGGAAGACCAGGTGGAGGGAGGCCACACAGAGTGATGCCCAGGGTCACAGACCTGTCGGAGCTGCTGTTTGTTAGTTCAAGTCCTGCTCTGAGGTGCTCTGTGTCAGATCTGAGTGACAGGTGAGCTGGGAGTGCTCTGCAATGAGGGCGATATGCACGGTTCCTGTGTTCCCAGCCCTGCCATGGTACCTGCAAGGGTAGCTCTGTATCCTGGGAGGGGCCTGACCACGAGAGCCCCATGGGCTGCAGGGGAACCTGCCCAGGGAACCCCATATCCTGGGAGGGGCCTGAACACGAGAGCCCCATGGGCTGGGGTGGGGGTGGGGTACCTGCCCAGGTGAGCTCCATATCCTGGGATTGGCCTGACCTCGAGAGCCCCATGGGCTGCTGGAATCCTGGTAAAGTATGTCAGGACAGTCAGTGAAGCCACCGAGGATATACCTCCAGTTGTTCCTAAATCCTACACCCTGCTGGTCATTCTACCAACCACCAGGACATGGTATTCTGTATTAGTCTTCAATGATGCCTTCTTTTGTATTCTATTAGTCCCAGAGTCACAAGAAATTTTGGCTTGTGAGTGGCAGGACTCAACATACAACTAAAACAATACTTCCGGGCCGTGTTGCCCCAAGGGTTCAAAAATTCCCACACCATCTTTGGGGAAAGCTCAGCTAAAGAACTAAAAGTTCTACCTCTGGAAAAGGAAACACTCCTTCAATATGCAGACGACATTCTGATCGCCAGCCCTACTAAGGAGACCTCTGAACTACCAAGCCAATAAAGGATACAAGTTGTCCAAGACAAAGCTCAAATATCACAGACTACGGTGACCTGCCTGGGCTTCATTCTCACAGAAGGTCGGAGAAGCCCATCCCAGGAAAGGGAAGAAACAATTTACAGCCTTAACCATTTCTGAAACTAGAAGACAGCTTAGGGGTTCCTGGGGAGGCCAGGGTTTGCTGCTTCTGGATCCCTAACTACAGTCTACTAGCTGGGCCTCTATATGAAACACAGAAAGGAAAAGATGATGATCCTTTTGAATAGAATGCAGAAGTGGCCTTTCAAGAATGGAAAGAGCAGTCAATTCAGACCCTTGCCCTGGAACTCCCTAATTTAGCTAAACCCTTTGACCTTTACATTCCTGGTGAACGGTGAATCGCCATTGGAGTATTAGTGCAAAACCTGGGACCACTTGAAATGGAACAATGCAAGAATGCGATCCAGGTAGGATAAACTAAGGTCACCAAGGGGCTTGGCCCACCGCCACATCTGGCCAAGATACTGGCCGTATCTGAAAACCTGGAAATCAGCAGCCCAAAAGGCCACCTCCCTCCTAAGGGAAAAGGACCCCACGTGGTGATCCTAACACCCAACCATGCCCTGAAGTTGCAGGGTTGGCTCCATGGGCACACTGACCTTGAGCGAGGAGGCCCTCCAACTCCAACCTCCATAGAGATAACGGGGGCAAAGTGGCACCATGAAGACTCGTGTGAAGGTGTCTGCACGGGCAAATTTAACGCTCATTTCGCAACAGGAAGAGGAATTAACCAAACGCTCAGCATGCCGTGCCGGAACCAGATTAGGGCCTGAAGCAATCCTGTGGGTTTGCGGCCAGCTCACAAGAAAGCGAGTTGAAGAAAGGATCCCAGGGACACTGTAATTCACAAACCTGCAGAGTTATAAATGACAGCTATCACCCAAAAATATATTGAAGGAAGGCTGCGAAGAGGACTTGAAAGTGGGGCAGAATTGCAAGAAAACGATTTCAGGGGGTAGACTGGAATTGCATTTAAAGCATAGGAAAAGAGGCAGAACGTCGACAATGATGCACTTGGCCAAAAAGGGCGTATGCGTTTTTTCCTGAATATATTCAGGAAAAAACGCATACGCCCTTTTTGGCCAACCAAGCAAGCATGTTAAAGAAATCTGCACTACAATGAAGTCTCACTGCCCCCCGTTCAAAAGGGCCATCTGAAAAAGGTGTAAAATCCAGAAAGGCAGCACAGGCCATGGAGAACAGGGAGCCTTGTTATGCTGATGGGCGGGATGTAAATTGCCAACAGCCACTCTGGAGATGTGTATGGTGTTTCCTCAAAAACCTAAAAAACAAAGCAACGGAGCCTACGGCATTACCACTTATTTTCCTATAGCTTAGGGAAATTAAAATCAAAAACACACAGCCACCGCAAAGTTTCTGTTTACGGCTCTGTTTACAAGAACCTCGTCTACGGTACAAGTTAATTATCCCAGAAAGCGAAAAATGGATAAAGAAGTGTGGTACGTACGTACAAAGGAATATCACTCACCAATGAAATCTATGTCATCAGGCCCGTCGCGGCATAATGAGTGGATTCACGTACGATGATTCTAAGTGAAATAAGTCACACAGAAAATGAAACATCATAAGATATCCCTAATACACGGAATGTAAACTTGGCTACACATGAACTGAATTACAAAACAGAACAGGGTCTCAAATTTAGAAAACCACCTTATGCTTGCTTAAGGGGAAAGGTGAGTTGTGGTGCTGCATAAAACCAGAGATAGAAATTAGCACAGATACCTTTCCATAAGCCAAATATGTAATAGTCAAGACCTAGCCCTTGCTCAACGAAATGGACTAAACACCCCATATTCAACGCCTAGGATTACACATGACTAGTAAGAACCTTCAAACCCATGGATTTATATGTCTCCGTAAGAGACTCAAGTGTGTGTACAGCGGCATGAATGCAGCAGAGAAAATCCGATAAAACCCATTATCAAAATGAATTACAAAAACAAACACAATGACAGTGAAATAGAGAGCAATTCTTAAATAATTCATTCAGGGCTTGTGATGCAACCTGGATTTACCACATCTACACCCAGAGCTGAGTGAGACATAAGGCTGGACACTTCGGGCTGATAGCATTGGTGAGGTTCGATGAGCAAATGCAGACCCTTTGAAGTCATACTGCATGGTACCCATTCCATGGGTCCCAACTCTCCAGGTTTAAGGGATTCTTCCTTCAGCTAAAACATGCATGGGAAACCCACAGTACAGTGCACTGTGTGACCGGGAAACGTTTTCAAATGCATGTCAGTTTTCGTCCCCTTTTACTCGGGTTCACCATTCCAGACCGTTTACTAACACTCTCCCCACTTGGAGAGTCAGTGCCTTTAACCTCCTGTTTGGCACAGTTTGCAATTTCTGCGCAAGATGAACAGGAATAGGGAGAACCAATGAGAGACTAGCTGTAGGTGTCTGGACGGGCAAATGGAACGCTCATTTCCCACCAGGAAGAGGAATTAACCAAAGGCTCAGCATGCCGTGCCGGAACCAGATTAGGGCCTGAAGCATTCCTGCGGGTTTGCGGCCAGCTCACAAGAAAGCGAGTTGAAGAAAGGAGCTCAGGGGCACTGTAATTCACAAACCTGCAGAGTTATAAATGACAGCTATCGTCCAAAAATATATTGAAGGAAGGCTGCGAAGAGGACTGGAAAGCGGGGCAGAATTGCAGGAAAACGATTTCAGGGGGTAGACTGGAATTGCATTTAAAGCATAGGAAAAGAGGCAGAACGTCGACAATGATGCACTTGGCCAAAAAGGGCGTATGCGTTTTTTCCTGAATATATTCAGGAAAAAACGCATACGCCCTTTTTGGCCAACCAAGCCAGCATGTTAAAGAAATCTGCACTACAAAGAAGTCTCACTGCCCCCAGGTCAAAAGGGCCATCTGAAAAAAGTGTAAAATCCAGAAAGACAGCACAGGCCATGGAGAACAGGGAGCCTTGTTATGCTGATGGGCGGGATGTAAATTGCCAACAGCCACTCTGGAGAAGTGTATGGTGTTTCCTGAAACACCTAAGAAACAAAGCAACGGAGACTACGGCACTTCCACTTATGGTCTTATAGATCACGGAAATTAAAATCAAAAACAGACAGCCACCCCAAAGTTTCAGACGGCTCTGTTTACAGGAATCTCGTCTACGGTACAAGTTAAATATCCCAGAATGTGAAAAATGGATAAAGAAGTTGTGGTACACACATTCAATGGAATATCACTCAGCCATGAAATCTATGTCATCAGGCCCATCGTGGCATAATGAGTGGATTCAGGTACGATGATTCTAAGTGAAATAAGTCACACAGAAAATGAAACATCATAAGATATCACTAATACACGGAATGTAAACTTGGCTACACATGAACTGAATTACAAAACAGAACAGGGTCTCAAATTTAGAAAACCACCTTATGCTTGCTTAAGGGGAAAAGTGAGTTGGGGTGCTGCATAAAACCAGAGATAGAAATTAGCACAGATACCTTTCCATAAGCCAAATATGTAATAGTCAAGACCTAGCCCTTGCTCAACGAAATGGACTAAACACCCCATATTCAACGCCTAGGAATACACCTGACTAGTAAGTATCTTCAAACCCATGGATTTATATGTCTCCATAAGAGAATCAAGTGTGTGTACAGCGGCATGAATGCAGCAGAGAAAATCCGATAAATCCCATTATCAAAATGAATTACAAAAACAAACACAATGACAGTGAAATAGAGAGCAATTCTTAAATAATTCATTCAGGGCTTGTGATGCAACCTGGATTTACCACATCTACAACCAGAGCTGAGTGAGACATAAGGCTGTACACTTCAGCCTGATAGCATTGGTGAGGTTCGTTGAGAAAATGCAGGCCCTTTGAAGTCATACTGCATGGTACCCATTCCATGGGTCCCAACTCTCCAGGTTTAAGGGATTCTTCCTTCAGCTAAAACATGCATGGGAAACCCACAGTATGGTGCACCGTGTGACCGGGAAACCTTTTCAAATGCATCTCAGTTTTCGTCCCCTTTTACTCGGGTTCACGATTGAAGACCCTTTACTAATACTCTCCCCACTTAGAGAGTCAGTGCCTTTAACCTCCTGTTTGGCACAGTTTGCAATTTCTGCGCAAGATGAACAAGAATAGGGAGAACCAATGAGAGACTAGCTCTAGGTGTCTGCACGTTCAAATATAACACTCATTTCCCACCAGGAAGAGGAATTTACCAAAGGATCAGCATGTTGTGCCAGAACCAGATTAGGGCATGAAGCAATGTTGCAGGTTTGTGGCCAGCTCACAAGAAAGCGAGTAGAAGAAAGGAGCTCAGGCGCACTGTCATTCACAAACCTGCAGAGTTATAAATGTCAGCTATTGTCCAAAAATGTATTGAAGTAAGGCTGCGTAGAGGACTTGAAAGCGGGGCAGAATTGCAGGAAAACGAGTTCAGGGGCAGACTGGAATTGCATTTAAAGCATAAGGAAAGAGACAGAAAGTCGACAATGATGCACTTGGTCAAAAAGGGCGTATGCGTTTTTTCCTGAATATATTCAAGAAAAAACACATACGCCCTTTGTGGCCAAACAAGCAAGCCTGTAAAGAAATCTGCATTACAATGAAGTCTCACTGCCCCCCTGTCAAAAGGGACATCTGAAAAAAGTGAAAAATCCAGAAAGGCAGGACAGGCCATGGAGAACAGGAAGCCTTGTTATGCTGATGGGCGGGATGTAACTTGCCAACAGCCACTCTGGAGAAGTGTATGGTGTTTCCTCAAACACCTAAAAAACTAAGAAACGGAGCCTACGGCACTTCAACTTATGGTTCTATAGCTTAGGGAAATTAAAATCAAAAAGACACAGCCACCCATAAATTTTGGACGGCTCTGCTTACAAGAACCTCATTTACGGTACAAGTGAAATATCCCAGAAAGCAAAAAATGGATAAAGAAGTTGTTGTACGTACGTACAATGGAATATCACTCACCAATGAAATCTATGTCATGAGGCCCGTCGCGGCATAATGAGTGGATTCAGGTACGATCATTCTAAGTTAACTAAGTCACACAGAAAAAGAAACACCATAAGATATCTCAAATACACGGAATGCAAACATGGCTGCACATGAACTCAATTACAAAACAGAAAAGGGTCTCAAATTTAGAAAACCAACTTATGCTTGCTTAAGGGGAAAGGTGAGTTGTGGTGCTGCATAAAACCAGAGATTGAAATTAGCACAGATACCTTTCCATAAGCAAATATGTAATAGTCAGGACCTACTCCTTGCTCCACGAAATGGACTCAACACCCCATATTCAATGCCTAGGAATATACCTGACTAGTAAGAATCTGAAAACCCATGGATTTATATGTCTCCATAAGAGAATCAAGCATGTGTACGGCGGCATAAACGCAGCAGTGAAAATCCGATAAATCCCATTATCAAAATAAATTACAAAAACAAAACACAATGACAGTGAAATAGAGAGCAATTCTTAAATAATTCATTCAGGGCTTGTGATGCAACGTGGATTTACCACATCTACACCCCGAGCTGAGTGAGACATAAGGTTGGACACTTCGGGCTGATAGCATTGGTGACGTTCGGTGAGCAAAGGCAACCCTTTGAAGTCATACTGCGTGGTACCCATTCCATGGGTCCCAACTCTCCAGGTTTAAGGGATTCTTCCTTCAGGTAAAACATGCATGGGCAACCCAGAATATGGTCCACCGTGTGACCGGGAAAACTTTTTAAATGCGTCTCAGTTTTCGTCCCCTCGTACTCGGTTTTACCATTCCAGACGCTTTACTAACACTCTCCCCACTTGGAGAGTCAGTGCCTTTAACCTCCTGTTTGGCACAGTTTGGAATTTCTGCGCAAGATGAACAGGAATAGGGAGAACCAATGAGAGATTAGCTGTAGGTGTCTGCACGAACAAATTTAACGCTCATTTCCCACCAGGAAGAGGAATTAGCCAAAGGCTCAGCATGCCGTGTCGGAACCAGATTAGGGCCTGAAGCAATCCTGCGGTTTTGCGGCCAGCTCACAAGAAAGCGAGTTGAAGAAAGGAGCTCAGGGGCACTGTAATTCACAAACCTGCAGAGTTATAAATGACAGCTATCGTCCAAAAATATATTGAAGTAAGGCTGCAAAGAGGACTTGAACGCGGGGCAGAATTCCAGGAATACGATTTCAGGAGGTAGACGGGAAGTCCTCTGAAAGTATAGGAGAAGAGGCAGAACCTCGACAATGATGCACTTGGTCAAAAAGGGCATATGCGTTTCTTCCAGGGCCCTTATTAAAGAGGGTAGGAGGCTCCCAGCATGCTTCAGTGGCCAACAGAGGGCCTACGTCGCCAAGGCGACATGAGCCATCCAGGCAGGAGTGACCTCACATCAGAGGGCCCACCTCACAGAAGGGTAAGGAACCCAGTCAAGATCAGACTCTCACCAGAGTGCCCACATAAGCAAGGGGCTGGGAACCAGGCAGGAGTGTCTTCACACCCGTGGGGCCACATCATCGAAAGTTGAGGTACCCAGCACATGTGACCTCAAACCAGAGGACCCACATCACCATGGGTCTCGGAG
The DNA here is from genome assembly GCF_059928025.1 of Delphinapterus leucas. Classification (NCBI taxonomy): domain Eukaryota; kingdom Metazoa; phylum Chordata; class Mammalia; order Artiodactyla; family Monodontidae; genus Delphinapterus; species Delphinapterus leucas. The sequence goes on from NW_028322237.1 coordinate 6,893,294, forward strand.
CGAGGCAGGCAGGATTAACCTCAAAACACATGGCCCATTGTATAAAAAAGGTGAGGAATCCAGCAGTTGGAACATCCCAGCAGGCGGCCCAGAGCACCGAGGCTATGGGATCCAGGCAGTGATGAACTCACAACAGAGGGCCCTCATCGTGATACTGTAAGCAACCCAGCCGTTGTAACCTCAGAGCACAAGGCCCACATCCCCATGGGGAAGGGAACCAAGCAGGAGTGTCATCGCACCAGTGGGCACACATCAGAAAAGGTGGGGAGCCCAGCAGTTAGGGCCGGACGCCAGAGGGCCCTCATCACTGAGGAGAGGAGTCTCCCAGCAAGCTCCAACTGCTACCAGAAGGCCGACGTCGCCAATGCAGGGTGTGCCAGCCAGGCAGGAGTGACCTCAGAGCAGAGGGCCAACCACACAAAAGTGTGAGGAACCCAAAGAGGATCAGACTCTCACCGGAGGGCCCACATCACCAAGGGAATGGAAACCAGGCAGGAGTGTTCTCACACCAGTGTGGTCACATCACCGAAATGTGACGGACCCAGCACACGTGGCCTCAAACTACAGGACACACATCACCAAGGGGCTGGGAGTGAGGCAGGCAGGAGGAGCCTCCAAACAGAGGGCCCATAGCGTAAAAAAGGTGAGGAATCCCGCAGTTGGAACCTCCCAGCAGGTGGCCAGGAGCAGCGAGGCTATGGGATCCAGGCCTGACTGAACTCAAAACAGAGGGCCCTCATTATGAAACTGTGAGCAACCCAGCCGTTGGGACCTTAGAGCAGAAGGCCCACATTCCCATGGGGTTGGGATCCTGGCAGGAGTGTACTCGCACCACAGGGCGCACATCAGAAAATTTTGGGAGCCCAGGAGTTAGGGTCTGACGCCAGAGGGCCCTCAATACCGACGGGAGGAGACACCCAGCAGGCACCAACTCCCAACTGAGGGCCCACGTCGCCACGTTGACGTGTGCCAGCCAGGCAGGAGTGACCTCACAGCAGAGGGCCTACCTCACAGAAGGGTGAGGAACCCAGCCAGGATAAGACTCTCACCAGAGGGCCCACATCACCAAGGGGATCGGAACAAGGCAGGAGTGTCCTCACACCAGTGTGGCCACATTATAGAAAGGTGAGGAACCCAGCACATGTGGCCTAAACCAGAGGACCGACATTTCCAAGGTGCTCCGAGTGAGGCAGGCAGGAGTAGCCTAACAACACAGGGCCCACAGAATAAAAAATGTGAGGAATCCAGCAGTTTGAACCTCCCAGCAGGTGGCCCAGAGCATGGAGTCTATGGGATCCAGGCCACAGTGAACTCACAGCAGAGGGCCCACATCATGAAACTGTGAGCAACCCAGCCAGTGGGACCTCAGAGCAGAAGGCCCACATCCCCATGGGGATGGGAACCTCGCAGGAGTGTCCTCGCACAACTTAGCACGTATCAGAAAATGTGGGAACCCAGCAGTTATGCCCTGGCGCCAGAGGGCCCTCATCACGGAGGAGAGGAGGCTACCAGCAGGCTCCAAATGCCACCAGAGGGCCGACGTCACCAAGGCAATGGGAGCAAGCCAGGCAGGAGTTACCTCACAGCAGAGGGCCCACCTCACAGAAGTGTGAGGAGCCCAAACAGGATCAGACTCTAACCAGAGCGCCCACATCACCAAGGGGATGGAAACCAGGCAGGAGTGTCCTCACACCAGTGGGGCCACATCAGCGAAAGGTGAGGAACACAGCACATGTGGCCTCAAACAAGGGGACACACATCACGAAATGGCTGGGAGTGAGGCATGCAGGAGGAGACTCAGAACAGAGGGCCCATAGAATAAAAAAGGTGAGGAACCCCGCAGTTGGAAGCTCCAAGCAGGTGGCCCAGAGCACCGAGGCTATGGGATCCATGCCGGAGTGAACTCACAGCAGAGGGCCCACATTCTGACACTGTGAGCAACCCAGCCGTTGGGACCTCAGGGCAGAAAGCCCACATCCCCATGGGGATGGGACCCTGGCTGGAGTGTACTCGCCCGACAGGGCGCACATCAGAAAATTTTGGGAGCCCATGAATTAGGGCCTGATGCCAGAGGGCCCTCATTACCGAGGGGAGGAGACTCCCAGCAGGCACCAACTCCCAACTGAGGGCCCACATCGCCAAGGTGATGTGTGCCAGCCAGGCAGGAGTGACCTCACAGCAGAGGGCCCACCTCCCAGAAGTGTGAGGAATCCAGACAGGATCAGACTCTCACCAGAGGGCCCCCATCACCAAGGGGATGGGAACCAGGCAGGAGTGTCCTCACACCAGTGGGGCCACATCAATAAAGGTGAGGAAACTGGAACATGTGGCCTTAAACCAGAGGACCTACATCACAAATGGGCTGGGAGTGAGTCAGGAAGTAGGAGCATGAAAACACAGGACCCAAAGAATAAAAAAGCTAAGGAATCCAGCAGTAGGAACCTCCCAGCAGGCCGCTCAGAGCACAGAGGCTATGGGATCTAGGCCTGGGTGAACTAACACCAGAGAGCCAACATCATGAAACGGTGAACAACACAGGTGTTGGGACCTTAGAGCAGAAGGCCCACATGCCCATGGGGATGGGAACCTCGCAGGAGTGTCCTCGCACCACTTAGCACGTATCAGAAAATGTGGGTACCCAGCAGTTAGGGCCTGAGGCAAGAGGGCCCCCATCACCGAGGGGAGGTTCCCAGCAGGCTCCAACTGCCACAAGAGGGCCGATGTTGCCCAGGTGGGGTGTGCCAGCCAGGCAGGAGTGACCTCACAGCAGAGGGCCCCCCTCACAGAAGGTTGAAGAACCCAGCCAGGATCAGACTCTCACCAGAGGGCCCACATCACCAAGGGGATGGGAACCAGGCAGGAGTGTCCTCACACCAGTGGGGCCACATCATCGAAAGGCGAGGGACCCAGCATACGTGGCCTCAAACCAGAGGACACACATCACCAAGGGGCTGGGAGTGAGGCAGGCAGGAGTAGTCTCAAAACAGAGGGCCCATAGAAGAAAAAAGGTGAGGAATCCCGCAGTTGTAACCTCCCAGCAGGTGGCCAGGAGCAGCGAGGCTATGGGAAACAGGCCGGAGAGAACTCACAGCAGAGGGCCCTCATCATGAAACTGAGCAACCCACGGTTGGGACCTCAGAGCAGAAGGCCCACATTCCCATGGGGTTGGGAACCTGGCAGGAGTGTACTCGAACCACAGGGCGCATATCAGAAAATATTGGGAGCCCAGGAGTTAGGGTCTGACGCCAGAGGGCCCTCATTACCGAGGGGAGGAGACACCCAGCAGGCACCAAATCCCACCAGAGTGCCGACGTCGCCAAGGCGGGGTGTGCCAGCCAGGCAGGAGTGACCTCAGAGAAGAGGGCCCACCTCACAGAAGTGTGAGGAACCCAACCAGGATCAGACTCTCACCGGAGGGCCCACATCACCAAGGGGATGGGAACCAGGCAGGAGTGTCCTCACACCAGTGGGGCCACATCAGCCAAAGCTGAGGAACCCAGCACATGTGGCCTCAAACCACAGGACACACATCACCAAGGGGCTAGGAGTGAGGCAGGTGTCTGGAGGGGCACATTTAACTCTAATTTCCCACCAGGAAGTGGAATGAACCAAAGTCTCAGAGTGCCGTGCCGGACCCTGATTACGGCCTGAAGCAAACCTGCGGTTCTGTGGCCAGTTTTCAAGGAAACGAGTTAAGAAAGGAAATCACGGGCACTGTAATTCACAAACCTGCAGTGTTATAAATGACAGTTATTGGCAAAATTATATGGAAGTAAGTCTGCAAAGAGGACTTGAAAACGAGGCAGAATTGCAGGAATCATATTTCAGGAGGTAGATTGGAATTGCATTTAAAGCATGTGAAAAGCGGCAGATCTTTGACAGTGATGCACTTGGACAAAAGTGCGTAAACATTTTTTCCTGAATATATTCAGGAAAAAACACATATGCCCTTTTTGGCCAACCAAGCACTCGAGAAATGGAAATCCGCACTACAATGAAGTCTCATTTCCCATTCGTCAAAAGGGCCATCTGAAAAAAGTGTAAAAACCAGAAACACAGGACAGGCCATGGAGAACAGGGAGCCTTGTTATGCTGATGGGCGGGATGTAAATTGCCAACAGACACTCTGGAGATGTTTATGGTGTATCCTGAAACATCTGAAAAACAAAGCTACAGACCCTAGGGCACTTCCACTTTTGGCCCTATAGCTTAGGAAAATTAAAATCAACAAGACACAGCCAACACAAAATTTAGGGCTGCTGTGTTTACAAGAACCTTGAGTCCAGTACAAATTAAATATCCCAGAAAGAAAAAAATGGATAAAGGAGTTGTGCTACTTACGTACAACGGAATATCACTCAGCAATGAAATCAATGTCATCAGGCCTGTAGCAGCAAATTGAGTGGATTTAAGTATGATGATTCTAAGAGAAATAGGTCACACAGAGAAAGAGAATTAGCATAAGATATCACTAATAGAGAGAGTGTAAACTTGGCTACACATAAACTGAATTCCAAAACCGAACAGAGTCTCACATTTAGATAAAAACTTATGCTTGCTTAAGGGGAAAGTTGAGTTGGGGTGCTGTATAAAACCAGTGATTGAAATTAGCACACATACCGTTCCATAAGCCAAATATGTAATAGACAAGACCTACTCTTTGCTCAACGAAATAGACTCATCCATGGTGTATCACCTCACACCTGTTAGAATGGGCATCATCAGAAAATCTACAAACAACAAATGCTGGAAAGGGTGTGGAGATAAGGAACCCTCTTCCACTATTGTTGGGAATGTAAATTGATACAGTCATTGTGGAGAACATTACGGAGTTTCTTATAAAACTAAGAATAGAATTACCATATGATACAGCAATCCCACTACTGGACATATACCCAGACAAAACCATAAATCAAAAAGAGACATTCACCGCAATGTTCATTGCATCACTATTTACAATATCCAGGTAATGGAAGCAACCTAAATGCCCACAGACAGACGAATGCATAAAGATGTGGTACATATATAAAATGGAATATTACTAAGCCATAAAAAGGAATGAAATTGGGTCATTTGTGGAGACGTTGATGGATCTAGAGACTGTCATACAGAGTGAAGTAAGTCAGAAAGAGAAAAACAAATCTTGTCTATTAATGCATATATGTGGAACCTAGAAAAATTGTACAGATGAACCGTTTTGCCAGGCAGAAATAGAGCAACAGATGTAGACAACAAACGTATGGACACCAAGGGGGGAAAGCTGTTGGGGGGTGGTGGTGGGAGGAGTTGAGAGATTGGGATTGGCATATATACATTTATATGTATAAAATAGATAACTAAAAAGAACCTGCTGTATAAAAAAATAAAATAAAATTCAAATTACAAAAAGTAAAACAGAAAAAATATTCTTCCCTTCACATACATGTATTTATATGAATAAATTATTTCCATGCTTATATCTGTAAATACAAAAAAGAGGAATAAAATCTACCTTGAACCAAAAACGAAAAAAAGAAAAAAAAACAGAACTCACCAGTTACACAGAGGAAAACCGTATCAGGGCACTTGCTCCAGTTGTAAACAATTCTGAAGTTGGTCAGTGGTGGGGAATCATCTCCCATTCAGCCAGCAGGCCCCACGCAACAAGCGTCCTCATTGCAAAGCTGGGGGACCGTGCCGAGGCATCTGTGAGTAAACGTGGGCTGAGCCCCAGGCCAGCTGCTGCTGAAATGTTCCCACCCTTCCCAGGTAAAACACCTGAATATGTACAAGGACTTGAAAGCCTAGAGGAAGGGCCATGGAGCCACATGAGTGACAGCATGCCAGCCGACTTGGTGCCTGCAGGCCAGCCAGGATGGTCCTGGCCCTGGGTGCTCTTCTGGAAGCTTTCCATTTCCCTGCCTGAGATACCCCTGCTGTCCCGGCCCCCACTGCTTTCTTCCTCACTCACCTCTGCCCAGGGAGAAATTCCAGCGGCAGGTATGGGTGACACATCCTCTTCTTTAGCAGGTGGCATCTTGGCAACTGCTGCAGAAAGTCCAGCAGAGCCCCACTCACACTGGGCCACCCACAAAGCCGTGGCCTCTCACTCCCTCCCACCAGTCCAGCCCCAAGACTGCTGACAGGGCAGAGAAAATGGCGTCAGGCACAGCTGCAGGGGCTCTTGCTGCCTGGAGCGGTGTTTATATTGATCTGAACCCAGGCACACCTGGGGAGGTCTGGCCGGCAAGGTCGGGCTTCCCAGGCCAGCCAATAATCACCCCTCAGGGGCTCACAGTTGCAGAAACTGGAACTTGCTGAATCGGCCAGGTCCAAGGAACAGGTGTGGGCTCCTGAGAGTCAGGATAGACAAGGGGCTGCAGCTCTGGCTTGTTTTCTAATTATATTATCTGGCCCATGAGTGGGAGACAACTTCAAGAAAACCCTCTCCTAATGAGAGGAACCCAGGAGTCAGGGAGAGGAGGGGTGGCTGGTGGGTGGAGACAGAGGCCTGGTGCCCCGGGTGCAGTGGAAGTCTCTGGAAGACCAGGTGGAGGGAGGTCACACAGAGTGATGCCCAGGGTCACAGACCTGTCGGAGCTGCTGTTTGTTAGTTCAAGTCCTGCTCTGAGGTGCTCTGTGTCAGATCTGAGTGACAGGTGAGCTGGGAGTGCTCTGCAATGAGGGCGATATGCACGGTTCCTGTGTTCCCAGCCCTGCCATGGTACCTGCAAGGGTAGCTCTGTATCCTGGGAGGGGCCTGACCACGAGAGCCCCATGGGCTGCAGGGGAACCTGCCCAGGGAACCCCATATCCTGGGAGGGGCCTGAACACGAGAGCCCCATGGGCTGGGGTGGGGGTGGGGTACCTGCCCAGGTGAGCTCCATATCCTGGGATTGGCCTGACCTCGAGAGCCCCATGGGCTGCTGGAGTCCTGGTAAAGGATGTCAGGACAGTCAGTGAAGCCACCGAGGATATACCTCCAGTAGTTCCTAAATCCTACACCCTGCTGGTCATTCTACCAACCACCAGGACATGGTATTCTGTATTAGTCTTCAATGATGCCTTCTTTTGTATTCTATTAGTCCCAGAGTCACAAGAAATTTTGGCTTGTGAGTGGCAGGACTCAACATACAACTAAAACAATACTTCCGGGCCGTGTTGCCCCAAGGGTTCAAAAATTCCCACACCATCTTTGGGGAAAGCTCAGCTAAAGAACTAAAAGTTCTACCTCTGGAAAAGGAAACACTCCTTCGATATGCAGACGACATTCTGATCGCCAGCCCTACTAAGGAGACCTCTGAACTACCAAGCCAATAAAGGATACAAGTTGTCCAAGACAAAGCTCAAATATCACAGACTACGGTGACCTGCCTGGGCTTCATTCTCACAGAAGGTCGGAGAAGCCCATCCCAGGAAAGGGAAGAAACAATTTACAGCCTTACCCATTTCTGAAACTAGAAGACAGCTTAGGGGTTCCTGGGGAGGCCAGGGTTTGCTGCTTCTGGATCCCTAACTACAGTCTACTAGCTGGGCCTCTATATGAAACACTGAAAGGAAAAGATGATGATCCTTTTGAATAGAATGCAGAAGTGGCCTTTCAAGAATGGAAAGAGCAGTCAATTCAGACCCTTGCCCTGGAACTCCCTAATTTAACTAAACCCTTTGACCTTTACATTCCTGGTGAACGGTGAATCGCCATTGGAGTATTAGTGCAAAACCAGGGACCACTTGAAATGGAACAATGCAAGAATGCGATCCAGGTAGGATAAACTACGGTCACCAAGGGGCTTGGCCCACCGCCACATCTGGCCAAGATACTGGCAGTATCTGAAAACCTGGAAATCAGCAGCCCAAAAGGCCACCTCCCTCCTAAGGGAAAAGGACCCCACGTGGTGATCCTAACACCCAACCATGCCCTGAAGTTGCAGGGTTGGCTCCATGGGCACACTGACCTTGAGCGAGGAGGCCCTCCAACTCCAACCTCCATAGAGATAACCGGGGCAAAGGGGCACCATGAAGACTCGTGTGAAGGTGTCTGCACGGGCAAACTTAACGCTCATTTCCCACCAGGAAGAGGAATTAGCCAAAGGCTCAGCATGCCGTGTCGGAACCAGATTAGGGCCTGAAGCAATCCTGCGGTTTTGCGGCCAGCTCACAAGAAAGCGAGTTGAAGAAAGGAGCTCAGGGGCACTGTAATTCACAAACCTGCAGAGTTATAAATGACAGCTATCGTCCAAAAATATATTGAAGTAAGGCTGCAAAGAGGACTTGAACGCGGGGCAGAATTCCAGGAATACGATTTCAGGAGGTAGACGGGAAGTCCTCTGAAAGTATAGGAGAAGAGGCAGAACCTCGACAATGATGCACTTGGTCAAAAAGGGCATATGCGTTTCTTCCAGGGCCCTTATTAAAGAGGGTAGGAGGCTCCCAGCATGCTTCAGTGGCCAACAGAGGGCCTACGTCGCCAAGGCGACATGAGCCATCCAGGCAGGAGTGACCTCACATCAGAGGGCCCACCTCACAGAAGGGTAAGGAACCCAGTCAAGATCAGACTCTCACCAGAGTGCCCACATAAGCAAGGGGCTGGGAACCAGGCAGGAGTGTCCTCACACCCGTGGGGCCACATCATCGAAAGTTGAGGTACCCAGCACATGTGGCCTCAAACCAGAGGACCCACATCACCATGGGTCTCGGAGCGAGGCAGGCAGGATTAACCTCAAAACACATGGCCCATTGTATAAAAAAGGTGAGGAATCCAGCAGTTGGAACATCCCAGCAGGCGGCCCAGAGCACCGAGGCTATGGGATCCAGGCAGTGATGAACTCACAACAGAGGGCCCTCATCGTGATACTGTAAGCAACCCAGCCGTTGTAACCTCAGAGCACAAGGCCCACATCCCCATGGGGAAGGGAACCAAGCAGGAGTGTCATCGCACCAGTGGGCACACATCAGAAAAGGTGGGGAGCCCAGCAGTTAGGGCCGGACGCCAGAGGGCCCTCATCACTGAGGAGAGGAGGCTCCCAGCAAGCTCCAACTGCTACCAGAAGGCCGACGTCGCCAATGCAGTGTGTGCCAGCCAGGCAGGAGTGACCTCAGAGCAGAGGGCCAACCACACAAAAGTGTGAGGAACCCAAAGAGGATCAGACTCTCACCGGAGGGCCCACATCACCAAGGGAATGGAAACCAGGCAGGAGTGTTCTCACACCAGTGTGGTCACATCACCGAAATGTGACGGACCCAGCACACGTGGCCTCAAACTACAGGACACACATCACCAAGGGGCTGGGAGTGAGGCAGGCAGGAGGAGCCTCCAAACAGAGGGCCCATAGCGTAAAAAAGGTGAGGGATCCCGCAGTTGGAACCTCCCAGCAGGTGGCCAGGAGCAGCGAGGCTATGGGATCCAGGCCTGACTGAACTCAAAACAGAGGGCCCTCATTATGAAACTGTGAGCAACCCAGCCGTTGGGACCTTAGAGCAGAAGGCCCACATTCCCATGGGGTTGGGATCCTGGCAGGAGTGTACTCGCACCACAGGGCGCACATCAGAAAATTTTGGGAGCCCAGGAGTTAGGGTCTGACGCCAGAGGGCCCTCATTACCGAGGGGAGGAGACTCCCAGCAGGCACCAACTCCCAACTGAGGGCCCACGTCGCCACGTTGACGTGTGCCAGCCAGGCAGGAGTGACCTCACAGCAGAGGGCCTACGTCACAGAAGGGTGAGGAACCCAACCAGGATAAGACTCTCACCAGAGGGCCCACATCACCAAGGGGATCGGAACAAGGCAGGAGTGTCCTCACACCAGTGTGGCCACATTATAGAAAGGTGAGGAACCCAGCACATGTGGCCTAAACCAGAGGACCCACATTTCCAAGGTGCTCCGAGTGAGGCAGGCAGGAGTAGCCTAACAACACAGGGCCCACAGAATAAAAAATGTGAGGAATCCAGCAGTTTGAACCTCCCAGCAGGTGGCCCAGAGCATGGAGTCTATGGGATCCAGGCCACAGTGAACTCACAGCAGAGGGCCCACATCATGAAACTGTGAGCAACCCAGCCAGTGGGACCTCAGAGCAGAAGGCCCACATCCCCATGGGGATGGGAACCTCGCAGGGGTGTCCTCGCACAACTTAGCACGTATCAGAAAATGTGGGAACCCAGCAGTTATGCCCTGGTGCCAGAGGGCCCTCATCACGGAGGAGAGGAGGCTACCAGCAGGCTCCAAATGCCACCAGAGGGCCGACGTCACCAAGGCAATGGGAGCAAGCCAGGCAGGAGTTACCTCACAGCAGAGGGCCCACCTCACAGAAGTGTGAGGAGCCCAAACAGGATCAGACTCTAACCAGAGCGCCCACATCACCAAGGGGATGGAAACCAGGCAGGAGTGTCCTCACACCAGTGGGACCACATCAGCGAAAGGTGAGGAACACAGCACATGTGGCCTCAAACAAGGGGACACACATCACGAAAGGGCTGGGATTGAGGCATGCAGGAGGAGACTCACAACAGAGCGCCCATAGAATAAAAAAGGTGAGGAACCCCGCAGTTGGAAGCTCCAAGCAGGTGGCCCAGAGCACCGAGGCTATGGGATCCATGCCGGAGTGAACTCACAGCAGAGGGCCCACATTCTGACACTGTGAGCAACCCAGCCGTTGGGACCTCAGGGCAGAAAGCCCACATCCCCATGGGGATGGGACCCTGGCTGGAGTGTACTCGCCCGACAGGGCGCACATCAGAAAATTTTGGGAGCCCATGAGTTAGGGCCTGACGCCAGAGGGCCCTCATTACCGAGGGGAGGAGACTCCCAGCAGGCACCAACTCCCAACTGAGGGCCCACATCGCCAAGTTGACGTGTGCCAGCCAGGCAGGAGTGACCTCACAGCAGAGGGCCCACCTCCCAGAAGTGTGAGGAATCCAGACAGGATCAGACTCTCACAAGAGGGCCCCCATCACCAAGGGGATGGGAACCAGGCAGGGGTGTCCTCACACCAGTGGGGCCGCATCAATAAAGGTGAGGAAACCGGTACATGTGGCCTTAAACCAGAGGACCTACATCACAAATGGGCTGGGAGTGAGTCAGGAAGTAGGAGCATGAAAACACAGGACCCAAAGAATAAAAAAGGTAAGGAATCCAGCAGTAGGAACCTCCCAGCAGGCCGCTCAGAGCACAGAGGCTATGGGATCTAGGCCTGGGTGAACTAACACCAGAGAGCCAACATCATGAAACGGTGAACAACACAGGTGTTGGGACCTTAGAGCAGAAGGCCCACATGCCCATGGGGATGGGAACCTCGCAGGAGTGTCCTCGCACCACTTAGCTCGTATCAGAAAATGTGGGTACCCAGCAGTTAGGGCCTGAGGCAAGAGGGCCCCCATCACCGAGGGGAGGTTCCCAGCAGGCTCCAACTGCCACAAGAGGGCCGATGTTGCCCAGGTGGGGTGTGCCAGCCAGGCAGGAGTGACCTCACAGCAGAGGGACCCCCTCACAGAAGGGTGAGGAACCCAGCCAGGATCAGAGTCTCACCAGAGGGCCCACATCATCAAGGGGATAGGAACCAGGCAGGAGTGTCCTCACACCAGTGGGGCCACATCATCGAAAGGCGAGGGACCCAGCATACGTGGCCTCAAACCAGAGGACACACATCACCAAGGGCTGGGAGTGATGCAGGCAGGTGGAGTCTCAAAACAGAGGGTCCATAGAAGAAAAAAGGTGAGGAATCCCGCAGTTGTAACCTCCCAGCAGGTGGCCAGGAGCAGCGAGGCTATGGGATCCAGGCCGGAGAGAACTCACAGCAGAGGGCCCTCATCATGAAACTGAGCAACCCACGGTTGGGACCTCAGAGCAGAAGGCCCACATTCCCATGGGGTTGGGAACCTGGCAGGAGTGTACTCGAACCACAGGGCGCATATCAGAAAATATTGGGAGCCCAGGAGTTAGGGTCTGACGCCAGAGGGCCCTCATTACCGAGGGGAGGAGACACCCAGCAGGCACCAAATCCCACCAGAGGGCCGACGTCGCCAAGGCGGGGTGTGCCAGCCAGGCAGGAGTGACCTCAGAGAAGAGGGCCCACCTCACAGAAGTGTGAGGAACCCAACCAGGATCAGACTCTCACCGGAGGGCCCACATCACCAAGGGGATGGGAACCAGGCAGGAGTGTCCTCACACCAGTGGGGCCACATCAGCCAAAGGTGAGGAACCCAGCACATGTGGCCTCAAAACACAGGACACACATCACCAAGGGGCTAGGAGTGAGGCAGGTGTCTGGAGGGGCACATTTAACTCTAATTTCCCACCAGGAAGTGGAATGAACCAAAGTCTCAGAGTGCCGTGCCGGACCCTGATTACGGCCTGAAGCAAACCTGCGGTTCTGTGGCCAGTTTTCAAGGAAACGAGTTAAGAAAGGAAATCACGGGCACTGTAATTCACAAACCTGCAGTGTTATAAATGACAGCTATTGGCAAAATTATATGGAAGTAAGTCTGCAAAGAGGACTTGAAAACGAGGCAGAATTGCAGGAATCATATTTCAGGAGGTAGATTGGAATTGCATTTAAAGCATGTGAAAAGCGGCAGATCTTTGACAGTGATGCACTTGGACAAAAGTGCGTAAACATTTTTTCCTGAATATATTCAGGAAAAAACACATATGCCCTTTTTGGCCAACCAAGCACTCGAGAAATGGAAATCCGCACTACAATGAAGTCTCATTTCCCATTCGTCAAAAGGGCCATCTGAAAAAAGTGTAAAAACCAGAAACACAGGACAGGCCATGGAGAACAGGGAGCCTTGTTATGCTGATGGGCGGGATGTAAATTGCCAACAGACACTCTGGAGATGTTTATGGTGTATCCTGAAACATCTGAAAAACAAAGCTACAGACCCTAGGGCACTTCCACTTTTGGCCCTATAGCTTAGGAAAATTAAAATCAACAAGACACAGCCAACACAAAATTTAGGGCTGCTGTGTTTACAAGAACCTTGAGTCCAGTACAAATTAAATATCCCAGAAAGAAAAAAATGGATAAAGGAGTTGTGCTACTTATGTACAACGGAATATCACTCAGCAATGAAATCAATGTCATCAGGCCTGTAGCAGCAAATTGAGTGGATTTAAGTATGATGATTCTAAGAGAAATAGGTCACACAGAGAAAGATAATTATCATAAGATATCACTAATAGAGAGAGTGTAAACTTGGCTACACATAAACTGAATTCCAAAACCGAACAGAGTCTCACATTTAGATAAAAACTTATGCTTGCTTAAGGGGAAAGTTGAGTTGGGGTGCTGTATAAAACCAGTGATTGAAATTAGCACACATACCGTTCCATAAGCCAAATATGTAATAGACAAGACCTACTCTTTGCTCAACGAAATAGACTCATCCATGGTGTATCACCTCACACCTGTTAGAATGGGCATCATCAGAAAATCTACAAACAACAAATGCTGGAAAGGTTGTGGAGATAAGGAACCCTCTTCCACTATTGTTGGGAATGTAAATTGATACAGTCACTGTGGAGAACATTATGGAGTTTCTTATAAAACTAAGAATAGAATTACCATATGATACAGCAATCCCACTACTGGGCATATACCCAGACAAAACCATAAATCAAAAAGAGACATTCACCGCAATGTTCATTGCATCACTATTTACAATATCCAGGTAATGGAAGCAACCTAAATGCCCACAGACAGACGAATGCATAAAGAAGTGGTACATATATAAAATGGAATATTACTAAGCCATAAAAAGGAATGAAATTGGGTCATTTGTAGAGACGTTGATGGATCTAGAGACTGTCATACAGAGTGAAGTAAGTCAGAAAGAGAAAAACAAATCTTGTCTATTAATGCATATATGTGGAACCTAGAAAAATTGCACAGATGAACCGTTTTGCAAGGCAGAAATAGAGCAACAGATGTAGACAACAAACGTGTGGACACCAAGGGGGGAAAGCTGTTGGGGGGTGGTGGTGGGAGGAGTGAGAGATTGGGATTGGCATGTATACATTTATATGTATAAAATAGATAACCAAAAAGAACCTGCTGTATAAAAAAATAAAATAAAATTCAAATTACAAAAAGTAAAACAGAAAATATATTCTTCCCTTCACATACATGTATTTATATGAATAAATTATTTCCATGCTTATATCTGTAAATACAAAAAAGAGGAATAAAATCTACCTTGAACCAAAAACGAAAAAAAGATAAAAAAACAGAACCCACCAGTTACACAGAGGAAAACCATATCAGGGCACTTGCTCCAGTTGTAAACAATTCTGAAGTTGGTCAGTGGTGGGGAATCATCTCCCATTCAGCCAGCAGGCCCCACGCAACAAGCGTCCTCATTGCAAAGCTGGGGGACCGTGCCGAGGCATCTGTGAGTAAACGTGGGCTGAGCCCCAGGCCAGCTGCTGCTGAAATGTTCCCACCCTTCCCAGGTAAAACACCTGAATATGTACAAGGACTTGAAAGCCTAGAGGAAGGGCCATGGAGCCACATGAGTGACAGCATGCCAGCCGACTTGGTGCCTGCAGGCCAGCCAGGATGGTCCTGGCCCTGGGTGCTCTTCTGGAAGTTTTCCATTTCCCTGCCTGAGATACCCCTGCTGTCCCGGCCCCCACTGCTTTCTTCCTCACTCACCTCTGCCCAGGGAGAAATTCCAGCGGCAGGTATGGGTGACACATCCTCTTCTTTAGCAGGTGGCATCTTGGCAACTGCTGCAGAAAGTCCAGCAGAGCCCCACTCACACTGGGCCACCCACAAAGCCGTGGCCTCTCACTCCCTCCCACCAGTCCAGCCCCAAGACTGCTGACAGGGCAGAGAAAATGGCGTCAGGCACAGCTGCAGGGGCTCTTGCTGCCTGGAGCGGTGTTTATATTGATCTGAACCCAGGCACACCTGGGGAGGGCTGGCCGGCACGGTCGGGCTTCCCAGGCCAGCCAATAATCACCCCTCAGGGGCTCACAGTTGCAGAAACTGGAACTTGCTGAATCGGCCAGGTACAAGCAACAGGTGTGGGCTCCTGAGAGTCAGGATAGACAAGGGGCTGCAGCTCTGGCTTGTTTTCTAATTATATTATCTGGCCCATGAGTGGGAGACAACTTCAAGAAAACCCTCTCCTAATGAGAGGAACCCAGGAGTCAGGGAGAGGAGGGGTGGCTGGTGGGTGGAGACAGAGGCCTGGTGCCCCGGGTGCAGTGGAAGTCTCTGGAAGACCAGGTGGAGGGAGGCCACACAGAGTGATGCCCAGGGTCACAGACCTGTCGGAGCTGCTGCTTGTTAGTTCAAGTCCTGCTCTGAGGTGCTCTGTGTCAGATCTGAGTGACAGGTGAGCTGGGAGTGCTCTGCAATGAGGGCGATATGCTCGGTTCCTGTGTTCCCAGCCCTGCCATGGTACCTGCAAGGGTAGCTCTGTATCCTGGGAGGGGCCTGACCACGAGAGCCCCATGGGCTGCAGGGGAACCTGCCCAGGAAACCCCATATCCTGGGAGGGACCTGAACACGAGAGCCCCGTGGGCTGGGGTGGGGGTGGGGTACCTGCCCAGGTGAGCTCCATATCCTGGGATTGGCCTGACCTCGAGAGCCCCATGGGCTGCTGGAGTCCTGGTAAAGGATGTCAGGACAGTCAGTGAAGCCACCGAGGATATACCTCCAGTAGTTCCTAAATCCTACACCCTGCTGGTCATTCTACCAACCACCAGGACATGGTATTCTGTATTAGTCTTCAATGATGCCTTCTTTTGTATTCTATTAGTCCCAGAGTCACAAGAAATTTTGGCTTGTGAGTGGCAGGACTCAACATACAACTAAAACAATACTTCCGGGCCGTGTTGCCCCAAGGGTTCAAAAATTCCCACACCATCTTTGGGGAAAGCTCAGCTAAAGACCTAAAAGTTCTACCTCTGGAAAAGGAAACACTCCTTCAATATGCAGACGACATTCTGATCGCCAGCCCTACTAAGGAGACCTCTGAACTACCAAGCCAATAAAGGATAAAAGTTGTCCAAGACAAAGCTCAAATGTCACAGACTACGGTGACCTGCCTGGGCTTCATTCTCACAGAAGGTCGGAGAAGCCCATCCCAGGAAAGGGAAGAAACAATTTGCAGCCTTACCCATTTCTGAAACTAGAAGACAGCTTAGGGGTTCCTGGGGAGGCCAGGGTTTGCTGCTTCTGGATCCCTAACTACAGTCTACTAGCTGGGCCTCTATATGAAACACTGAAAGGAAAAGATGATGATCCTTTTGAATAGAATGCAGAAGAGGCCTTTCAAGAATGGAAAGAGCAGTCAATTCAGACCCTTGCCCTGGAACTCCCTAATTTAGCTAAACCCTTTGACCTTTACATTCCTGGTGAACGGTGAATCGCCATTGGAGTATTAGTGCAAAACCTGGGACCACTTGAAATGGAACAATGCAAGAATGCGATCCAGGTAGGATAAACTACGGTCACCAAGGGGCTTGGCCCACCGCCACATCTGGCCAAGATACTGGCAGTATCTGAAAACCTGGAAATCAGCAGCCCAAAAGGCCACCTCCCTCCTAAGGGAAAAGGACCCCACGTGGTGATCCTAACACCCAACCATGCCCTGAAGTTGCAGGGTTGGCTCCATGGGCACACTGACCTTGAGTGAGGAGGCCCTCCAACTCCAACCTCCATAGAGATAACCGGGGCAAAGTGGCACCATGACGACTCGTGTGAAGGTGTCTGCACGGGCAAATTTAACGCTCATTTCCCACCAGGAAGAGGAATTAACCAAAGGCTCAGCATGCCGTGCCGGAACCAGATTAGGGCCTGAAGCAATCCTGGGGTTTTACGGCCAGCTCACAAGAGAGCGAGTTGAAGAAAGGAGCTCAGGGGCACTGTAAGTCACAAACCTGCAGAGTTATAAATGACAGCTATCACCCAAAAATATATTGAAGGAAGGCTGCGAAAAGGACTTGAAAGCGGGGCAGAATTGCAAGAAAACGATTTCAGGGGGTAGACTGGAATTGCATTTAAAGCATAGGAAAAGAGGCAGAACGTCGACAATGATGCACTTGGCCAAAAAGGGCGTATGCGTTTTTTCCTGAATATATTCAGGAAAAAACGCATACGCCCTTTTTGGCCAACCAAGCAAGCATGTTAAAGAAATCTGCACTACAATGAAGTCTCACTGCCCCCCCGTTCAAAAGGGCCATCTGAAAAAAGTGTAAAAACCAGAAACACAGGACAGGCCATGGAGAACAGGGAGCCTTGTTATGCTGATGGGCGGGATGTAAATTGCCAACAGCCACTCTGGAGATGTGTATGGTGTTTCCTCAAAAACCTAAAAAACAAAGCAACGGAGCCTACGGCATTACCACTTATTTTCCTATAGCTTAGGGAAATTAAAATCAAAAACACACAGCCACCCCAAAGTTTCTGTTTATGGCTCTGTTTACAAGAACCTCGTCTACGGTACAAGTTAAATATCCCAGAAAGCGAAAAATGGATAAAGAAGTGTGGTACGTACGTACAAAGGAATATCACTCACCAATGAAATCTATTTCATCAGGCCCATCGCGGCATAATGAGTGGATTCAGGTACGATGATTCTAAGTGAAATAAGTCACACAGAAAATGAAACATCATAAGTTATCACTAATACACGGAATGTAAACTTGGCTACACATGAACTGAATTACAAAACAGAACAGGGTCTCAAATTTAGAAAACCACCTTATGTTTGCTTAAGGGGAAAAGTGAGTTGGGGTGCTGCATAAAAGCAGAGATAGAAATTAGCACAGATACCTTTCCATAAGCCAAATATGTAATAGTCAAGACCTACCCCTTGCTCAACGAAATGGACTAAACACCTCATATTCAACACCTAGGAATACACCTGACTAGTAAGAATCTTCAAACCCATGGATTTATATGTCTCCGTAAGACAATCAAGCGTGTGTACAGCTGCATGAACGCAGCAGAGAAAATCCAATAAATCCCATTATCAAAATGAATTACAAAAACAAAACACAATGACAGTGAAATAGAGAGCAATTCTTAAATAATTCAATCAGGGCATGTGATGCAACCTGGATTTACCACATCTACACCCAGAGCTGAGTGAGACATAAGGTTGGACACTTCGGGCTGATAGCATTGGTGAGGTTCGATGAGCAAATGCAGACCCTTTGAAGTCATACTGCATGGTACCCATTCCATGGGTCCCAACTATCCAGTTTTAAGGGATTCTTCCTTCAGCTAAAACGTGCATGGGAAACCCACAGTATGGTGCACCGTGTGACCAGGAAACGTTTTCAAATGCATCTCAGTTTTCGTCCCCTTTTACTCGGGTTCACCATTCCAGACCTTTACTAACACTCTCCCCACTTGGAGAGTCAGTGCCTTTAACCTCCTGTTTGGCACAGTTTGCAATTTCTGCACAAGATGAACAGGAATAGGGAGAACCAATGAGAGACTAGCTGTAGGTGTCTGCACTGGAAATTTAACGCTCATTTCCCACCAGGAAGAAGAATTAACCAAAGGCTCAGCATGCCATGCCGGAACCTGATTAAGGCCTGAAGCAATCCTGCGGGTTTGCGGCCAGCTCACAAGAAAGCGAGTTGAAGAAAGGAGCTCAGGGGCACTGTAATTCACAAACCTGCAGAGTTATAAATGACAGCTATCGTCCAAAAATATATTGAAGGAAGGCTGCAAAGAGGACTGGAAAGCGGGGCAGAATTGCAGGAAAACGATTTCAGGGGCAGACTGGAATTGCATTTAAAGCATAGGGAAAGAGACAGAAAGTCGACAATGATGCACTTGGTCTAAAAGGGCGTATGCGTTTTTTCCTGCATATATTCAAGAAAAAACACATATGCCCTTTTGGGGCAAACAAGCAAGCCTGTAAAGAAATCTGCATTCCAATGAAGTCTCACTGCCCCCCTGTCAAAAGGGACATCTGAAAAAAGTGAAAAATCCAGAAAGGCAGGACAGGCCATGGAGAACAGGGAGCCTTGTTATGCTGATGGGCGGGATGTAAATTGCCAACAGCCACTCTGGAGAAGTGTATGGTGTTTCCTCAAACACCTAAAAAACTAAGCAACGGAGCCTACGGCACTTCAACTTATGGTTCTATAGCTTAGGGAAATTAAAATCAAAAAGACACAGCCACCCATAAATTTTGGACGGCTCTGCTTACAAGAACCTCATTTACGGTACAAGTGAAATATCCCAGAAAGCAAAAATGGATAAAGAAGTTGTTGTACGTACGTACAATGGAATATCACTCAGCAATGAAATCTATGTCATGAGGCCCGTCGCGGCATAATGAGTGGATTCAGGTACGATCATTCTAAGTTAACTAAGTCACACAGAAAAAGAAACACCATAAGATATCTCAAATACACGGAATGCAAACATGGCTGCACATGAACTCAATTACAAAACAGAAAAGGGTCTCAAATTTAGAAAACCAACTTATGCTTGCTTAAGGGGAAAGGTGAGTTGTGGTGCTGCATAAAACCAGAGATTGAAATTAGCACAGATACCTTTCCATAAGCAAATATGTAATAGTCAGGACCTACTCCTTGCTCCACGAAATGGACTCAACACCCCATATTCAATGCCTAGGAATATACCTGACTAGTAAGAATCTGAAAACCCATGGATTTATATGTCTCCATAAGAGAATCAAGCATGTGTACAGCGGCATAAACGCAGCAGTGAAAATCCGATAAATCCCATTATCAAAATAAATTACAAAAACAAAACACAATGACAGTGAAATAGAGAGCAATTCTTAAATAATTCATTCAGGGCTTGTGATGCAACGTGGATTTACCACATCTACACCCCGAGCTGAGTGAGACATAAGGCTGGACACTTCGGGCTGATAACATTGGTGACGTTCGGTGAGCAAAGGCAACCCTTTGAAGTCATACTGCATGGTACCCATTCCATGGGTCCCAACTCTCCAGGTTGAAGGGATTCTTCCTTCAGGTAAAACATGCATGGGCAACCCAGAATATGGTCCACCGTGTGACCGGGAAACCTTTTTAAATGCATCTCAGTTTTCGTCCCCTCGTACTCGGTTTTACCATTCCAGACGCTTTACTAACACTCTCCCCACTTGGAGAGTCAGTGCCTTTAACCTCCTGTTTGGCACAGTTTGCAATTTCTGCGCAAGATGAACAGGAATAGGGAGAACCAATGAGAGATTAGCTGTAGGTGTCTGCACGAACAAATTTAACGCTCATTTCCCACCAGGAAGAGGAATTAGCCAAAGGCTCAGCATGCCGTGTCGGAACCAGATTAGGGCCTGAAGCAATCCTGCGGTTTTGCGGCCAGCTCACAAGAAAGCGAGTTGAAGAAAGGAGCTCAGGGGCACTGTAATTCACAAACCTGCAGAGTTATAAATGACAGCTATCGTCCAAAAATATATTGAAGTAAGGCTGCAAAGAGGACTTGAACGCGGGGCAGAATTCCAGGAATACGATTTCAGGAAGTAGACGGGAAGTGCTCTGAAAGTATAGGAGAAGAGGCAGAACTTCGACAATGATGCACTTGGTCAAAAAGGGCATATGCGTTTCTTCCAGGGCCCTTATTAAAGAGGGTAGGAGGCTCCCAGCATGCTTCAGTGGCCAACAGAGGGCCTACGTCGCCAAGGCGACATGAGCCATCCAGGCAGGAGTGACCTCACATCAGAGGGCCCACCTCACAGAAGGGTAAGGAACCCAGTCAGGATCAGACTCTCACCAGAGTGCCCACATAAGCAAGGGGCTGGGAACCAGGCAGGAGTGTCCTCACACCCGTGGGGCCACATCATCGAAAGTTGAGGTACCCAGCACATGTGGCCTCAAACCAGAGGACCCACATCACCATGGGTCTCGGAGCGAGGCAGGCAGGATTAACCTCAAAACACATGGCCCATTGTATAAAAAAGGTGAGGAATCCAGCAGTTGGAACATCCCAGCAGGCGGCCCAGAGCACCGAGGCTATGGGATCCAGGCAGTGATGAACTCACAACAGAGGGCACTCATCGTGATACTGTAAGCAACCCAGCCGTTGTAACCTCAGAGCACAAGGCCCACATCCCCATGGGGAAGGGAACCAAGCAGGAGTGTCATCGCA
Source organism: Delphinapterus leucas (assembly GCF_059928025.1). Lineage (NCBI taxonomy): Eukaryota > Metazoa > Chordata > Mammalia > Artiodactyla > Monodontidae > Delphinapterus > Delphinapterus leucas. Next base: position 6,914,376 of record NW_028322237.1, read on the forward strand.
CCAGTGGGCACACATCAGAAAAGTTGGGGAGCCCAGCAGTTAGGGCCGGACGCCAGAGGGCCCTCATCACTGAGGAGAGGAGGCTCCCAGCAAGCTCCAACTGCTACCAGAAGGCCGACGTCACCAATGCGGGGTGTGCCAGCCAGGCAGGAGTGACCTCAGAGCAGAGGGCCAACCACACAAAAGTGTGAGGAACCCAAAGAGGATCAGACTCTCACCGGAGGGCCCACATCACCAAGGGAATGGAAACCAGGCAGGAGTGTCCTCACACCAGTGGGGCCACATCACCGAAATGTGACGGACCCAGCACACGTGGACTCAAACTACAGGACACACATCACCAAGGGGCTGGGAGTGAGGTAGGCAAGAGAAGTCTCAAAACAGAGGGCCCATAGAAGGAAAAAGGTGAGGAATCCCGCAGTTGGAACCTCCCCGCAGGTGGCCAGGAGCAGCAAGGCTATGGGATCCAGGCCGGAGAGAACTCACAGCAGAGGGCCCTCATCATGAAACTGAGCAACCCACGGTTGGGACCTCAGAGCAGAAGGCCCACATTCCCATGGGGTTGGGAAACTGGCAGGAGTGTACTCGCACCACAGGGCGCACATCAGAAAATTTTGGGAGCCCAGGAGTTAGGGTCTGACGCCAGAGGGCCCTCATTACCGAGGGTAGGTGACTCCCAGCAGGCACCAACTCCCAACTGAGGGCCCACGTCGCCAAGTTGACGTGTGCCCGCCAGGCAGGAGTGACCTCACAGCAGAGGGCCTACCTCACAGAAGGGTGAGGAACCCAGCCAGGATACGACTCTCACCAGAGGGCCCACATCACCAAGGGGATCGGAACAAGGCAGGAGTGTCCTCACACCAGTGTGGCCACATTATAGAAAGGTGAGGAACCCAGCACATGTGGCCTAAACCAGAGGACCCACATTTCCAAGGTGCTCCGAGTGAGGCAGGCAGGAGTAGCCTAACAACACAGGGCCCACAGAATAAAAAATGTGAGGAATCCAGCAGTTTGAACCTCCCAGCAGTTGGCCCAGAGTATGGAGTCTATGGGATCCAGGCCACAGTGAACTCACAGCAGAGGGCCCACATCATGAAACTGTGAGCAACCCAGCCAGTGGGACCTCAGAGCAGAAGGCCCACATCCCCATGGGGATGGGAACCTCGCAGGAGTGTCCTCGCACAACTTAGCACGTATCAGAAAATGTGGGAACCCAGCAGTTATGGCCTGACGCCAGAGGGCCCTCATCACGGAGGAGAGGAGGCTACCAGCAGGTTCCAAATGCCACCAGAGGGCCGACGTCACCAAGGCAATGGGAGCAAGCCAGGCAGGAGTTACCTCACAGCAGAGGGCCCACCTCACAGAAGTGTGAGGAGCCCAAACAGGATCAGACTCTAACCAGAGCGCCCACATCACCAAGGGGATGGAAACCAGGCAGGAGTGTCCTCACACCAGTGGGGCCACATCAGCGAAAGGTGAGGAACACAGCATATGTGGCCTCAAACAAGGGGACACACATCACGAAAGGGCTGGGAGTGAGGCATGCAGGAGGAGACTCACAACAGAGCGCCCATAGAATAAAAAAGGTGAGGAACCCCGCAGTTGGAAGCTCCAAGCAGGTGGCCCAGAGCACCGAGGCTATGGGATCCATGCCGGAGTGAACTCACAGCAGAGGGCCCACATTCTGACACTGTGAGCAACCCAGCCGTTGGGACCTCAGAGCAGAAAGCCCACATCCCCATGGGGATGGGACCCTGGCTGGAGTGTACTCGCATGACAGGGCGCACATCAGAAAATTTTGGGAGCCCATGAGTTAGGGCCTGACGCCAGAGGGCCCTCATTACCGAGGGGAGGAGACTCCCAGCAGGCACCAACTCCCAACTGAGGGCCCACATCGCCAAGGTGACGTGTGCCAGCCAGGCAGGAGTGACCTCACAGCAGAGGGCCCACCTCCCAGAAGTGTGAGGAATCCAGACAGGATCAGACTCTCACCAGAGGGCCCCCATCACCAAGGGGATGGGAACCAGGCAGGAGTGTCCTCACACCAGTGGGGCCACATCAATAAAGGTGAGGAAACCGGTACATGTGGCCTTAAACCAGAGGACCTACATCACAAATGGGCTGGGAGTGAGTCAGGAAGTAGGAGCATGAAAACACAGGACCCAAAGAATAAAAAAGGTAAGGAATCCAGCAGTAGGAACCCCCCAGCAGGCCGCTCAGAGCACAGAGTCTATGGGATCTAGGCCTGGGTGAACTAACACCAGAGAGCCAACATCATGAAACGGTGAACAACACAGGTGTTGGGACCTTAGAGCAGAAGGCCCACATGCCCATGGGGATGGGAACCTCGCAGGAGTGTCCTCGCACCACTTAGCACGTATCAGAAAATGTGGGTACCCAGCAGTTAGGGCCTGAGGCAAGAGGGCCCCCATCACCGAGGGGAGGTTCCCAGCAGGCTCCAACTGCCACAAGAGGGCCGATGTTGCCCAGGTGGGGTGTGCCAGCCAGGCAGGAGTGACCTCACAGCAGAGGGACCCCCTCACAGAAGGGTGAGGAACCCAGCCAGGATCAGACTATAACCAGAAGGCCCACATCATCAAGGGGATAGGAACCAGGCAGGAGTGTCCCCACACCAGTGGGGCCACATCATCGAAAGGCGAGGGACCCAGCATACGTGGCCTCAAACCAGAGGACACACATCACCAAGGGGCTGGGAGTGAGGCAGGCAGGAGGAGTCTCAAAACAGAGGGCCCATAGAAGAAAAAAGGTGAGGAATCCCGCAGTTGTAACCTCCCAGCAGGTGGCCAGGAGCAGCGAGGCTATGGGATCCAGGCCGGAGAGAACTCACAGCAGAGGGCCCTCATCATGAAACTGAGCAACCCACGGTTGGGACCTCAGAGCAGAAGGCCCACATTCCCATGGGGTTGGGAACCTGGCAGGAGTGTACTCGAACAACAGGGCGCATATCAGAAAATATTGGGAGCCCAGGAGTTAGGGCCTGACGCCAGAGGGCCCTCATTACCGAGGGGAGGAGACACCCAGCAGGCACCAAATCCCACCAGAGGGCCGACGTCGCCAAGGCGGGGTGTGCCAGCCAGGCAGGAGTGACCTCAGTGAAGAGGGCCCAGCTCACAGAAGTGTGAGGAACCCAACCAGGATCAGACTCTCACCGGAGGGCCCACATCACCAAGGGGATGGGAACCAGGCAGGAGTGTCCTCACACCAGTGGGGCCACATCAGCCAAAGCTGAGGAACCCAGCACATGTGGCCTCAAACCAGAGGACACACATCACCAAGGGGCTAGGAGTGAGGCAGGTGTCTGGAGGGGCACATTTAACTCTAATTTCCCACCAGGAAGTGGAATGAACCAAAGTCTCAGAGTGCCGTGCCGGACCCTGATTACGGCCTGAAGCAAACCTGCGGTTCTGTGGCCAGTTTTCAAGGAAACGAGTTAAGAAAGGAAATCACGGGCACTGTAATTCACAAACATGCAGAGTTATAAATGACAGCTATTGGCAAAAATATATGGAAGTAAGTCTGCAAAGAGGACCTGAAAACGAGGCAGAATTGCAGGAATCATATTTCAGGAGGTAGATTGGAATTGCATTTAAAGCATGTGAAAAGCGGCAGATCTTTGACACTGATGCACTTGGACAAAAGTGCGTAAACATTTTTTCCTGAATATATTCAGGAAAAAACACATATGCCCTTTTTGGCCAACCAAGCACTCGAGAAATGGAAATCCGCACTACAATGAAGTCTCATTTCCCATTCGTCAAAAGGGCCATCTGAAAAAAGTGTAAAAACCAGAAACACAGGACAGGCCATGGAGAACAGGGAGCCTTGTTATGCTGATGGGCGGGATGTAAATTGCCAACAGACACTCTGGAGATGTGTATGGTGTATCCTGAAACATCTGAAAAACAAAGCTACAGACCCTAGGGCACTTCCACTTTTGGCCCTATAGCTTAGGAAAATTAAAATCAACAAGACACAGCCAACACAAAATTTAGGGCTGCTGTGTTTACAAGAACCTTGAGTCCAGTACAAATTAAATATCCCAGAAAGAAAAAAATGGATAAAGGAGTTGTGCTACTTACGTACAACAGAATATCACTCAGCAATGAAATCAATGTCATCAGGCCTGTAGCAGCAAATTGAGTGGATTTAAGTATGATGATTCTAAGAGAAATAGGTCACACAGAGAAAGATAATTATCATAAGATATCACTAATAGAGAGAGTGTAAACTTGGCTACACATAAACTGAATTCCAAAACCGAACAGAGTCTCACATTTAGATAAAAACTTATGCTTGCTTAAGGGGAAAGTTGAGTTGGGGTGCTGTATAAAACCAGAGATTGAAATTAGCACACATACCGTTCCATAAGCCAAATATGTAATAGACAAGACCTACTCTTTGCTCAACGAAATAGACTCATCCATGGTGTATCACCTCACACCTGTTAGAATGGGCATCATCAGAAAATCTACAAACAACAAATGCTGGAAAGGGTGTGGAGATAAGGAACCCTCTTCCACTATTGTTGGGAATGTAAATTGATACAGTCACTGTGGAGAACATTATGGAGTTTCTTATAAAACTAAGAATAGAATTACCATATGATACAGCAATCCCACTACTGGGCATATACCCAGACAAAACCATAAATCAAAAAGAGACATTCACCGCAATGTTCATTGCATCACTATTTACAATATCCAGGTAATGGAAGCAACCTAAATGCCCACAGACAGACGAATGCATAAAGATGTGGTACATATATAAAATGGAATATTACTAAGCCATAAAAAGGAATGAAATTGGGTCATTTGTAGAGACGTTGATGGATCTAGAGACTGTCATACAGAGTGAAGTAAGTCAGAAAGAGAAAAAGAAATCTTGTCTATTAATGCATATATGTGGAACCTAGAAAAATTGTACAGATGAACCGTTTTGCAAGGCAGAAATAGAGCAACAGATGTAGACAACAAACGTATGGACACCAAGAGGGGAAAGCTGTTGGGGGGTGGTGGTGGGAGGAGTTGAGAGATTGGGATTGGCATGTATACATTTATATGTATAAAATAGATAACCAAAAAGAACCTGCTGTATAAAAAAATAAAATAAAATTCAAATTGCAAAAAGTAAAACAGAAAAAATATTCTTCCCTTCACATACATGTATTTACATGAATAAATTATTTCCATGCTTATATCTGTAAATACAAAAAAGAGGAATAAAATCTACCTTGAACCAAAAACGAAAAAAAGAAAAAAAAACAGAACCCACCAGTTACACAGAGGAAAACCATATCAGGGCACTTGCTCCAGTTGTAAACAATTCTGAAGTTGGTCAGTGGTGGGGAATCATCTCCCATTCAGCCAGCAGGCCCCACGCAACAAGCGTCCTCATTGCAAAGCTGGGGGACCGTGCCGAGGCATCTGTGAGTAAACGTGGGCTGAGCCCCAGGCCAGCTGCTGCTGAAATGTTCCCACCCTTCCCAGGTAAAACACCTGAATATGTACAAGGACTTGAAAGCCTAGAGGAAGGGCCATGGAGCCACATGAGTGACAGCATGCCAGCCGACTTGGTGCCTGCAGGCCAGCCAGGATGGTCCTGGCCCTGGGTGCTCTTCTGGAAGTTTTCCATTTCCCTGCCTGAGATACCCCTGCTGTCCCGGCCCCCACTGCTTTCTTCCTCACTCACCTCTGCCCAGGGAGAAATTCCAGCGGCAGGTATGGGTGACACATCCTCTTCTTTAGCAGGTGGCATCTTGGCAACTGCTGCAGAAAGTCCAGCAGAGCCCCACTCACACTGGGCCACCCACAAAGCCGTGGCCTCTCACTCCCTCCCACCAGTCCAGCCCCAAGACTGCTGACAGGGCAGAGAAAATGGCGTCAGGCACAGCTGCAGGGGCTCTTGCTGCCTGGAGCGGTGTTTATATTGATCTGAACCCAGGCACACCTGGGGAGGTCTGGCCGGCAAGGTCGGGCTTCCCAGGCCAGCCAATAATCACCCCTCAGGGGCTCACAGTTGCAGAAACTGGAACTTGCTGAATCGGCCAGGTCCAAGGAACAGGTGTGGGCTCCTGAGAGTCAGGATAGACAAGGGGCTGCAGCTCTGGCTTGTTTTCTAATTATATTATCTGGCCCATGAGTGGGAGACAACTTCAAGAAAACCCTCTCCTAATGAGAGGAACCCAGGAGTCAGGGAGAGGAGGGGTGGCTGGTGGGTGGAGACAGAGGCCTGGTGCCCCGGGTGCAGTGGAAGTCTCTGGAAGACCAGGTGGAGGGAGGCCACACAGAGTGATGCCCAGGGTCACAGACCTGTCGGAGCTGCTGTTTGTTAGTTCAAGTCCTGCTCTGAGGTGCTCTGTGTCAGATCTGAGTGACAGGTGAGCTGGGAGTGCTCTGCAATGAGGGCGATATGCACGGTTCCTGTGTTCCCAGCCCTGCCATGGTACCTGCAAGGGTAGCTCTGTATCCTGGGAGGGGCCTGACCACGAGAGCCCCATGGGCTGCAGGGGAACCTGCCCAGGGAACCCCATATCCTGGGAGGGGCCTGAACACGAGAGCCCCATGGGCTAGGGTGGGGGTGGGGTACTTGCCCAGGTGAGCTCCATATCCTGGGATTGGCCTGACCTCGAGAGCCCCATGGGCTGCTGGAGTCCTGGTAAAGGATGTCAGGACAGTCAGTGAAGCCACCGAGGATATACCTCCAGTAGTTCCTAAATCCTACACCCTGCTGGTCATTCTACCAACCACCAGGACATGGTATTCTGTATTAGTCTTCAATGATGCCTTCTTTTGTATTCTATTAGTCCCAGAGTCACAAGAAATTTTGGCTTGTGAGTGGCAGGACTCAACATACAACTAAAACAATACTTCCGGGCCGTGTTGCCCCAAGGGTTCAAAAATTCCCACACCATCTTTGGGGAAAGCTCAGCTAAAGACCTAAAAGTTCTACCTCTGGAAAAGGAAACACTCCTTCAATATGCAGACGACATTCTGATCGCCAGCCCTACTAAGGAGACCTCTGAACTACCAAGCCAATAAAGGATACAAGTTGTCCAAGAAAAAGCTCAAATATCACAGACTACGGTGACCTGCCTGGGCTTCATTCTCACAGAAGTTCGGAGAAGCCCATCCCAGGAAAGGGAAGAAACAATTTACAGCCTTACCCATTTCTGAAACTAGAAAACAGCTTAGGGGTTCCTGGGGAGGCCAGGGTTTGCTGCTTCTGGATCCCTAACTACAGTCTACTAGCTGGGCCTCTATATGAAACACTGAAAGGAAAAGATGATGATCCTTTTGAATAGAATGCAGAAGTGGCCTTTCAAGAATGGAAAGAGCAGTCAATTCAGACCCTTGCCCTGGAACTCCCTAATTTAGCTAAACCCTTTGACCTTTACATTCCTGGTGAACGGTGAATCGCCATTGGAGTATTAGTGCAAAACCTGGGACTACTTGAAATGGAACAATGCAAGAATGCGATCCAGGTAGGATAAACTACAGTCACCAAGTGGCTTGGCCCACCGCCACATCTGGCCAAGATACTGGCAGTATCTGAAAACCTGGAAATCAGCAGCCCAAAAGGCCACCTCCCTCCGAAGGGAAAAGGACCCCACGTGGTGATCCTAACACCCAACCATGCCCTGAAGTTGCAGGGTTGGCTCCATGGGCACACTGACCTTGAGCGAGGAGGCCCTCCAACTCCAACCTCCATAGAGATAACCGGGGCAAAGTGGCACCATGAAGACTCGTGTGAAGGTGTCTGCACGGGCAAATTTAACGCTCATTTCCCACCAGGAAGAGGAATTAACCAAAAGCTCAGCATGCCGTGCCAGAACCAGATTAGGGCCTGAAGCAATCCTGCAGGTTTGCGGCCAGCTCACAAGAAAGCGAGTTGAAGAAAGGAGCTCAGGGACACTGTAATTCACAAACCTGCAGAGTTATAAATGACAGCTATCACCCAAAAATATATTGAAGGAAGGCTGCGAAGAGGACTTGAAAGCGGGGCAGAATTGCAAGAAAACGATTTCAGGGGGTAGACTGGAATCGCATTTAAAGCATAGGAAAAGAGGCAGAACGTCGACAATGATGCACTTGGCCAAAAAGGGCGTATGCGTTTTTTCCTGAATATATTCAGGAAAAAACGCATATGCCCTTTTTGGCCAACCAAGCAAGCATGTTAAAGAAATCTGCACTACAATGAAGTCTCACTGCCCCCAGGTCAAAAGGGCCATCTGAAAAAAGTGTAAAATCCAGAAAGACAGCACAGGCCATGGAGAACAGGGAGCCTTGTTATGCTGATGGGCGGGATGTAAATTGCCAACAGCCACTCTGGAGAAGTGTATGGTGTTTCCTGAAACACCTAAGAAACAAAGCAACGGAGACTACGGCACTTCCACTTATGGTCTTATAGATCACGGAAATTAAAATCAAAAACAGACAGCCACCCCAAAGTTTCAGACGGCTCTGTTTACAGGAATCTCGTCTACGGTACAAGTTAAATATCCCAGAATGTGAAAAATGGATAAAGAAGTTGTGGTACACACATTCAATGGAATATCACTCAGCAATGAAATCTATGTCATCAGGCCCATCGTGGCATAATGAGTGGATTCAGGTACGATGATTCTAAGTGAAATAAGTCACACAGAAAATGAAACATCATAAGATATCACTAATACACGGAATGTAAACTTGGCTACACATGAACTGAATTACAAAACAGAACAGGGTCTCAAATTTAGAAAACCACCTTATGCTTGCTTAAGGGGAAAAGTGAGTTGGGGTGCTGCATAAAACCAGAGATAGAAATTAGCACAGATACCTTTCCATAAGCCAAATATGTAATAGTCAAGACCTAGCCCTTGCTCAACGAAATGGACTAAACACCCCATATTCAACGCCTAGGAAAACACCTGACTAGTAAGTATCTTCAAACCCATGGATTTATATGTCTCCATAAGAGACTCAAGTGTGTGTACAGCGGCATGAATGCAGCAGAGAAAATCCGATAAATCCCATTATCCAAATGAATTACAAAAACAAACACAATGACAGTGAAATAGAGAGCAATTCTTAAATAATTCATTCAGGGCTTGTGATGCAACCTGGATTTACCACATCTACAACCAGAGCTGAGTGAGATATAAGGCTGTTCACTTCGGCCTGATAGCATTGGTGAGGTTCGTTGAGAAAATGCAGGCCCTTTGAAGTCATACTGCATGGTACCCATTCCATGGGTCCCAACTCTCCAGGTTTAAGGGATTCTTCCTTTAGCTAAAACATGCATGGGAAACCCACAGTATGGTGCACCGTGTGACCGGGAAACCTTTTCAAATGCATCTCAGTTTTCGTCCCCTTTTACTCGGGTTCACGATTGAAGACCCTTTACTAGTACTCTCCCCACTTAGAGAGTCAGTGCCTTTAACCTCCTGTTTGGCACAGTTTGCAATTTCTGCGCAAGATGAACAAGAATAGGGAGAACCAATGAGAGACTAGCTCTAGGTGTCTGCACGTTCAAATATAACACTCATTTCCCACCAGGAAGAGGAATTTACCAAAGGATCAGCATGTTGTGCCAGAACCAGATTAGGGCATGAAGCAATGTTGCAGGTTTGTGGCCAGCTCACAAGAAAGCGAGTAGAAGAAAGGAGCTCAGGCGCACTGTCATTCACAAACCTGCAGAGTTATAAATGTCAGCTATTGTCCAAAAATGTATTGAAGTAAGGCTGCGTAGAGGACTTGAAAGCGGGGCAGAATTGCAGGAAAACGAGTTCAGGGGCAGACTGGAATTGCATTTAAAGCATAAGGAAAGAGACAGAAAGTCGACAATGATGCACTTGGTCAAAAAGGGCGTATGCGTTTTTTCCTGAATATATTCAAGAAAAAACACATACGCCCTTTTTGGCCAAACAAGCAAGCCTGTAAAGAAATCTGCATTACAATGAAGTCTCACTGCCCCCCTGTCAAAAGGGACATCTGAAAAAAGTGAAAAATCCAGAAAGGCAGGACAGGCCATGGAGAACAGGGAGCCTTGTTATGCTGATGGGCGGGATGTAACTTGCCAACAGCCACTCTGGAGAAGTGTATGGTGTTTCCTCAAACACCTAAAAAACTAAGCAACGGAGCCTACGGCACTTCAACTTATGGTTCTATAGCTTAGGGAACTTAAAATCAAAAAGACACAGCCACCCATAAATTTTGGACGGCTCTGCTTACAAGAACCTCATTTACGGTACAAGTGAAATATCCCAGAAAGCAAAAAATGGATAAAGAAGTTGTTGTACGTACGTACAATGGAATATCACTCAGCAATGAAATCTATGTCATGAGGCCCGTCGCGGCATAATGAGTGGATTCAGGTACGATCATTCTAAGTTAACTAAGTCACACAGAAAAAGAAACACCATAAGATATCTCAAATACACGGAATGCAAACATGGCTGCACATGAACTCAATTACAAAACAGAAAAGGGTCTCATATTTAGAAAACCAACTTATGCTTGCTTAAGGGGAAAGGTGAGTTGTGGTCCTGCATAAAACCAGAGATTGAAATTAGCACAGATACCTTTCCATAAGCAAATATGTAATAGTCAGGACCTACTCCTTGCTCCACGAAATGGACTCAACACCCCATATTCAATGCCTAGGAATATACCTGACTAGTAAGAATCTGAAAACCCATGGATTTATATGTCTCCATAAGAGAATCAAGCATGTGTACAGCGGCATAAACGCAGCAGTGAAAATCCGATAAATCCCATTATCAAAATAAATTACAAAAACAAAACACAATGACAGTGAAATAGAGAGCAATTCTTAAATAATTCACTCAGGGCTTGTGATGCAACCTGGATTTACCACATCTACACGCACAGCTGTGTGAGACATAAGGCTGGACACTTCTGGCTGATAGCATTGGTGAGGTTCGGTGAGGAAACGCAGACCCTTTGAAGTCATACTGCATGGTACCCATTCCAAGGGTCTTAAATCTCCAGGTTTAAGGGATTCTTCCTTCAGCTAAAACATGCATGGGAAACCCAGAGTATGGTCCACAGTGTGATTGGGAAACGTTTTCAAATGCATCTCAGTTTTCGAACCCTGGTACTGGGGTTCACCATTCCAGACGCTTTACTAACACTCTCCCCACTTGGAGAGTCAGTGCCTTTAACCTCCTGTTTGGCACAGTTTGCAATTTCTTCGCAAGATGAACAGGAATAGGGAGAACAAATTAGAGCCTAGCTGTAGGTGTCTGCACGGGCAAATGGAACGCTCATTTCTCACCAGGAAGAGGAATTAAACAAAGGCTCAGCATGCCCTGCCGGAAACAGATTAGGGCCTTAAGCAATCCTGCGGTTTTGCGGCCAGCTCACAAGAAAGTGAGTTGAAGAAAGGAGCTCAGGACCACTGTATTTCACAAACCTGCAGAGTTATGAATGACAGCTCTCGTCCAAAAATGTATTGAAGTAAGTCTTTGAAGAGGACTTGAAAGCGGGGCAGAATTTCTGGAAAACGATTTCAGGGCGTAGACTGGAATTGCACTTAAAGCATAGGAAATGAGGCAGAATTTCGACAATGATGCACTTGGCCAAAAAGTGCGTATGTGTTTTTTCCTGAATATATTCAGGAGAAAACGCATACGCCCTTTTTGGCCAACCAAGCAAGCGTGTAAAGGAAATCTGCACTACAATGAAGTCTCACTGCCCCCCGGTCAAAAGGGCCATCTAAAAAAGTGTAAAATCCAGAAAGGCAGGACAGGTCATGGAGAACAGGGAGCTTTTTTATGCTGATGGACGGGATGTAAATTGCCAACAGCCACTCTGGAGAAGTGTATGGTGTTTCCTGAAACACGTAGGAAACAAAGCAACACAGCCTATGGCACTTCCACTTATGGTCCTATAGCTTAGGGAAATTAAAATCAAAAACACACAGCCACCCCAAAGTTTGGGACGGCTCTGTTTACAAGAACCTCGTCTACGGTACAAGTTAAATATCCGAGAAAGCAAAAAATGGATAAAGAAGTTGGGGTACGCACATACAATGGAATATCACTCAGCAATGAAATCTACGTCATCAGGCCCATAGCGGCATAATGAGTGGATCCAAGTATGATGATTCTACGAGAAATAAGTCACACAGAAAAAGAAACATCATAAGATATCACTAATACACGGAATGTAAACTTGGCTACACATGAATTGAATTACAAAACAGAACAGTGTCTCAAATTTAGAAAACCAACTTATGCTTGCTTATGGGGAAAGGTGAGTTGGGGTGCTGCAGAAAACCAGAGATTGAAATTAGCACAGATACCGTTCCATAAGCCCAATATATAATAGACAAGACCTACTCCTTGCTCAACGAAATGGACTCAACACCCCATATTCAACGCCTGGGAAGATACGTGACAAGTAAGAATCTTAAAACCCATGGATTTATATGTCTCCATAAGGAAATCAAGCGTGTGTACAGCGGCCTAAACGCAGCAGTGAAAATCCGATAAATCCCATTATCAAAATAAATTTCAAAAACAAAACACAATGACAGTGAAATAGAGAGCAATTCTCAAATAAATCATTCAGGGCTTGTGATGCAACCTGGATTTACCACATCTACAACCAGAGCTGAGTGAGACATAAGGCTGTACACTTCGACCTGATAGCATTGGTGAGGTTCGTTGAGAAAATGCAGGCCCTTTGAAGTCATACTGCATGGTACCCATTCCATGCGTCCCAACTCTCCAGGTTTAAGGGATTCTTCCTTCAGCTAAAACATGCATGGGAAACCCACAGTATGGTGCACCGTGTGACCGGGAAACCTTTTCAAATGCATCTCAGTTTTCGTCCCCTTTTACTCGGGTTCACGATTGAAGACCCTTTACTAATACTCTCCCCACTTAGAGAGTCAGTGCCTTTAACCTCCTGTTTGGCACAGTTTGCAATTTCTGCGCAAGATGAACAAGAATAGGGAGAACCAATGAGAGACTAGCTCTAGGTGTCTGCACGTTCAAATATAACACTCATTTCCCACCAGGAAGAGGAATTTACCAAAGGATCAGCATGCTGTGCCGGAACCAGATTAGGGCATGAAGCAACCCTGCGGGTTTGCGGCCAGCTCACAAGAAAGCGAGTAGAAGAAAGGAGCTCAGGCGCACTGTCATTCACAAACCTGCAGAGTTATAAATGTCAGCTATTGTCCAAAAATGTATTGAAGTAAGGCTGCGTAGAGGACTTGAAAGCGGGGCAGAATTGCAGGAAAACGAGTTCAGGGGCAGACTGGAATTGCATTTAAAGCATAAGGAAAGAGACAGAAAGTCGACAATGATGCACTTGGTCAAAAAGGGCGTATGCGTTTTTTCCTGAATATATTCAAGAAAAAACACATACGCCCTTTTTGGCCAAACAAGCAAGCCTGTAAAGAAATCTGCATTACAATGAAGTCTCACTGCCCCCCTGTCAAAAGGGACATCTGAAAAAAGTGAAAAATCCAGAAAGGCAGGACAGGCCATGGAGAACAGGGAGCCTTGTTATGCTGATGGGTGGGATGTAAATTGCCAACAGCCACTCTGGAGAAGTGTATGGTGTTTCCTCAAACACCTAAAAAACTAAGCAACGGAGCCTACGGCACTTCCACTTATGGTTCTATAGCTTAGGGAAATTAAAATCAAAAAGACACAGCCACCCATAAATTTTGGACGGCTCTGCTTACAAGAACCTCATTTACGGTACAAGTGAAATATCCCAGAAAGCAAAAAATGGATAAAGAAGTTGTTGTACGTACGTACAATGGAATATCACTCAGCAATGAAATCTATGTCATGAGGCCCGTCGCGGCATAATGAGTGGATTCAGGTACGATCATTCTAAGTTAACTAAGTCACACAGAAAAAGAAACACCATAAGATATCTCAAATACACGGAATGCAAACATGGCTGCACATGAACTCAATTACAAAACAGAAAAGGGTCTCAAATTTAGAAAACCAACTTATGCTTGCTTAAGGGGAAAGGTGAGTTGTGGTGCTGCATAAAACCAGAGATTGAAATTAGCACAGATACCTTTCCATAAGCAAATATGTAATAGTCAGGACCTACTCCTTGCTCCACGAAATGGACTCAACACCCCATATTCAATGCCTAGGAATATACCTGACTAGTAAGAATCTGAAAACCCATGGATTTATATGTCTCCATAAGAGAATCAAGCATGTGTACAGCGACATAAACGCAGCAGTGAAAATCCGATAAATCCCATTATCAAAATAAATTACAAAAACAAAACACAATGACAGTGAAATAGAGAGCAATTCTTAAATAATTCACTCAGGGCTTGTGATGCAACCTGGATTTACCACATCTACACCTAGAGCTGAGTGAGACATAAGGTTCGACACTTTGGGCTGATAGCATTGGTGAGGTTCGGTGAGAAAATGCAGGCCCTTTGAAGTCATACTGCATGGTACCCATTCCATGGGTCCCACCTCTCCAGGTTTAAGGGATACTTCCTTCAGGTAAAACACGCATGGGAAACCCAGAATATGGTCCACCGTGTGACCGGGAAAACTTTTTAAATGCATCACAGTTTTCGTCCCCTCATACTCGGTTTTACCATTCCAGACGCTTTACTAACTCTTTCCCCACTTGGAGAGTCAGTGCCTTTAACCTCCTGTTTGGCACAGTTTGGAAATTCTGCGCAAGATGAACAGGAATAGGGAGAACCAATGAGAGATTAGCTGTAGATGTCTGCACGAGAAAATTTAACGCTCATTTCCCATCAGGAAAAGGAATTAGCCAAAGGCTCAACATGCCGTGCCGGAACCAGATTAGGGCCTGAAGCAATCCTGCGGTTTTGCGGCCAGCTCACAAGAAAGCGAGTTGAAGAATGGAGCTCAGGGGCACTGTAATTCACAAACCTGCAGAGTTATAAATGACAGCTATCGTCCAAAATTATATTGAAGTAAGGCTGCAAAGAGGACTTGAACGCGGGGCAGAATTCCAGGAATACGATTTCAGGAGGTAGACGGGAAGTCCTCTGAAAGTATAGGAGAAGAGGCAGAACTTCGACAATGATGCACTTGGTCAAAAAGGGCATATGCGTTTCTTCCAGGGCCCTCATTAAAGAGGGTAGGAGGCTCCCAGCATGCTTCAGTGGCCAACAGAGGGCCTACGTCGCCAAGGCGACGTGAGCCATCCAGGCAGGAGTGACCTCACATCAGAGCGCCCACCTCACAGAAGGGTAAGGAACCCAGTCATGATCAGACTCTCACCAGAGTGCCCACATAAGCAAGGGGCTGGGAATCAGGCACGAGTGTCCTCACACCCGTGGGGCCACATCATCGAAAGTTGAGGTACCCAGCACATGTGGCCTCAAACCAGAAGACCCACATCACCATGGGTCTCAGAGCGAGGCAGGCAGGATTAACCTCACAACACATGGCCCATTGTATAAAAAGGTGAGGAATCCAGCACTTTGAACATCCCAGCAGGCGGCCCAGAGCACCGAGGCTATGGGATCCAGGCAGTGATGAACTCACAACAGAGGGCCCTCATCGTGATACTGTAAGCAACCCAGGCGTTGTGACCTCAGAGCACAAGGCCCACATCCCCATGGGGAAGGGAACCAAGCAGGAGTGTCATCGCACCAGTGGGCACACAACAGAAAATGTGGGGAGCCCAGCAGTTAGGGCCGGACGCCAGAGGGCCCTCATCACTGAGGAGAGGAGGCTCCCAGCAAGCTCCAACTGCTACCAGAGGGCCGACGTCGCCAATGCGGGGTGTGCCAGCCAGGCAGGAGTGACCTCAGAGCAGAGGGCCAACCACACAAAAGTGTGAGGAAACCAAAGAGGATCAGACTCTCACCAGAGGGCCCACATCACCAAGGGAATGGAAACCAGGCAGGAGTGTCCTCACACCAGTGGGGCCACATCACCGAAATGTGACTGACCCAGCACACGTGGCCTCAAACTACAGGACACACATCACCAAGGGGCTGGGAGTGAGGCAGGCAGGAGGAGCCTCAAAACAGAGGGCCCATTGCGTAAAAAAGGTGAGGAATCCTGCAGTTGGAACCTCCCAGCAGGCGGCCAGGAGCAGCGAGGCTATGGGATCCAGGCCTGACTGAACTCAAAACAGAGGGCCCTCATCATGAAACTGTGAGCAACCCAGCCGTTGGGACCTTAGAGCAGAAGGCCCACATGCCCATGGGGATGGGAACCTCGCAGGAGTGTCCTCGCACCACTTAGCACGTATCAGAAAATGTGGGTACCCAGCAGTTAGGGCCTGAGGCAAGAGGGCCCCCATCACCGAGGGGAGGTTCCCAGCAGGCTCCAACTGCCACAAGAGGGCCGATGTTGCCCAGGTGGGGTGTGCCAGCCAGGCAGGAGTGACCTCACAGCAGAGGGCCCCCCTCACAGAAGGGTGAGGAACCCAGCCAGGATCAGACTCTCACCAGAGGGCCCACATCATCAAGGGGATAGGAACCAGGCAGGAGTGTCCTCACACCAGTGGGGCCACATCATCGAAAGGCGAGGGACCCAGCATACGTGGCCTCAAACCAGAGGACACACATCACCAAGGGGCTGGGAGTGAGGCAGGCAGGAAGAGTCTCAAAACAGAGGGCCTATAGAAGAAAAAAGGTGAGGAATCCCGCAGTTGTAACCTCCCAGCAGGTGGCCAGGAGCAGCGAGGCTATGGGATCCAGGCCAGAGAGAACTCACAGCAGAGGGCCCTCATCATGAAACTGAGCAACCCACGGTTGGGACCTCAGAGCAGAAGGCCCACATTCCCATGGGGTTGGGAACCTGGCAGGAGTGTACTCGAACCACAGGGCGCATATCAGAAAATATTGGGAGCCCAGGAGTTAGGGCCTGACGCCAGAGGGCCCTCATTACCGAGGGGAGGAGACACCCAGCAGGAACCAAATCCCACCAGAGGGCCGACGTCGCCAAGGCGGGGTGTGCCAGCCAGGCAGGAGTGACCTCAGAGAAGAGGGCCCACCTCACAGAAGTGTGAGGAACCCAACCAGGATCAGACTCTCACCGGAGGGCCCACATCACCAAGGGGATGGGAACCAGGCAGGAGTGTCCTCATACCAGTGGGGCCACATCAGCCAAAAGTGAGGAACCCAGCACATGTGGCCTCAAACCAGAGGACACACATCACCAAGGGGCTAGGAGTGAGGCAGGTGTCTGGAGGGGCACATTTAACTCTAATTTCCCACCAGGAAGTGGAATGAACCAAAGTCTCAGAGTGCCGTGCGGGACCCTGATTACGGCTTGAAGCAAACCTGCGGTTCTGTGGCCAGTTTTCAAGGAAACGAGTTAAGAAAGGAAATCACGGGCACTGTAATTCACAAACCTGCAGTGTTATAAATGACAGCTATTGGCAAAATTATATGGAAGTAAGTCTGCAAAGAGGACTTGAAAACGAGGCAGAATTGCAGGAATCATATTTCAGGAGGTAGATTGGAATTGCATTTAAAGCATGTGAAAAGCGGCAGATCTTTGACAGTGATGCACTTGGACAAAAGTGCGTAAACATTTTTTCCTGAATATATTCAGGAAAAAACACATATGCCCTTTTTGGCCAACCAAGCACTCGAGAAATGGAAATCCGCACTACAATGAAGTCTCATTTCCCATTCGTCAAAAGGGCCATCTGAAAAAAGTGTAAAAACCAGAAACACAGGACAGGCCATGGAGAACAGGGAGCCTTGTTACGCTGATGGGCGGGATGTAAATTGCCAACAGACACTCTGGAGATGTGTATGGTGTATCCTGAAACATCTGAAAAACAAAGCTACAGACCCTAGGGCACTTCCACTTTTGGCCCTATAGCTTAGGAAAATTAAAATCAACAAGACACAGCCAACACAAAATTTAGGGCTGCTGTGTTTACAAGAACCTTGAGTCCAGTACAAATTAAATATCCCAGAAAGAAAAAAATGGATAAAGGAGTTGTGCTACTTACGTACAACGGAATATCACTCAGCAATGAAATCAAAGTCATCAGGCCTGTAGCACCAAATTGAGTGGATTTAAGTATGATGATTCTAAGAGAAATAGGTCACACAGAGAAAGAGAATTATCATAAGATATCACTAATAGAGAGAGTGTAAACTTGGCTACACATAAACTGAATTCCAAAACCGAACAGAGTCTCACATTTAGATAAAAACTTATGCTTGCTTAAGGGGAAAGTTGAGTTGGGGTGCTGTATAAAACCAGAGATTGAAATTAGCACACATACCGTTCCATAAGCCAAATATGTAATAGACAAGACCTACTCTTTGCTCAACGAAATAGACTCATCCATGGTGTATCACCTCACACCTGTTAGAATGGGCATCATCAGAAAATCTACAAACAACAAATGCTGGAAAGGGTGTGGAGATAAGGAACCCTCTTCCACTATTGTTGGGAATGTAAATTGATACAGTCACTGTGGAGAACATTATGGAGTTTCTTATAAAACTAAGAATAGAATTACCATATGATACAGCAATCCCACTACTGGGCATATACCCAGACAAAACCATAAATCAAAAAGAGACATTCACCGCAATGTTCATTGCATCACTATTTACAATATCCAGGTAATGGAAGCAACCTAAATGCCCACAGACAGACGAATGCATAAAGATGTGGTACATATATAAAATGGAATATTACTAAGCCATAAAAAGGAATGAAATTGGGTCATTTGTAGAGATGTTGATGGATCTAGAGACTGTCATACAGAGTGAAGTAAGTCAGAAAGAGAAAAACAAATCTTGTCTATTAATGCATATATGTGGAACCTAGAAAAATTGTACAGATGAACCGTTTTGCCAGGCAGAAATAGAGCAACAGATGTAGACAACAAACGTATGGACACCAAGGGGGGAAAGCTGTTGGGGGGTGGTGGTGGGAGGAGTTGAGAGATTGGGATTGGCATGTATACATTTATATGTATAAAATAGATAACCAAAAAGAACCTGCTGTATAAAAAAATAAAATAAAATTCAAATTACAAAAAGTAAAACAGAAAAAATATTCTTCCCTTCACATACACGTATTTATATGAATAAATTATTTCCATGCTTATATCTGTAAATACAAAAAAGAGGAATAAAATCTACCTTGAACCAAAAACGAAAAAAAGAAAAAAAAACAGAACCCACCAGTTACACAGAGGAAAACCGTATCAGGGCACTTGCTCCAGTTGTAAACAATTCTGAAGTTGGTCAGTGGTGGGGAATCATCTGCCATTCAGCCAGCAGGCCCCACACAACAAGCGTCCTCATTGCAAAGCTGGGGGACCGTGCCGAGGCATCTGTGAGTAAACGTGGGCTGAGCCCCAGGCCAGCTGCTGCTGAAATGTTCCCACCCTTCCCAGGTAAAACACCTGAATATGTACAAGGACTTGAAAGCCTAGAGGAAGGGCCATGGAGCCACATGAGTGACAGCATGCCAGCCGACTTGGTGCCTGCAGGCCAGCCAGGATGGTCCTGGCCCTGGGTGCTCTTCTGGAAGCTTTCCATTTCCCTGCCTGAGATACCCCTGCTGTCCCGGCCCCCACTGCTTTCTTCCTCACTCACCTCTGCCCAGGGAGAAATTCCAGCGGCAGGTATGGGTGACACATCCTCTTCTTTAGCAGGTGGCATCTTGGCAACTGCTGCAGAAAGTCCAGCAGAGCCCCACTCACACTGGGCCACCCACAAAGCCGTGGCCTCTCACTCCCTCCCACCAGTCCAGCCCCAAGACTGCTGACAGGGCAGAGAAAATGGCGTCAGGCACAGCTGCAGGGGCTCTTGCTGCCTGGAGCGGTGTTTATATTGATCTGAACCCAGGCACACCTGGGGAGGTCTGGCCTGCACGGTCGGGCTTCCCAGGCCAGCCAATAATCACCCCTCAGGGACTCACAGTTGCAGAAACTGGAACTTGCTGAATCGGCCAGGTCCAAGGAACAGGTGTGGGCTCCTGAGAGTCAGGATAGACAAGGGGCTGCAGCTCTGGCTTGTTTTCTAATTATATTATCTGGCCCATGAGTGGGAGACAACTTCAAGAAAACCCTCTCCTAATGAGAGGAACCCAGGAGTCAGGGAGAGGAGGGGTGGCTGGTGGGTGGAGACAGAGGCCTGGTGCCCCGGGTGCAGTGGAAGTCTCTGGAAGACCAGGTGGAGGGAGGCCACACAGAGTGATGCCCAGGGTCACAGACCTGTCGGAGCTGCTGTTTGTTAGTTCAAGTCCTGCTCTGAGGTGCTCTGTGTCAGATCTGAGTGACAGGTGAGCTGGGAGTGCTCTGCAATGAGGGCGATATGCAGGGTTCCTGTGTTCCCAGCCCTGCCATGGTACCTGCAAGGGTAGCTCTGTATCCTGGGAGGGGCCTGACCACGAGAGCCCCATGGGCTGCAGGGGAACCTGCCCAGGGAACCCCATATCCTGGGAGTGGCCTGAACACGAGAGCCCCGTGGGCTGGGGTGGGGGTGGGGTACCTGCCCAGGTGAGCTCCATATCCTGGGATTGGCCTGACCTCGAGAGCCCCATGGGCTGCTGGAGTCCTGGTAAAGGATGTCAGGACAGTCAGTGAAGCCACCGAGGATATACCTCCAGTAGTTCCTAAATCCTACACCCTGCTGGTCATTCTACCAACCACCAGGACATGGTATTCTGTATTAGTCTTCAATGATGCCTTCTTTTGTATTCTATTAGTCCCAGAGTCACAAGAAATTTTGGCTTGTGAGTGGCAGGACTCAACATACAACTAAAACAATACTTCCGGGCCGTGTTGCCCCAAGGGTTCAAAAATTCCCACACCATCTTTGGGGAAAGCTCAGCTAAAGAACTAAAAGTTCTACCTCTGGAAGAGGAAACACTCCTTCAATATGCAGATGACATTCTGATCGCCAGCCCTACTAAGGAGACCTCTGAACTACCAAGCCAATAAAGGATACAAGTTTTCCAAGACAAAGCTCAAATATCACAGACTACGGTGACCTGCCTGGGCTTCATTCTCACAGAAGGTCGGAGAAGCCCATCCCAGGAAAGGGAAGAAACAATTTCCAGCCTTACCCATTTCTGAAACTAGAAGACAGCTTAGGGGTTCCTGGGGAGGCCAGGTTTTGCTGCTTCTGGATCCCTAACTAGAGTCTACTAGCTGGGCCTCTATATGAAACACTGAAAGGAAAAGATGATGATCCTTTTGAATAGAATGCAGAAGTGGCCTTTCAAGAATGGAAAGAGCAGTCAATTCAGACCCTTGCCCTGGAACTCCCTAATTTAGCTAAACCCTTTGACCTTTACATTCCTGGTGAACGGTGAATCGCCATTGGAGTATTAGTGCAAAACCTGGGACCACTTGAAATGGAACAATGCAAGAATGCGATCCAGGTAGGATAAACTACGGTCACCAAGGGGCTTGGCCCACCGCCACATCTGGCCAAGATACTGGCAGTATCTGAAAACCTGGAAATCAGCAGCCCAAAAGGCCACCTCCCTCCGAAGGGAAAAGGACCCCACGTGGTGATCCTAACACCCAACCATGCCCTGAAGTTGCAGGGTTGGCTCCATGGGCACACTGACCTTGAGCGAGGAGGCCCTCCAACTCCAACCTCCATAGAGATAACCGGGGCAAAGTGGCACCATGAAGACTCGTGTGAAGGTGTCTGCACGGGCAAATTTAACGCTCATTTCCCACCAGGAAGAGGAATTAACCAAAGGCTCAGCATGCCGTGCCGGAACCAGATTAGGGCCTGAAGCAATCCTGCGGGTTTGCGGCCAGCTCACAAGAAAGCGAGTTGAAGAAAGGAGCTCAGGGACACTGTAATTCACAAACCTGCAGAGTTATAAATGACAGCTATCACCCAAAAATATATTGAAGGAAGGCTGCGAAGAGGACTTGAAAGCGGGGCAGAATTGCAAGAAAACGATTTCAGGGGGTAGACTGGAATTGCATTTAAAGCATAGGAAAAGAGGCAGAACGTCGACAATGATGCACTTGGCCAAAAAGGGCGTATGCGTTTTTTCCTCAATATATTCAGGAAAAAACGCATACGCCCTTTTTGGCCAACCAAGCAAGCATGTTAAAGAAATCTGCACTACAATGAAGTCTCACTGCCCCCCGTTCAAAAGGGCCATCTGAAAAAAGTGTAAAAACCAGAGACACAGGACAGGCCATGGAGAACAGGGAGCCTTGTTATGCTGATGGGCGGGATGTAAATTGCCAACAGCCACTCTGGAGATGTTTATGGTGTTTCCTCAAAAACCTAAAAAACAAAGCAACGGAGCCTACGGCATTACCACTTATTTTCCTATAGCTTAGGGAACTTAAAATCAAAAACACACAGCCACCGCAAAGTTTCTGTTTACGGCTCTGTTTACAAGAACCTCGTCTACGGTACAAGTTAAATATCCCAGAAAGCGAGAAATGGATAAAGAAGTGTGGTACGTACGTACAAAGGAATATCACTCACCAATGACATCTATGTCATCAGGCCCGTCGCGGCATAATGAGTGGATTCAGGTACGATGATTCTAAGTGAAATAAGTCACACAGAAAATGAAACATCATAAGATATCACTAATACACGGAATGTAAACTTGGCTACACATGAACTGAATTACAAAACAGAACAGGGTCTCAAATTTAGAAAACCAACTTATGCTTGCTTAAGGGGAAAGGTGAGTTGCGGTGCTGCATAAAACCAGAGATAGAAATTAGCACAGATACCTTTCCATAAGCCAAATATGTAATAGTCAAGACCTAGCCCCTGCTCAACGAAATGGACTAAACACCCCATATTCAACGCCTAGGATTACACATGACTAGTAAGAATCTTCAAACCCATGGATTTATATGTCTCCATAAGAGACTCAAGTGTGTGTACAGCGGCATGAATGCAGCAGAGAAAATCCGATAAAACCCATTATCAAAATGAATTACAAAAACAAACACAATGACAGTGAAATAGAGAGCAATTCTTAAATAATTCATTCAGGGCTTGTGATGCAACCTGGATTTACCACATCTACACCCAGAGCTGAGTGAGACATAAGGCTGGACACTTCGGGCTGATAGCATTGGTGAGGTTCGATGAGCATATGCAGACCCTTTGAAGTCATACTGCATGGTACCCATTCCATGGGTCCCAACTCTCCAGGTTTAAGGGATTCTTCCTTCAGCTAAAACATGCATGGGAAACCCACAGTACAGTGCACTGTGTGACCGGGAAACGTTTTCAAATGCATCTCAGTTTTCGTCCCCTTTTACGCAGGTTCACCATTCCAGACCGTTTACTAACACTCTCCCCACTTGGAGAGTCGGTGCCTTTAACCTCCTGTTTGGCACAGTTTGCAATTTCTGCGCAAGATGAACAGGAATAGGGAGAACCAATGAGAGACTAGCTGTAGGTGTCTGGACGGGCAAATGGAACGCTCATTTCCCACCAGGAAGAGGAATTAACCAGAGGCTCAGCATGCCGTGCCAGAACCAGATTAGGGCCTGAAGCATTCCTGCGGGTTTGCGGCCAGCTCACAAGAAAGCGAGTTGAAGAAAGGAGCTCAGGGGCACTGTAATTCACAAACCTGCAGAGTTATAAATGACAGCTATCGTCCAAAAATATATTGATGGAAGGCTGCGAAGAGGACTTGAAAGCGGGGCAGAATTGCAGGAAAACGATTTCAGGGGGTAGACTGGAATTGCATTTAAAGCATAGGAAAAGAGGCAGAACGTCGACAATGATGCACTTGGCCAAAAAGGGCGTATGCGATTTTTCCTGAATATATTCAGGAAAAAACGCATACGCCCTTTTTGGCCAACCAAGCCAGCATGTTAAAGAAATCTGCACTACAAAGAAGTCTCACTGCCCCCAGGTCAAAAGGGCCATCTGAAAAAAGTGTAAAATCCAGAAAGACAGCACAGGCCATGGAGAACAGGGAGCCTTGTTATGCTGATGGGCGGGATGTAAATTGCCAACAGCCACTCTGGAGAAGTGTATGGTGTTTCCTGAAACACCTAAGAAACAAAGCAACGGAGACTACGGCACTTCCACTTATGGTCTTATAGATCACGGAAATTAAAATCAAAAACAGACAGCCACCCCAAAGTTTCAGACGGCTCTGTTTACAGGAATCTCGTCTACGGTACAAGTTAAATATCCCAGAATGTGAGAAATGGATAAAGAAGTTGTGGTACACACATTCAATGGAATATCACTCAGCCATGAAATCTATGTCATCAGGCCCATCGTGGCATAATGAGTGGATTCAGGTACGATGATTCTAAGTGAAATAAGTCACACAGAAAATGAAACATCATAAGATATCACTAATACACGGAATGTAAACTTGGCTACACATGAACTGAATTACAAAACAGAACAGGGTCTCAAATTTAGAAAACCACCTTATGCTTGCTTAAGGGGAAAAGTGAGTTGGGGTGCTGCATAAAAGCAGAGATAGAAATTAGCACAGATACCTTTCCATAAGCCAAATATGTAATAGTCAAGACCTAGCCCTTGCTCAACGAAATGGACTAAACACCCCATATTCAACGCCTAGGAATACACCTGACTAGTAAGTATCTTCAAACCCATGGATTTATATGTCTCCATAAGA
Organism: Delphinapterus leucas; assembly: GCF_059928025.1. Classification (NCBI taxonomy): domain Eukaryota; kingdom Metazoa; phylum Chordata; class Mammalia; order Artiodactyla; family Monodontidae; genus Delphinapterus; species Delphinapterus leucas. The sequence continues at coordinate 6,938,983 of NW_028322237.1, forward strand.
GACTCAAGTGTGTGTACAGTGGCATGAATGAAGCAGAGAAAATCCGATAAATCCCATTATCAAAATGAATTACAAAAACAAACACAATGACAGTGAAATAGAGAGCAATTCTTAAATAATTCATTCAGGGCTTGTGATGCAACCTGGATTTACCACATCTACAACCAGAGCTGAGTGAGACATAAGGCTGTACACTTCGGCCTGATAGCATTGGTGAGGTTCGTTGAGAAAATGCAGGCCCTTTGAAGTCATACTGCATGGTACCCATTCCATGGGTCCCAACTCTCCAGGTTTAAGGGATTCTTCCTTCAGCTAAAACATGCATGGGAAACCCACAGTATGGTGCACCGTGTGACCGGGAAACCTTTTCAAATGCATCTCAGTTTTCGTCCCCTTTTACTCGGGTTCACGATTGAAGACCCTTTACTAATACTCTCCCCACTTAGAGAGTCAGTGCCTTTAACCTCCTGTTTGGCACAGTTTGCAATTTCTGCGCAAGATGAACAAGAATAGGGAGAACCAATGAGAGACTAGCTCTAGGTGTCTGCACGTTCAAATATAACACTCATTTCCCACCAGGAAGAGGAATTTACCAAAGGATCAGCATGCTGTGCCGGAACCAGATTAGGGCATGAAGCAATCCTGCGGGTTTGCGGCCAGCTCACAAGAAAGCGAGTAGAAGAAAGGAGCTCAGGCGCACTGTCATTCACAAACCTGCAGAGTTATAAATGTCAGCTATTGTCCAAAAATGTATTGAAGTAAGGCTGCGTAGAGGACTTGAAAGCGGGGCAGAATTGCAGGAAAACGAGTTCAGGGGCAGACTGGAATTGCATTTAAAGCATAAGGAAAGAGACAGAAAGTCGACAATGATGCACTTGGTCAAAAAGGGCGTATGCGTTTTTTCCTGAATATATTCAAGAAAAAACACATACGCCCTTTTTGGCCAAACAAGCAAGACTGTAAAGAAATCTGCATTACAATGAAGTCTCACTGCCCTCTGTCAAAAGGGACATCTGAAAAAAGTGAAAAATCCAGAAAGGCAGGACAGGCCATGGAGAACAGGGAGCCTTGTTATGCTGATGGGCGGGATGTAACTTGCCAACAGCCACTCTGGAGAAGTGTATGGTGTTTCCTCAAACACCTAAAAAACTAAGCAACGGAGCCTACGGCACTTCAACTTATGGTTCTATAGCTTAGGGAAATTAAAATCAAAAAGACACAGCTACCCATAAATTTTGGACGGCTCTGCTTACAAGAACCTCATTTACGGTACAAGTGAAATATCCCAGAAAGCAAAAAATGGATAAAGAAATTGTTGTACGTACGTACAATGGAATATCACTCAGCAATGAAATCTATGTCATGAGGCCCGTCGCGGCATAATGAGTGGATTCAGGTACGATCATTCTAAGTTAACTAAGTCACACAGAAAAAGAAACACCATAAGATATCTCAAATACACGGAATGCAAACATGGCTGCACATGAACTCAATTACAAAACAGAAAAGGGTCTCAAATTTAGAAAACCAACTTATGCTTGCTTAAGGGGAAAGGTGAGTTGTGGTGCTGCATAAAACCAGAGATTGAAATTAGCACAGATACCTTTCCATAAGCAAATATGTAATAGTCAGTATCTACTCCTTGCTGCACGAAATGGACTCAACACCCCATATTCAATGCCTAGGAATATACCTGAATAGTAAGAATCTGAAAACCCATGGATTTATATGTCTCCATAAGAGAATCAAGCATGTGTACGGCGGCATAAACGCAGCAGTGAAAATCCGATAAATCCCATTATCAAAATAAATTACAAAATCAAAACACAATGACAGTGAAATAGAGACCAATTCTTAAATAATTCATTCAGGGCTTGCGATGCAACGTGGATTTACCACATGTACACCCCGAGCTGAGTGAGACATAAGGCTGGACACTTCGGGCTGATAGCATTGGTGACGTTCGGTGAGCAAAGGCAACCCTTTGAAGTCATACTGCGTGGTACCCATTCCATGGGTCCCAACTCTCCAGGTTGAAGGGATTCTTCCTTCAGGTAAAACATGCATGGGCAACCCAGAATATGGACCACCGTGTGACCCGGAAAACTTTTTAAATGCGTCTCAGTTGTCTTCCCCTCGTACTCGGTTTTACCATTCCAGACGCTTTACTAACACTCTCCCCACTTGGAGAGTCAGTGCCTTTAACCTCCTGTTTGGCACAGTTTGGAATTTCTGCGCAAGATGAACAGGAATAGGGAGAACCAATGAGAGATTAGCTGTAGGTGTCTGCACGAACAAATTTAACGCTCATTTCCCACCAGGAAGAGGAATTAGCCAAAGGCTCAGCATGCCGTGTCGGAACCAGATTAGGGCCTGAAGCAATCCTGCGGTTTTGCGGCCAGCTCACAAGAAAGCGAGTTGAAGAAAGGAGCTCAGGGGCACTGTAATTCACAAACCTGCAGAGTTATAAATGACAGCTATCGTCCAAAAATATATTGAAGTAAGGCTGCAAAGAGGACTTGAACGCGGGGCAGAATTCCAGGAATACGATTTCAGGAGGCAGGCGGGAAGTCCTCTGAAAGTATAGGAGAAGAGGCAGAACCTCGACAATGATGCACTTGGTCAAAAAGGGCATATGCGTTTCTTCCAGGGCCCTTATTAAAGAGGGTAGGAGGCTCCCAGCATGCTTCAGTGGCCAACAGAGGGCCTACGTCGCCAAGGCGACATGAGCCATCCAGGCAGGAGTGACCTCACATCAGAGGGCCCACCTCACAGAAGGGTAAGGAACCCAGTCAAGATCAGACTCTCACCAGAGTGCCCACATAAGCAAGGGGCTGGGAACCAGGCAGGAGTGTCCTCACACCCGTGGGGCCACATCATCGAAAGTTGAGGTACCCAGCACATGTGGCCTCAAACCAGAGGACCCACATCACCATGGGTCTCGGAGCGAGGCAGGCAGGATTAACCTCAAAACACATGGCCCATTGTATAAAAAAGGTGAGGAATCCAGCAGTTGGAACATCCCAGCAGGCGGCCCAGAGCACCGAGGCTATGGGATCCAGGCAGTGATGAACTCACAACAGAGGGCACTCATCGTGATACTGTAAGCAACCCAGCCGTTGTAACCTCAGAGCACAAGGCCCACATCCCCATGGGGAAGGGAACCAAGCAGGAGTGTCATCGCACCAGTGGGCACACATCAGAAAAGGTGGGGAGCCCAGCAGTTAGGGCCGGACGCCAGAGGGCCCTCATCACTGAGGAGAGGAGGCTCCCAGCAAGCTCCAACTGCTACCAGAAGGCCGACGTCGCCAATGCAGGGTGTGCCAGCCAGGCAGGAGTGACCTCAGAGCAGAGGGCCAACCACACAAAAGTGTGAGGAACCCAAAGAGGATCAGACTCTCACCGGAGGGCCCACATCACCAAGGGAATGGAAACCAGGCAGGAGTGTTCTCACACCAGTGTGGTCACATCACCGAAATGTGACGGACCCAGCACACGTGGCCTCAAACTACAGGACACACATCACCAAGGGGCTGGGAGTGAGGCAGGCAGGAGGAGCCTCCAAACAGAGGGCCCATAGCGTAAAAAAGGTGAGGGATCCCGCAGTTGGAACCTCCCAGCAGGTGGCCAGGAGCAGCGAGGCTATGGGATCCAGGCCTGACTGAACTCAAAACAGAGGGCCCTCATCATGAAACTGTGAGCAACCCAGCCGCTGGGACCTTAGAGCAGAAGGCCCACATTCCCATGGGGTTGGGATCCTGGCAGGAGTGTACTCGCACCACAGGGCGCACATCAGAAAATTTTGGGAGCCCAGGAGTTAGGGTCTGACGCCAGAGGGCCCTCATTACCGAGGGGAGGAGACTCCCAGCAGACACCAACTCCCAACTGAGCGCCCACGTCGCCACGTTGACGTGTGCCAGCCAGGCAGGAGTGACCTCACAGCAGAGGGCCTACCTCACAGAAGGGTGAGGAACCCAGCCAGGATAAGACTCTCACCAGAGGGCCCACATCACCAAGGGGATCGGAACAAGGCAGGAGTGTCCTCACACCAGTGTGGCCACATTATAGAAAGGTGAGGAACCCAGCACATGTGGCCTAAACCAGAGGACCCACATTTCCAAGGTGCTCCGAGTGAGGCAGGCAGGAGTAGCCTAACAACACAGGGCCCACAGAATAAAAAATGTGAGGAATCCAGCAGTTTGAACCTCCCAGCAGGTGGCCCAGAGAATGGAGTCTATGGGATACAGGCCACAGTGAACTCACAGCAGAGGGCCCACATCATGAAACTGTGAGCAACCCAGCCAGTGGGACCTCAGAGCAGAAGGCCCACATGCCCATGGGGATGGGAACCTCGCAGGAGTGTCCTCGCACCACTTAGCACGTATCAGAAAATGTGGGTACCCAGCAGTTAGGGCCTGAGGCAAGAGGGCCCCCATCACCGAGGGGAGGTTCCCAGCAGGCTCCAACTGCCACAAGAGGGCCGATGTTGCCCAGGTGGGGTGTGCCAGCCAGGCAGGAGTGACCTCACAGCAGAGGGCCCCCCTCACAGAAGGGTGAGGAACCCAGCCAGGATCAGACTCTCACCAGAGGGCCCACATCATCAAGGGGATAGGAACCAGGCAGGAGTGTCCTCACACCAGTGGGGCCACATCATCGAAAGGCGAGGGACCCAGCATACATAGCCTCAAACCAGAGGACACACATCACCAAGGGGCTGGGAGTGAGGCAGGCAGGAGGAGTCTCAAAACAGAGGGCCCATAGAAGAAAAAAGGTGAGGAATCCCGCAGTTGTAACCTCCCAGCAGATGGCCAGGAGCAGCGAGGCTATGGGATCCAGGCCGGAGAGAACTCACAGCAGAGGGCCCTCATCATGAAACTGAGCAACCCACGGTTGGGACCTCAGAGCAGAAGGCCCACATTCCCATGGGGTTGGGAACCTGGCAGGAGTGTACTCGAACCACAGGGCGCATATCAGAAAATATTGGGAGCCCAGGAGTTAGGGCCTGACGCCAGAGGGCCCTCATTACCGAGGGGAGGAGACAACCAGCAGGCACCAAATCCCACCAGAGGGCCGACGTCGCCAAGGCGGGGTGTGCCAGCCAGGCAGGAGTGACCTCAGAGAAGAGGGCCCACCTCACAGAAGTGTGAGGAACCCAACCAGGATCAGACTCTCACCGGAGGGCCCACATCACCAAACGGATGGGAACCAGGCAGGAGTGTCCTCACACCAGTGGGGCCACATCAGCCAAAGGTGAGGAACCCAGCACATGTGGCCTCAAACCAGAGGACACACATCACCAAGGGGCTAGGAGTGAGGCAGGTGTTTGGAGGGGCACATTTAACTCTAATTTCCCACCAGGAAGTGGAATGAACCAAAGTCTCAGAGTGCCCTGCCGGACCCTGATTACGGCCTGAAGCAAACCTGCGGTTCTGTGGCCAGTTTTCAAGGAAACGAGTTAAGAAAGGAAATCACGGGCACTGTAATTCACAAACCTGCAGAGTTATAAATGACAGCTATTGTCAAAAATATATGGAAGTAAGTCTGCAAAGAGGACTTGAAAACGAGGCAGAATTGCAGGAATCATATTTCAGGAGGTAGATTGGAATTGCATTTAAAGCATGTGAAAAGCGGCAGATCTTTGACAGTGATGCACTTGGACAAAAGTGCGTAAACATTTTTTCCTGAATATATTCAGGAAAAAACACATATGCCCTTTTTGGCCAACCAAGCACTCGAGAAATGGAAATCCGCACTACAATGAAGTCTCATTTCCCATTCGTCAAAAGGGCCATCTGAAAAAAGTGTAAAAACCAGAAACACAGGACAGGCCATGGAGAACAGGGAGCCTTTTTATGCTGATGGGCGGGATGTAAATTGCCAACAGACACTCTGGAGATGTGTATGGTGTATCCTGAAACATCTGAAAAACAAAGCTACAGACCCTAGGGCACTTCCACTTTTGGCCCTATAGCTTAGGAAAATTAAAATCAACAAGACACAGCCAACACCAAATTTAGGGCTGCTGTGTTTACAAGAACCTTGAGTCCAGTACAAATTAAATATCCCAGAAAGAAAAAAATGGATAAAGGAGTTGTGCTACTTACGTACAACGGAATATCACTCAGCAATGAAATCAATGTCATCAGGCCTGTAGCAGCAAATTGAGTGGATTTAAGTATGATGATTCTAAGAGAAATAGGTCACACAGAGAAAGATAATTATCATAAGATATCACTAATAGAGAGAGTGTAAACTTGGCTACACATAAACTGAATTCCAAAACCGAACAGAGTCTCACATTTAGATAAAAACTTATGCTTGCTTAAGGGGAAAGTTGAGTTGGGGTGCTGTATAAAACCAGAGATTGAAATTAGCACACATACCGTTCCATAAGCCAAATATGTAATAGACAAGACCTACTCTTTGCTCAACGAAATAGACTCATCCATGGTGTATCACCTCACACCTGTTAGAATGGGCATCATCAGAAAATCTACAAACAACAAATGCTGGAAAGGGTGTGGAGATAAGGAACCCTCTTCCACTATTGTTGGGAATGTAAATTGATACAGTCACTGTGGAGAACATTATGGAGTTTCTTATAAAACTAAGAATAGAATTACCATATGATACAGCAATCCCACTACTGGGCATATACCCAGACAAAACCATAAATCAAAAAGAGACATTCACCGCAATGTTCATTGCATCACTATTTACAATATCCAGGTAATGGAAGCAACCTAAATGCCCACAGACAGACGAATGCATAAAGATGTGGTACATATATAAAATGGAATATTACTAAGCCATAAAAAGGAATGAAATTGGGTCATTTGTAGAGACGTTGATGGATCTAGAGACTGTCATACAGAGTGAAGTAAGTCAGAAAGAGAAAAACAAATCTTGTCTATTAATGCATATATGTGGAACCTAGAAAAATTGTACAGATGAACCGTTTTGCCAGGCAGAAATAGAGCAACAGATGTAGACAACAAACGTATGGACACCAAGGGGGGAAAGCTGTTGGGGGGTGGTGGTGGGAGGAGTTGAGAGATTGGGATTGGCATGTATACATTTATATGTATAAAATAGATAACCAAAAAGAACCTGCTGTATAAAAAAATAAAATAAAATTCAAATTACAAAAAGTAAAACAGAAAAAATATTCTTCCCTTCACATACATGTATTTATATGAATAAATTATTTCCATGCTTATATCTGTAAATACAAAAAAGAGGAATAAAATCTACCTTGAACCAAAAACGAAAAAAAGAAAAAAAAACAGAACCCACCAGTTACACAGAGGAAAACCGTATCAGGGCACTTGCTCCAGTTGTAAACAATTCTGAAGTTGGTCAGTGGTGGGGAATCATCTCCCATTCAGCCAGCAGGCCCCACGCAACAAGCGTCCTCATTGCAAAGCTGGGGGACCGTGCCGAGGCATCTGTGAGTAAACGTGGGCTGAGCCCCAGGCCAGCTGCTGCTGAAATGTTCCCACCCTTCCCAGGTAAAACACCTGAATATGTACAAGGACTTGAAAGCCTAGAGGAAGGGCCATGGAGCCACATGAGTGACAGCATGCCAGCCGACTTGGTGCCTGCAGGCCAGCCAGGATGGTCCTGGCCCTGGGTGCTCTTCTGGAAGCTTTCCATTTCCCTGCCTGAGATACCCCTGCTGTCCCGGCCCCCACTGCTTTCTTCCTCACTCACCTCTGCCCAGGGAGAAATTCCAGCGGCAGGTATGGGTGACACATCCTCTTCTTTAGCAGGTGGCATCTTGGCAACTGCTGCAGAAAGTCCAGCAGTGCCCCACTCACACTGGGCCACACACAAAGCCGTGGCCTCTCACTCCCTCCCACCAGTCCAGCCCCAAGACTGCTGACAGGGCAGAGAAAATGGCGTCAGGCACAGCTGCAGGGGCTCTTGCTGCCTGGAGCGGTGTTTATATTGATCTGAACCCAGGCACACCTGGGGAGGGCTGGCCGGCACGGTCGGGCTTCCCAGGCCAGCCAATAATCACCCCTCAGGGGCTCACAGTTGCAGAAACTGGAACTTGCTGAATCGGCCAGGTCCAAGGAACAGGTGTGGGCTCCTGAGAGTCAGGATAGACAAGGGGCTGCAGCTCTGGCTTGTTTTCTAATTATATTATCTGGCCCATGAGTGGGAGACAACTTCAAGAAAACCCTCTCCTAATGAGAGGAACCCAGGAGTCAGGGAGAGGAGGGGTGGCTGGTGGGTGGAGACAGAGGCCTGGTGCCCCGGGTGCAGTGGAAGTCTCTGGAAGACCAGGTGGAGGGAGGCCACACAGAGTGATGCCCAGGGTCACAGACCTGTCGGAGCTGCTGTTTGTTAGTTCAAGTCCTGCTCTGAGGTGCTCTGTGTCAGATCTGAGTGACAGGTGAGCTGGGAGTGCTCTGCAATGAGGGCGATATGCACGGTTCCTGTGTTCCCAGCCCTGCCATGGTACCTGCAAGGGTAGCTCTGTATCCTGGGAGGGGCCTGACCACGAGAGCCCCATGGGCTGCAGGGGAACCTGCCCAGGGAACCCCATATCCTGGGAGGGGCCTGAACACGAGAGCCCCGTGGGCTGGGGTGGGGGGTGGGGTACCTGCCCAGGTAAGCTCCATATCCTGGGATTGGCCTGACCTCGAGAGCCCCATGGGCTGCTGGAATCCTGGTAAAGGATGTCAGGACAGTCAGTGAAGCCACCGAGGATATACCTCCAGTAGTTCCTAAATCCTACACCCTGCTGGTCATTCTACCAACCACCAGGACATGGTATTCTGTATTAGTCTTCAATGATGCCTTCTTTTGTATTCTATTAGTCCCAGAGTCACAAGAAATTTTGGCTTGTGAGTGGCAGGACTCAACATACAACTAAAACAATACTTCTGGGCCGTGTTGCCCCAAGGGTTCAAAAATTCCCACACCATCTTTGGGGAAAGCTCAGCTAAAGAACTAAAAGTTCTACCTCTGGAAAAGGAAACACTCCTTCAATATGCAGACGACATTCTGATCGCCAGCCATACTAAGGAGACCTCTGAACTACCAAGCCAATAAAGGATACAAGTTGTCCAAGAAAAAGCTCAAACATCACAGACTACGGTGACCTGCCTTGGCTTCATTCTCACAGAAGGTCGGAGAAGCCCATCCCAGGAAAGGGAAGAAACAATTTACAGCCTTACCCATTTCTGAAACTAGAAGACAGCTTAGGGGTTCCTGGGGAGGCCAGGGTTTGCTGCTTCTGGATCCCTAACTACAGTCTACTAGCTGGGCCTCTATATGAAACACTGAAAGGAAAAGATGATGATCCTTTTGAATAGAATGCAGAAGTGGCCTTTCAAGAATGGAAAAAGCAGTCAATTCAGACCCTTGCCCTGGAACTCCCTAATTTAGCTAAACCCTTTGACCTTTACATTCCTGGTGAACGGTGAATCGCCATTGGAGTATTAGTGCAAAACCTGGGACCACTTGAAATGGAACAATGCAAGAATGCGATCCAGGTAGGATAAACTACGGTCACCAAGGGGCTTGGCCCACCGCCACATCTGGCCAAGATACTGGCAGTATCTGAAAACCTGGAAATCAGCAGCCCAAAAGGCCACCTCCCTCCGAAGGGAAAAGGACCCCACGTGGTGATCCTAACATCCAACCATGCCCTGAAGTTGCAGGGTTGGCTCCATGGGCACACTGACCTTGAGCGTGGAGGCCCTCCAACTCCAACCTCCATAGAGATAACCGGGGCAAAGTGGCACCATGAAGACTCGTGTGAAGGTGTCTGCACGGGCAAATTTAACGCTCATTTCCCACCAGGAAGAAGAATTAACCAAAGGCTCAGCATGCCGTGCCGGAACCAGATTAGGGCCTGAAGCAATCCTGCGGGTTTGCGGCCAGCTCACAAGAAAGCGAGTTGAAGAAAGGAGCTCAGGGACACTGTAATTCACAAACCTGCAGAGTTATAAATGACAGCTATCACCCAAAAATATATTGAAGGAAGGCTGCGAAGAGGACTTGAAAGCGGGGCAGAATTGCAAGAAAACGATTTCAGGGGGTAGACTGGAATTGCATTTAAAGCATAGGAAAAGAGGCAGAACGTCGACAATGATGCACTTGGCCAAAAAGGGCGTATGCGTTTTTTCCTGAATATATTCAGGAAAAAACGCATACGCCCTTTTTGGCCAACCATGCAAGCATGTTAAAGAATTATGCACTACAATGAAGTCTCACAGCCCCCTGGTCAAAAGGGCCATCTAAAAAAAGTGTAAAATCCAGAAAGACAGCACAGGCCATGGAGAACAGGGAGCCTTGTTATGCTGATGGGCGGGATGTAAATTGCCAACAGCCACCCTGGAGAAGTGTATGGTGTTTCCTGAAACACCTAAAAAACAAAGCAACGGAGCCTACGGCACTTCCAGTTATGGTCCTATAGCTTAGGGAAATTAAAATCAAAAACACACAGCCACCCCAAATTTTCGGACGGCTCTGTTTACAAGAACCTCATCTACGGTACAAGTTAAATATCCCAGAATGTGAAAAATGGATAAAGAAGTTGTGGTTCGTACGTACAATGGAATATCACTCAGCAATGAAATCTATGTCATCAGGCCCATCACGGCATAATGAGTGGATTCAGCTACAGTGATTCTAAGTGAAATAAGTCACACAGAAAATGAAACATCATAAGATATCACTAATACACGGAATGTAAACTTGGCTACACATGAACTGAATTACAAAACAGAACAGGGACTCAAATTTAGAAAACCAACTTATGCTTGCTTAAGGGCAAAGGTGAGTTGGGGTGCTGCATAAAACCAGAGATTGAAAATAGCACAGATAACGTTCCATAAGCCAAATATATTATAGTCAAGACCTACTCGTTGTTCAACGACATGGACTCAACACCACATATTCAACGCCTAGGAATATACCTGACTAGTAAGAATCTTAAAACCCGTGGATTTATATTTCTCTGTAGGAGAATCAAGCGTTTGTACAGAGGCATGAACGCAGCAGTGAAAATCCGATAAATCCCATTATCAAACTAAATTACAAAAACAAAACACAATGACAGTGAAAGAGACAGCAATTCTTAAATAATTGATTCAGGGCTTGTGATGAAACCTGGATTTACCACATCTACACCCAGAGCTGGGTGAGGCATAAGGCTGGACACTTCGAACTGATAGCATTGGTGAGGTTCGGTGAGCAAATTCAGACCCTTTTTAGTCATACTGCATGGTACCCATTCCATGGGTCAATAATCTCCAGGTTTAAGGAATTCTTCCTTCAGCTAAAACATGCATGGGAAACCCAGAGTATTGTCCACTGTGAGACTGGGAAACCATTTTAAATGGCTCTCAGGTTTCGTTCCCTGGTACTCGGGTTCACCATTCCAGATGCTTTACTAACCCTCTACCCACTTGGAGAGTCAGTGCCTTTAACCTCCTGTTTGGCACAGTTTGCAATTTCTGCACAAGATGAACAGGAATAGGGAGAACCAATGAGAGACTAGCTGTAGGTGTCTCCACGGGCAAATTGAATGCTCATTTCTCACCAGAAAGAGGAATTTACCAAAGGCTCAGCGTGCCGTGCCGAAACCAGATTACGGCCTGAAGCAATCCTGCGGTTTTGCGGCCAGCTCACAAGAAAGCATGTTGAAGAAAGGAGCTCAGGGACACTGTATTTAACAAACCTGCAGAGTTATTAATGACAGGTATCATACAAAAATATATTGAAGTAAGGCTGCGAGGAGGACTTGAAAGCGGGGCAGTATTCCTGGAATATGATTTCAGGACATAGACGGGAAGTGCTCTGAAAGCATAGGAGAAGAGGCAGATCCTGGACAATGATGCACTTGGTCAAAATGTGCATATGCGTTTTTTCCAGGGCCCTCATTAAAGAGGGTAGGAGGCTCCCAGAATGCTTTAGTGGCCAACAGAGGGCCCACATCATCAAGGCGACGTGAGCCAGCCAGGCAGGAGTGACCTCATATCAGAGGGCCCACCTCACAGAAGGGTAAGGAACCCAGCCAGGATCAGACTCTCACCAGAGTGCCCACATCAGCAAGGGGCTGTGAACCAGGCAGGAGTGTCATCACACCCGTGGGGCCATATCATCAAAAGTTGAGGTAACAAGAAAATGTGGCCTCAAACCAGAGGACCCACATCACCATGGGTCTTGGAGCGAGGCAGGCAGGATTAACCTCACAACACATGGCCCATTGTATAAAAAAGGTGAGGAATCCAGCAGTTGGAACATCCCAGCAGGCGGCCCAGAGCACCGAGGCTATGGGATCCAGGCAGTGATGAACTCACAACAGAGGGCCCTCATCATGAAACTGTGAGCAAACCAGCGGTTGTGACCTCAGAGCACAAGGCCCACATCCCCATGGGGAAGGGAACCAAGTAGGAGTGTCATCGCACCAGTGGGCACACATCAGAAAATGTGGGGAGCCCAGCAGTTAGGGCCTGACACCAGAGGGCTCTCATCACCGAGGAGAGGAGGCTCCCAGCAGGCTCCAACTGCTACCAGTGGGCCGCCGTCACCAATGCGGGGTGTGCCAGCCAGGCAAGAGTGACCTCAGGGCAGAGGGCCCACCTCACAAAAGTGTGAGGAACCCAAGGAGGATCAGACTCTCACCAGAGGGCCCACATCACCAAGAGAATGGGAACCAGGCTGGAGTGTCCTCACACCAGTGGGACCTCATCAACGAAATGTGAGTGACCCAGCACACGTGGCCTCAAACCAGAGGACACACATCACCAAGGGGCTGGGAGTGAGGCAGGCAGGAGGAGTCTCAAAACAGAGGGCCCATAGAAGAAAAAAGGTGAGGAATCCCGCAGTTGGAACCTCCCAGCAGGCGGCCAGGAGCAGCGAGGCTATGGGATCCAGACCTGACTGAACTCAAAACAGAGGGCCCTCATCATGAAACTGTGAGCAACCCAGGCTTTGGGACCTCAGAGCAGAAGGCCCACATTCCTATGTGGTTGGGAACATGGCATAAGTGTACTCGCACCTCAGGGCACACATCAGAGAATTTTGGGAGCCCAGAAGTTAGGGTCTGACGCCAGAGGGCCCTCATTACCAAGGGGAGGAGACTCCAAGCAGGCACCAACTCCCAACTGAGGGCCCATGTCGACAAGGTGACGTGTGACAGCCAGGCAGGAGTGACCTCACAGCAGAGGGCCTACCTCACAGAAGGGTGAGGAACCCAGCCAGGATAAGACTCTCACCAGAGGGCCCACATCACCAAGGGGATCAGAACCAGGCAGGACTGTCTTCACACCACGGTGACCACATCATAGAAAGGTGAGGAAACCAGCACATGAGGCCTAAACCAGAGGACCCACATCTCCAAGGGGCTCGGATTGAGGCAGGCATGAGTAGCCTCACAACACAGGGCCAATAGAATAAAAAAGGTGAGGAATCCTGCAGTCGGAACCTCCCAGCAGGCGGCCCAGAGCACCGAGTCTATGTGATCCTGGCTGCAGTGAACTCACAGCAGAGGGCCCACATCATGAAACTGTGAGCAACCCAGCCACTGGGACCTCAGAGCAGAAGGCCCACATCCCCATGGGGATGGGAACCTCGCAGGAGTGTCCTCGCACCACTTAGCACGTATCAGAAAATGTGGGTACCCAGCAGTTAGGGCCTGACGCAAGAGGGCCCTCATCACCGAGGGGAGGAGGCTCCCAGCATGCTCCAACTGCCACAAGAGGGCCGATGTTGCCCAGGCGGGGTGTGCCAGCCAGGCAGGAGTGACCTCACAGCAGAGGGTCCACCTCACAGAAGGGTGAGGAACCCAGCCAGGATCAGACTCTCACCAGAGAGACCACATCTTCAAGGGGATAGGAACCAGGCAAGAGTGTCCTCACACCAGTGGGGCCACATCATCGAAAGGTGAGGGACCCTGCACACGTGGCCTCAAACCAGAGGACACACATCACCAAGGGGCTGGGAGTGAGGCAGGCAGGAGGAGTCTCAAAACAGAGGGCCCATAGAAGAAAAAAGGTGAGGAATCCCGCAGTTGTAACCACCCCACAGGTGGCCAGGAGCAGCGAGGCTATGGGATCCAGGCCGGAGTGAACTCACACCAGAGGGCCCTCATCATGAAACTGAGCAACCCACCGTTGGGACCTCAGAGCAGAAGGCCCACATTCCCATGGTGTTGGGAACCTGGCAGGAGTGTACTCGCACCACAGGGCGTACATCAGAAAATTTTGGGAGGCCAGGAGTTAGGGCCTGACGCCAGAGGGCCCTCATTACCAAGGGGAGGAGACTCGCAGCAGGCACCAACTCCCACGAGAGAGCCGACGTCGTCAAGGCGGGGTGGGCCAGCCAGGCAGGAGTGACCTCAGAGAAGAGGGCCCACCTCTCAGAAGTGTGAGGAACCCAGCCAGGATCAGACTCTCACCGGAGGGTCCACATCACCAAGGGGATGGGAACCAGGCAGGAGTGTCCTCACACCAGTGGGGCCACATCAGCCAAAGGTGAGGAACCCAGCACATGTGGCCTCAAACTACAGGACACACATAACCAAGGGGCTGGGAGTGAGGCAGGTGTCTGGAGGGGCACATTTAACACTAATTTCCCACCAGGAAGAGGAATTAACCAAAGGCTCAGAGTGCCGTGTCGGACCCTGATTATGGCCTAAAGCAAACCTGCGGTTCTGTGGCCAGCTTTCAAGGAAACGAGTTAAGAAAGGAAATCACGGGCACTGTAATTCACAAACCTGCAGAGATATAAATGACAGCTATTGGCAAAAATATATTGAAGTAAGTCTGCAAAGAGGACTTGAAAACGAGGCAGAATTGCAGGAATCATATTTCAGGAGGTAGATTGGAATTGCATTTAAAGCATGTGAAAAGCAGCAGATCTTTGACACTGATGCACTTGGACAAAAGTGCGTAAACATTTTTTCCTGAATATATTCAGGAGAAAACGCATATGCCCTTTTTGGCCAACCAAACACTCCAGCAATGGAAATCCGCACTACAATGAAGTCTCATTTCCCATTCGTCAAAAGGGCCATCTGAAAAAAGTGTAAAAACCAGAAACACAGGACAGGCCATGGAGAACAGGGAGCCTTGTTATGCTGATGGGCGGGATGTAAATTGCCAACAGACACTCTGGAGATGTTTATGGTGTATCCTGAAACATCTGAAAAACAAAGCTACAGACCCTAGGGCACTTCCACTTTTGGCCCTATAGCTTAGGAAAATTAAAATCAACAAGACACAGCCAGCACAAAATTTAGGGCTGCTGTGTTTACAAGAAACTCGAGTCCAGTACAAATTAAATATCCCAGAAAGAAAAAAATGGATAAAGGAGTTGTGCTACTTACGTACAACGGAATATCACTCAGCAATGAAATCAATGTCATCAGGCCTGTAGCAGCAAATTGAGTGGATTTAAATATGATGATTCTAAGAGAAATACGTCACACAGAGAAAGATAAGTATCATAAGATATCACTAATAGAGGGAGTGTAAACTTGGCTACACATAAACTGAAATACAAAACCGAACAGAGTCTCACATTTAGATAAAAACGTATGCTTGCTTAAGGGGAATGTTGAGTTGGGGTGCTGTATAAAACCAGAGATTGAAATTAGCACACATACCGTTCCATAAGCCAAATATGTAATAGACAAGACCTACTCTTTGCTCAACGAAATAGACTCATCCATGGTGTATCACCTCACACATGTTAGAATGGGCATCATCAGAAAATCTACAAGCAACAAATGCTGGAAAGGGTGTGGAGATAAGGAACCCTCTTCCACTATTGTTGGGAATGTAAATTGATACAGTCACTGTGGAGAACATTATGGAGTTTCTTATAAAATTAAGAATAGAATTACCATATGATACAGCAATCCCACTACTGGGCATATACCCAGACAAAACCATAAATCAAAAAGAGACATTCACCGCAATGTTCATTGCATCACTATTTACAATATCCAGGTAATGGAAGCAACCTAAATGCCCACAGACAGACGAATGCATAAAGAAGTGGTACATATATAAAATAGAATATTACTAAGCCATAAAAAGGAATGAAATTGGGTCATTTGTAGAGACGTTGATGGATCTAGAGACTGTCATACAGAGTGAAGTAAGTCAGAAATAGAAAAACAAATCTTGTATATTAATGCCTATATGTGGAACCTAGACAAATTGTACAGATGAACCGTTTTGCCAGGCAGAAATAGAGCAACAGATGTAGACAACAAACGTATGGACACCAAGGGGGGAAAGCTGTTGGGGGGTGGTGGTGGGAGGAGTTGAGAGATTGGGATTGGCATATATACATTTATATGTATAAAAGAGATAACCAAAAAGAACCTGCTGTATAAAAAAATAAAATAAAATTCAAATTACAAAAAGTAAAACAGAGAAAATATTCTTCCCTTCACATACATGTATTTATATGAATAAATTATTTCCATGCTTATATCTGTAAATACAAAAAAGAGGAATAAAATCTACCTTGAACCAAAAACGAAAAAAAGAAAAAAAAACAGAACCCACCAGTTACACAGAGGAAAACCGTATCAGGGCACTTGCTGCAGTTGTAAGCAATTCTGAAGTTGGTCAGTGGTGGGGAATCATCTCCCATTCAGCCAGCAGGCCCCACGCAACAAGCGTCCTCATTGCAAAGCTGGGGGACCGTGCCGAGGCATCTGTGAGTAAACGTGGGCTGAGCCCCAGGCCAGCTGCTGCTGAAATGTTCCCACCCTTCCCAGGTAAAACACCTGAATATGTACAAGGACTTGAAAGCCTAGAGGAAGGGCCATGGAGCCACATGAGCGACACCATGCCAGCCGACTTGGTGCCTGCAGGCCAGCCAGGGTGGTCCTGGCCCTGGGTGCTCTTCTGGAAGCTTTCCATTTCCCTGCCTGAGATACCCCTGCTGTCCCGGCCCCCACTGCTTTCTTCCTCACTCGCCTCTGCCCAGGGAGAAATTCCAGCGGCAGGTATGGGTGACACATCCTCTCCTCTTCTTTAGCAGGTGGCATCTTGGCAACTGCTGCAGAAAGTCCAGCAGAGCCCCACTCACACTGGGCCACCCACAAAGCCGTGGCCTCTCACTCCCTCCCACCAGTCCAGCCCCAAGACTGCTGACAGGGCAGAGAAAATGGCGTCAGGCACAGCTGCAGGGGCTCTTGCTGCATGGAGCGATGTTTATATTGATCTGAACCCAGGCACACCTGGGGAGGTCTGGCCGGCACGGTCGGGCTTCCCAGGCCAGCCAATAATCACCCCACAGGGGCTCACAGTTGCAGAAACTGGAACTTGCTGAATCGGCCAGGTCCAAGGAACAGGTGTGGGCTCCTGAGAGTCAGGATAGACAAGGGGCTGCAGCTCTGGCTTGTTTTCTAATTATATTATCTGGCCCATGAGTGGGAGACAACTTCAAGAAAACCCTCTCCTAATGAGAGGAACCCAGGAGTCAGGGAGAGGAGGGGTGGCTGGTGGGTGGAGACAGAGGCCTGGTGCCCCGGGTGCAGTGGAAGTCTCTGGAAGACCAGGTGGAGGGAGGCCACACAGAGTGATGCCCAGGGTCACAGACCTGTCGGAGCTGCTGTTTGTTAGTTCAAGTCCTGCTCTGAGGTGCTCTGTGTCAGATCTGAGTGACAGGTGAGCTGGGAGTGCTCTGCAATGAGGGCGATATGCACGGTTCCTGTGTTCCCAGCCCTGCCATGGTACCTGCAAGGGTAGCTCTGTATCCTGGGAGGGGCCTGACCACGAGAGCCCCATGGGCTGCAGGGGAACCTGCCCAGGGAACACCATATCCTGGGAGGGTCCGGAAGATGAGAGCCCCGTGGGCTGGGTTGGGGTACTTGCCCAGGTGAGCTCCATATCCTGGGATTGGCCTGACCTCGAGAGCCCCATGGGCTGCTGGAGTCCTGGTAAAGGATGTCAGGACAGTCAGTTAAGCCACTGAGGATATACCTCCAGTAGTTCCTAAACCCTACACCCTGCTGGTCATTCTACCAACCACCAGGACATGGTATTCTGTATTAGTCTTCAATGATGCCTTCTTTTGTATTCTATTAGTCCCAGAGTCACAAGAAATTTTGGCTTGTGAGTGGCAGGACTCAACATACAACTAAAACAATACTTCCGGGCCGTGTTGTCCCAAGGGTTCAAAAATTCCCACACAATCTTTGGGGAAAGCTCAACTAAAGACCTAAAAGTTCTACCTCTGGAAAAGGAAACACTCCTTCAATATGCAGACGACATTCTGATCGCCAGCCCTACTAAGGAGACCTCTGAACTACGAAGCCAATAAAGGATACAAATTGTCCAAGAAAAAGCTCAAATATCACAGACTACGGTGACCTGCCTGGGCTTCATTCTCACAGAAGGTCGGAGAAGCCCATCCCAGGAAAGGGAAGAAACAATTTACAGCCTTACCCATTTCTAAAACTAGAAGACAGCTTAGGGGTTCCTGGGGAGGCCAGGGTTTGCTGCTTCTGGATCCCTAACTACAGTCTACTAGCTCGGCCTCTATATGAAACACTGAAAGGAAAAGGTGATGATCCTTTTGAATAGAATGCAGAAGTGGCCTTTCAAGAATGGAAAGAGCAGTCAATTCAGACCCTTGCCCTGGAACTCCCTAATTTAGCTAAACCCTTTGACCTTTACATTCCTGGTGAACGGTGAATCGCCATTGGAGTATTAGTGCAAAACCTGGGACCACTTGAAATGGAACAATGCAAGAATGCGATCCAGGTAGGATAAACTACGGTCACCAAGGGGATTGGCCCACCGCCACATCTGGCCAAGATACTGGCAGTATCCGAAAACCTGGAAATCAGCAGCCCAAAAGGCCACCTCCCTCCTAAGGTAAAAGGAACCCACGTGGTGATCCTAACCACCAAACATGCCCTGAAGTTGCAGGGTTGGCTCCGTGGGCACACAGACCTTGAGTGAGGAGGCCCTCCAACTCCAACCTCCATAGAGATAACCGGGGCAAATGGGCACCATGACGACTCATGTGAAGGTGTCTGCACGGGCAAATTTAACGCTCATGTCCCAACAGGAAGAGGAATTAAACAAAGGCTCAGCATGCCATGCCGGCACCAGATTAGGGCCTGAAGCATTCCTTCGGGTTTGCGGCCAGCTCACAAGAAAGCGAGTTGAAGAAAGGAGCTCAGGGGCACTGTAATTCACAAACCTGCAGAGTTATAAATGACAGCTATCGTCCAAAAATATATTGAAGGAAGGCTACGAAGAGGGCTTGAATGTGGGGCAGAATTGCAGGAAAAGGATTTCAGGGGGTAGACTGGAATTGCATTTAAAGCATAGGAAAAGAGGCAGAACGACGACAATGATGCACTTGGCCAAAAGGGGCATATGCGTTTTTTCTTGAATATATTCAGGAAAACACGCATACACACTTTTTGGCCAACCAAGCAAGCATGTTAAAGAAATCTCCACTACAATGAAGTCTGACTGCCCCCCGGTCAAAAGGGCCATCTGAAAAAAGTGTAAAATCCAGAAAGGCAGCACAGACCATGGAGAAGAGGAAGCCTTGTTATGCTGATGGGCGGGATGTAAATTGCCAACAGCCACTCTGGAGAAGTGTATTGTGTTTCCTGAAACACCTAAAAAACCAAGCAACGGAGCCCACATCACTTCCACTTATGGTCCTATAGCTTAGGGAAATTAAAATCAAAAACACACAGCCACCGCCAAGTTTCTATTTACGGCTCTGTTTACAAGAACCTCATCTACGGTACAAGTTAAATATCCCAGAAAGCGAAAAATGGATAAAGAAGTGTGGTACGTATGTACAAAGGAATATCACTCACCAATGAAATCTATGTCATCAGGCCCGTCGCGGCATAATGAGTGGATTCAGGTACGATGATTCTAAGTGAAATAAGTCACACAGAAAATGAAACATCATAAGATATCACTAATACACGGAATGTAAACTTGGCTACACATGAACTGAATTACAAAACAGAACAGGGTCTCAAATTTAGAAAACCAACTTATGCTTGCTTAAGGGGAAAGGTGAGTTGTGGTGCTGCATAAAACCAGAGATTGAAATTAGCACAGATACCTTTCCATAAGCCAAATATGTAATAGTCAAGACCTAGCCCTTGCTCAACGAAATGGACTAAACACCCCATATTCAACGCCTAGGATTACACATGACTAGTAAGAACCTTCAAACCCATGGATTTATATGTCTCCGTAAGAGACTCAAGTGTGTGTACAGCGGCATGAATGCAGCAGAGAAAATCCGATAAAACCCATTATCAAAATGAATTACAAAAACAAACACAATGACAGTGAAATAGAGAGCAATTCTTAAATAATTCATTCAGGGCTTGTGATGCAACCTGGATTTACCACATCTACACCCAGAGCTGAGTGAGACATAAGGCTGGACACTTCGGGCTGATAGCATTGGTGAGGTTCGATGAGCAAATGCAGACCCTTTGAAGTCATACTGCATGGTACCCAGTCCATGGGTCCCAACTCTCCAGGTTTAAGGGATTCTTCCTTCAGCTAAAACATGCATGGGAAACCCACAGTACAGTGCACTGTGTGACCGGGAAACGTTTTCAAATGCATCTCAGTTTTCGTCCCCTTTTACTCGGGTTCACCATTCCAGACCGTTTACTAACACTCTCCCCACTTGGAGAGTCAGTGCCTTTAACCTCCTGTTTGGCACAGTTTGCAATTTCTGCGCAAGATGAACAGGAATAGGGAGAACCAATGAGAGACTAGCTGTAGGTGTCTGGACGGGCAAATGGAACGCTCATTTCCCACCAGGAAGAGGAATTAACCAAAGGCTCAGCATGCCGTGCCGGAACCAGATTAGGGCCTGAAGCATTCCTGCGGGTTTGCGGCCAGCTCACAAGAAAGCGAGTTGAAGAAAGGAGCTCAGGGGCACTGTAATTCACAAACCTGCAGAGTTATAAATGACAGCTATCGTCCAAAAATATATTGAAGGAAGGCTGCGAAGAGGACTGGAAAGCGGGGCAGAATTGCAGGAAAACGATTTCAGGGGGTAGACTGGAATTGCATTTAAAGCATAGGAAAAGAGGCAGAACGTCGACAATGATGCACTTGCCCAAAAAGGGCGTATGCGTTGTTTCCTGAATATATTCAGGAAAAAACGCATACGCCCTTTTTGGCCAACCAAGCAAGCATGTTAAAGAAATCTGCACTACAAAGAAGTCTCACTGCCCCCATGTCAAAAGGGCCATCTGAAAAAAGTGTAAAATCCAGAAAGACAGCACAGGCCATGGAGAACAGGGAGCCTTGTTATGCTGATGGGCGGGATGTAAATTGCCAACAGCCACTCTGGAGAAGTGTATGGTGTTTCCTGAAACACCTAAGAAACAAAGCAACGGAGACTACGGCACTTCCACTTATGGTCTTATAGATCACGGAAATTAAAATCAAAAACAGACAGCCACCCCAAAGTTTCAGACGGCTCTGTTTACAGGAATCTCGTCTACGGTACAAGTTAAATGTCCCAGAATGTGAAAAATGGATAAAGAAGTTGTGGTACACACATTCAATGGAATATCACTCAGCAATGAAATCTATGTCATCAGGCCCATCGTGGCATAATGAGTGGATTCAGGTACGATGATTCTAAGTGAAATAAGTCACACAGAAAATGAAACATCATAAGATATCACTAATACACGGAATGTAAACTTGGCTACACATGAACTGAATTACAAAACAGAACAGGGTCTCAAATTTAGAAAACCACCTTATGCTTGCTTAAGGGGAAAAGTGAGTTGGGGTGCTGCATAAAACCAGAGATAGAAATTAGCACAGATACCTTTCCATAAGCCAAATATGTAATAGTCAAGACCTAGCCCTTGCTCAACGAAATGGACTAAACACCCCATATTCAACGCTTAGGAATACACCTGACTAGTAAGTATTTTCAAACCCATGGATTTATATGTCTCCATAAGAGACCCAAGTGTGTGCACAGCGGCATGAATGCAGTAGAGAAAATCTGATAAATCCCATTATCAAAATGAATTACAAAAACAAAACACAATGACAGTGAAATAGATGGCAATTCTTAAATAATTCATTCAGGGCTTGTGATGCAACCTGGATTTACCACATCTACACCCAGAGCTGGGTGAGACATAAGGCTGGACACTTCGGACTGATAGCATTGGTGAGGTTCGGTGAGCAAACGCAGACCCTTTGAAGTCATACTGCATGGTACCCATTCCATGGGTCCCAACTCTCCAGGTTTAAGGGATTCTTCTTTCAGCTAAAACATGCATGGGAAACCCAGAGTATGGTACACCGTGTGACCGGGAAACCTTTAAAGGCATCTCAGTTTTCATCACCTGGTACTCGGGTTCGCCATTCCAGACGCTTTACTAACACTCTCCCCACTTGAAGAGTCTGTACATTTAACCTCCTGTTTCGCACAGTTTGCAATTTCTGGGCAAGATGAACAGGAATAGGGAGAACCAATGAGAGACTAGCTGTAGGTGTCTGCACAGGCAAATGGAATGCTCATTTCCCTCCAGGAAGAGGAATTAACCAAAGGCTCAGCGTGCCCTGTCGGAAACAGATTAGGGCCTGAAGCAATCCTGCAGTTTTGCAGTCAGCTCACAAGAAAGCGAGTTGAAGAAAGGAGCTCAGGGGCACTGTAATACACAAACCTGCAGAGTTATGAATGACAGCTATCGTCCAAAAATGTATTGAAGTAAGTCTTCGAAGAGGACTTGAAAGCGGGGCAGAATTTCAGGAAAACGATTTCAGGGGGTAGACTGCCATTGCACTTAAAGCATAGGAAAAGAGGCAGAATGTCGACAATGATGCACTTGGCCAAAAATGGGGTATGCGTTTTTTCCTGAATATATTCAGGAAAAAACGCATACGCACTTTTTGGCAACCAAGCAAGCGAGTAAAGGAAATATGTACTACAATGAAGTCTCACTGCCCACCGATCAAAAGGGCCATCTGAAAAAAGTGTAAAATCCAGAAAGGCAGGACAGGTCATGGAGAACAGGGAGCCTTGTTATGCTGATGGGCGGGATGTAAATTGCCCACAGCCACTCTGGAGAAGTGTATGGTGTTTCCTGAAACACGTAGGAAACAAAGCAACACAGCCTATGGCACTTCCACTTATGGTCCTATAGCTTAGGGAAATTAAAATCAAAAACACACAGCCACCCCAAAGTTTGGGACGGCTCTGTTTACAAGAACCTCGTCTACGGTACAAGTTAAATATCCGAGAAAGCAAAAAATGGATAAAGAAGTTGTGGTACGCACGTACAATGGAATATCGCTCAGCAATGAAATCTACGTCATGAGGCCCGTAGCGGCATAATGAGTGGATTCAGGTACGATGATTCTACGAGAAATAAGTCACACAGAAAAAGAAACATAAGATATCACTAATACACAGAATGTAAACTTGACTACAGATGAACTGAATTACAAAATCGAACAGGGTCTCAAATTTAGAAAACCAACTTATGCTTGCTTATGGGGAAAGGTGAGTTGGGGTGCTGCATAAAACCAGAGATTGAAATTAGCAGAGATACCTTTCATTGAGCCAAATATATAATAGACAAGACCTACTCCTTGCTCAACGATATGGACTCAACACCCAAATTCAACGCCTGGGAATATACCTGACAAGTAAGAATTTTAAAATCCATGAATTTTTATGTCTCCATAAGGAAATCAAGCGTGTGTACAGTGGACTAAACGCAGCAGTGAAAATCCGATAAATCCCATTATCAAAATAAATTTCAAAAACAAAACACAATGACAGTGAAATAGAGAGCAATTCTTAAATAATTCATTCAGGGCTTGTGATGCAACCTGGATTTACCACATCTACACGCAGAGCTGGGTGAGACATAAGGCTGGATACTTCGGGCTGATGGCATTGGTGAGGTTCGGTGAGCAAACGCAGACCCTTTGAAGTCATACTGCATGGTACCCATTCCATGGGTCCCAACTCTCCAGGTTTAAGGGATTCTTCCTTCAGCTAAAACATGCATGGGAAACCCAGAGTATGGTCCACCGTGTGATTGGGAAACGTTTTCAAATGCATCTCAGTTTTCGAAACCTGGTACTCGGGTTCACCATTCCAGACGCTTTACTAACACTCTCCCCACTTGGAGAGTCAGTGCCTTTAACTTCCTGTTTGCCACAGTTTGCAATTTCTGCGCAAGATGAAGAGGAATAGGGAGAACCAATGAGAGACTAGCTGTAGGTGTCTACACGGGCAAATGGAACGCTCATTTCCCCCCAGGAAGAGGAATTAGCCAAAGGCTCAGTGTGCCCTGCCAGAAACAGATTAGGGCCTGAAACAATCCTGCTGTTTTGCGGCCAGCTCACAAGAAAGCGAGTTGAAGAAAGGAGCGCAGGGGTACAGTAATTCACAAACCTGCAGAGTTATGAATGACAGCTATCGTTCAAAAATGTATTGAAGTAAGTCTTCGAAGGGGACTTGAAAGCGGGGCAGAATTTCAGGAAAACGATTTCATGGGGTAGACTGGAATTGCACTTAAAGCATAGGAAAAGAGGCAGAATGTCAACAATGATGCACTTGGCCAAAAAGGGCGTATGCGTCTTTTCCTCAGGAAAAAACGCATACGCCCTTTTTGGCCAACCAAGCAAGCATGTAAAGGAAATATGCACTACAATGAAGTCTCACTGCCCCCCGGTCAAATGGGTCATCTGAAAAAAGTGTAAAATCCAGAAAGGCAGGACAGGTCATGGAGAACAGGGAGCCTTGTTATGCTGATGGGCGGGATGTAAATTGCCAACAGCCACTCTGGAGAAGTGTATGGTGTTTCCTGAAACACGTAGGAAACAAAGCAACACAGCCTATGGCACTTCCACTTATGGTCCTATAGCTTAGCGAAATTAAAATCAAAAACACACAGCCACCCCAATGTTTGGGATGGCTCTGTTTACAAAAACCTCGTCTACGGTACAAGTTAAATATCCGAGAAAGCAAAAAATGGATAAAGAAGTTGTGGTACGCACGTACAATGGAATATCGCTCAGCAATGAAATCTACGTCATCAGGTCCGTAGCGGCATAATGAGTAGATTCAGGTACGATGCTTCTACGAGAAATAAGTCACACAGAAAAAGAAACATCATAAGATATCACTAATACACGGAATGTAAACTTGACTACAGATGAACTGAATTACAAAACAGAACAGGGTCTCAAATTTAGAAAACCAACGTATGCTTGCTTATGGGGAAAGGTGAGTTGGAGTGCTGCATAAAACCGGACATTGAAATTAGCACAGATACCTTTCCATAAGCCAAATATATAATAGACAAGACCTACTCCTTGCTCAACGAAATGGACTCAACACCCAAATTGAACGCCTGGGAATATACATGACAAGTAAGCATCTTAAAACCCATGCATTTATATGTCTTCATAAGGAAATCAAGCTTGTGTTCAGCGGCCTAAACGCAGCAGTGACAATCTGATAAATCCCATTATCAAAATAAATTTCAAAAACAAAACACAATGACAGTGAAATAGAGAGCAATTCTTAAATAATTCATTCAGGGCTTGTGATGCAACCTGGATTTACCACATCTACACCCAGAGCTGGGTGAGACATAAGGCTGGACACTTCGAGCTGATAGCATTGGTGAGGTTCGGTGAGCAAACGCAGACCCCTTGAAGTCATACTGCATGGTACCCATTCCATGGGTCCCAACTCTCCAGGTTTACGGGATTCTTCCTTCAGCTAAAACATGCATGGGAAACCCAGAGTATGCTCCACCGTGTGATTGGGAAACGTTTTCAAATGCATCTCGGTTTTCGAACCCTGGTACTCGGGTTCACCATTCCAGACGCTTTACTAACAGCCTCCCCCCTTGGAGAGTCAGTGCCTTTAACCTCCTGTTTGGCACAGTTTGCAATTTCTGCGCAAGATGAACAGGAATAGGGAAAACCAATGAGAGACTAGCTGTAGGTGTCTGCACAGGCAAATTGAACGCTCATTTCCCACCAGGAAGAGGAATTAACCAAAGGCTAAGCGTGCCCTGCAAGAAAGAGGTTAGGGCTTGAAGCAATCCTGCGGTTTTGCGGCCAGCTCACAAGAAAACGAGTTGAAGAAAGGAGCTCAGGGGCACTGTAATTCACAAACCTGCAGAGTTATGAATGACAGCTATCGTCCAAAAGTGTACTGAAGTAAGTTTTGAAAGAGGACTTGAAAGCGGGGCAGAATTTCAGGAAAACGATTTCAGGGGGTAGACTGGAATTGCACTTAAAGCATAGGAAAAGAGGCAGAATGTCGACAATGATGCACTTGGCCAAAAAGGGCGTATGCGTTTTTTCCTGAATATATTCAGGAAAAAACGCATATGCACTTGTTGGCCAACCAAACAAGCGTGTAAAGGAAATCTGCACTACAATGAAGTCTCACTGCCCCCCGGTCAAAAGGGCCATCTGAAAAAAGTGTAAAATCCAGAAAGGCAGGACAGGTCATGGAGAACAGGGAGCCTTGTTATGCTGATGGGCGGGATGTAAATTGCCAACAGCCACTCTGGAGAAGTGTATGGTGTTTCCTGAAACACGTAGGAAATAAAGCAACACAGCCTATGGCACTTCCACTTATGGTCCTATAGCTTAGGGAAATTAAAATCAAAATCACACAGCCACCCCAATGTTTGGGATGGCTCTGTTTACAAGAACCTCGTCTACGGTACAAGTTAAATATCCGAGAAATCAAAAAATGGATAAAGAACTTGTGGTAGGCACGTACAATGGAATATGACTCAGCAATGAAATCTACGTCATCAGGCCCGTAGCGGAATAATGAGTGGATTCAGGTACGATGATTCTACGAGAAATAAGTCACATAGGAAAAGAAACATCATAAGATATCACTAATACACGGAATGTAAACTTGACTACACATGAACTGAATTACAAAACAGAAGAGGGTCTCAAATTTAGAAAACCAACGTATGCTTGCTTATGGGGAAAGGTGAGTTGGGGTGCTGCATAAAACCAGAGATTGAAATTAGCACAGATACCTTTCCATAAGCCAAATATATAATAGACAAAACCTACTCCTTGCTCAACGAAATGGACTCAACACCCCATATTCAACGCCTGGGATATACCTGACAAGTAAGAATCTTAAAACCCATGGATTTATATGTCTCCATAAGGAAATCAAGCGTGTGTACAGCGGCCTAAATGCAGCAGTGAAAATCCGATAAATCCCGTTATCAAAATAAATTTCAAAAACAAAACACAATGCCAGTGAAATAGAGAGCAATCCTTAAATAATTCATTCAGGGCTTGTGATGCAACCTGGATTTACCACATCTACACCCAGAGCTTGGTGAGACATAAGGCTGGACACTTCGGGCTGATAGCATTGGTGAGGTTCGGTGAGCAAACGCAGACCCTTTGAAGTCATACTACATGGTACCCATTCCATGGGTCCCAACTCTCCAGGTTTAAGGGATTCTTCCTTCAGCTAAAACATGCATGGGAAACCCAGAGTATAGTCCACCGTGTGATTGGGAAACGTTTTCAAATGCATCTCAGTTTTCGAACCCTGGTACTCGGGTTCACCATTCCAGACGCTTTACTAACACTCTCCCCACTTAGATAGTCAGTGCCTTTAACCTCCTGTTTGGCACAGTTTGCAATTTCGGCCCAAGATGAACAGGAATAGGGAGAACCAATGAGAGACTAGCTGTAGGTGTCTGCACGGGCAAATGGAACACTCATTTCCCACCAGGAAGAGGAATTAACCAAAGGCTCAGCGAGCCCTGCCGGAAAGAGATTAGGGCCTGAAGCAATCCTGTGGTTTTGCGGCCAGCTCACAAGAAAGCGTGTTGAGGAAAGGAGCTCAGGGGCACTGTAATTCACAAACCTGCAGAGTTATGAATGACAGCTATCGTCCAAAAATGTATTGAAGTAAGTCTTCGAAGAGGATTTGAAAGCGGGGAAGAATTTCAGGAAAACGATTTCAGGAGGTAGACAGGAATTGCACTTAAAGCATAGGAAAAGAGGCAGAATGTCGACAATGATGCACTTGGCCAAAAAGGGCGTATGCGTTTTTTCCTGAATATATTCAGGAAAAAACGCATACGCCCTTTTTGGCCAACCAAGCAAGGGTGTAAAGGAAATCTGCACTACAATGAAGCCTCACTGCCCACCGGTCAAAAGGGCCATCTGAACAAAGTGTAAAATCCAGAAAGGCAGGACAGGTCATGGAGAACAGGGAGCCTTGTTATGCTGATGGGCGGGATGTAAATTGCCAACAGCCACTCTGGAGAAGTGTATGGTGTTTCCTGAAACAGGTAGGAAACAAATCAACGGAGCCTATGGCACTTCCACTTATGGTCCGACAGCTTAGGGAAATTAAAATCAAAAACACACAGCCACCCCAAATTTTGGGACGGCTCTGTTTACAAGAACCTTGTCTACGGTATAAGTTAACTATCCGAGAAAGCAAAAAATTGATAAAGAAGTTGTGGTACGCACGTACAATGGAATATCACTCAGCAATGAAATCTACGTCATCAGGCCCGTAGCGGCATAATGAGTGGATTCAGATACGATGATTTTACGAGAAATAAGTCACACAGAAAAAGAAATATCATAAGATATCACTAATACACGGAATGTAAACTTGGCTACACATGAACTGAATTACAAAACAGAACAGGGTCTTAAATTTAGAAAACCAACTTATGCTTGCATATGGGGAAAGGTGAGTTGGGGTGCTGCATAAAACCAGAGATTGAAATTAGCACAGATACCTTTCCATAAGCTAAATATATAATAGACAAGACCTACTCCTTGCTCAACGAAATGGACTCAACACCCCATATTCAACGCCTGGGAAGATACCTGACAAGTAAGAATCTTAAAACCCATGGATTTATATGTCTCCATAAGGAAATCAAGCGTGTGTACAGCGGCCTAAACGCAACAGTGAAAATGCGATAAATCCCATTTTCAAAATAAATTTCAAAAACAAAACACAATGACAGTGAAATAGAGAGCATTTCTTAAATAATTGATTCAGGGCTTGTGATGCAACCTGGATTTACCACATCTACACCCAGAGCTGGGTGAGACATAAGGCTGGACACTTCGGGCTGATAGCATTTGTGAGGTTCGGTGAGCAAACGCAGACCCTTTGAAGTCATACTGCATGGTACCCATTCCATGGGTCCCAACTCTCCACGTTTAAGGGATTCTTCCTTCAGCTAAAACATGCATGGGAAACCCAGAGTATGGTCCACCGTGTGATTGGGAAACGTTTTCAAATGCATCTCAGTTTTCGAACCCTGGTGCTCGGGTTCACCATTCCAGACGCTTTACTAACACTCTCCCCACTTGGAGAGTCAGGGACTTTAAACTCCTGTTTGGCACAGTTTGCTATTTCTGCGCAAGATGAACAGGAATTGGGAGAACCAATGAGAGACTAGCTGTAGGTGTCTGCACTGGCAAATGGAACGCTCATTTCCCACCAGGAAGTGGAATTAACCAAAGGCTCAGCGAGCCCTGCCGGAAAGAGATTAGGGCCTGAAGCAATCCTGTGGTTTTGCGGCCAGCTCACAAGAAAGCGTGTTGAGGAAAGGAGCTCAGGGGCACTGTAATTCACAAACCTGCAGAGTTATGAATGACAGCTATCGTCCAAAAATGTATTGAAGTAAGTCTTCGAAGAGGATTTGAAAGCGGGGAAGAATTTCAGGAAAACGATTTCAGGAGGTAGACAGGAATTGCACTTAAAGCATAGGAAAAGAGGCAGAATGTCGACAATGATGCACTTGGCCAAAAAGGGCGTATGCGTTTTTTCCTGAATATATTCAGGAAAAAACGCATACGCCCTTTTTGGCCAACCAAGCAAGGGTGTAAAGGAAATCTGCACTACAATGAAGCCTCACTGCCCACCAGTCAAAAGGGCCATCTGAACAAAGTGTAAAATCCAGAAAGGCAGGACAGGTCATGGAGAACAGGGAGCCTTGTTATGCTGATGGGCGGGATGTAAATTGCCAACAGCCACTCTGGAGAAGTGTATGGTGTTTCCTGAAACAGGTAGGAAACAAAGCAACACAGCCTATGGCACTTCCACTTATGGTCCTATAGCTTAGGGAAATTAAAATCAAAAACACACAGCCACCCCAAATTTTGGGACGGCTCTGTTTACAAGAACCTTGTCTACGGTATAAGTTAACTATCCGAGAAAGCAAAAAATTGATAAAGAAGTTGTGGTACGCACGTACAATGGAATATCACTCAGCAATGAAATCTACGTCATCAGGTCCGTAGCGGCATAATGAGTGGATTAAGGAACGATGATTCTACGAGAAATAAGTCACACAGAAAAAGAAACATCATAAGATATCACTAATACACGGAATGTAAACTTGGCTACACATGAACTGAATTACAAAACAGAACAGGGTCTCAAATTTAGAAAACCAAATTATGCTTGCTTATGGGGAAAGGTGAGTTGGGGTGCTGCATAAAACCAGAGATTGAAATTAGCACAGATACCGTTCCAAAAGCCAAATATATAATAGACAAGACCTACTCCTTGCTCAATGAAATGTACTCAACACCCCATATTCAACGCCAGGGAACATACCTGACAAGTAAGAATCTTAAAACCCATGGATTTATATGTCTCCATAAGGAAATCAAGCGTGTGTACAGGGGC